>NW_026594418.1:6103073-6212655 GCF_907164565.1 Psammomys obesus
TTATTATTATTATTATTATTATTATTATTATTATTATTATTATTATTATTATTTTAGAAAGATAAATACATGAAGTTGTATGGTTAGGGGAGGGTGGGTGGATTGCAGGGAACTTGGGATAGGGGAAAGAAATGAACAAAATGTATTATATGAAAAGTTTAAAAATGAAACATAATTTTATGAGCTCAGTTGATTTACACAGAACATTCTTTATCTTCTTGGCATACAGATAGTCATATAGAAAGGAGGGGATGAAAACAAGGACCAAATATATCTGGGCACAGGGTTTTTTTTCTCAAACTGTTTCTCCAACCAAGGACCATGTATGGACATAACCTAGAACCTTTGCTCGGACGAAGCTCATGGTAGCTCAATAACCAATTGGTTTCCCATAGTAAGGGGAACAGGGACTATTTCTGACAGGAACTCAATGGTAGGCTCTTTGACCTCCCCACCCCCCAAGGGAGGAGCAGTCCTGCTAGGCCACAGAGGAGGACTTTGCAGCCAGTCCTGAAGATACCTGATAAAACAGGGCCAGATGAAAGGGGAGGAGGTCCTCCCCAATCCGTGGACTTGGAAAGGAGCAGGGAGGAGCTGAAGGAGGGAGGGTGGAATTGGGAAAGGATAAGGGAGTGGGATACAGCTGGGATATAGTTAATAAAATGTAACTAATATTAATAAAAAAATTTAACAAAAACAACAAAATCATTATAAATCTTACTGAAAAAGGTTTAATCATCTTACACACACCTGAACATCGAGACTCACTTGAATTATTAGCACTTTGGTATTTCATTTAGAACAATTTCATTTCTGAGCAAATCATTCAATTGTTTAAAAAAAAGAAAAGAAAAATGAATTGTGTCTATTTGTTACCAAGCTTGATTTTTTATTTCAATAAACTTTGAACTCTCCAAGAACTAAGATGCTACATAGTCAGGAGTTTGCCATTGAAAAATAAATATGTGTTTTGTATAGTGACATTGAGTGAAGCATGGCAGGTTGTAAGGACCATGCTCCCATGCCAGGAAAGGAAAAGGGGTGGAGGAGGCCAATGATGGAAAGAATGTTTTGAGAAATTTTAGACTGACAAAATTTTCTGGGCAAAGGCTGTTAGGTAGCATGACACCATCAAGCACCAACAAGCTGAACTACATGGACCACACACAAGCATGCAGCATACAGGTATGATGGAGATGGGCCCACGGGTATATAGACACTAATGAGCACACTTATTAAAGCAAGAGGCTCAGGCCTCTGATGCCAAAGTCATCTTTACACAGAATCATAGAAAAGTGGAACTATGGCAAAATACGTGTATGCCAGATTACATCACTGTTTACTTCAAGGTTCCATTAACATGTAATATTACCCATTTTGTGGTGACTCACCGGTCTCTGGATGTGCAATGTGAGCCATATTTTATCTGACTCATATTAGACATCCATTTCAGTGTTATTTCTAAACTTATGTTGACACTTACAGCTTCCTGTATTAAATAGAGCTGGAGAAAACAACAAACAAATCAAATCCTTGGGAGTTAAGATTATGGCTTGAATTTTTTCTATTTAGTCCTAGAAATATGAAGAAATTGAATATTCTCAGGGCTTAGATCATGGGTAGAAAATATCTGTGAACACCCAAGCTATCAGCTGTGCCCAAGCTTCAGACATTGTGTAAACAGAGGCTGGAGCACAAGGCAAACTTGCATTACAACCCCAACAAAGAACCAGATCTCACTCTCAAAAGCTTAATCTTCTTGAAAACTTCATATACACATATAAAATGTGTTTTTGATTATATCATACTCATCCTTAAATTCCTCCCAACTCCCTGAAGATTCTCCTCACATCTCCCTCTCATTTTCAAGTCTGAATTTTACATACACTTCTTTAAAAATTTAACCCATTGAGCCCAATTACTTGTGTACACATGTACTGGGGTCATCTGCTGGACCATGTGGAACTTACCAGTGGTCACATTTCTTTAAAAAAAAAGTGAGTATCCTTCCTCTTCTAGCCACCAACTGCCAATAAATCCTCATCTACAGGTGGGTTCTAGGCAGTCTCTTCAACTGACAGGCCTAAATTTTTAACTACCATGGTTTCATGCAGACCTTGTGTAGGTAACCACAGCTACTGTGAGTTCATGGGTGAAACAGCAAGGTCTTATTTAGCCAAGCAACTGTTTCATATCTTCCAACTCTTACATTGTTTCTGCCCCCTCTTTATGTAGTGTCCTCTAGAGCTTGGGAGGGGTAAGTAGGTGGCACAGATGTCCTATCTGTGGTTGAGTACCTTGGTGCTTAACAGTAATGCTTCTCTATATTAACCATTACACACTGTAATAAGCTTCTCTTACCAAGGTTGGAAGCAGAGCAAATCTATAGATATAAAAATTAATATTCAGAAGTAATTTGTCAACAGCATTAGCATTTTTAGAAAACAACATTAATTAGTTCCCCTTTTAAAATCTATGACTTCTTTAGCCATGGGTTTTGACCATGTTTTTATACCAGGCCAGAATTCTCTCCTGTGGATCTGGCCCCAAATCCAATTAAGAGAACTGTTGGTTACTACCATAAACAGTTTTGTCATTATTGCATCATGAGGCACCTCATGCCTGAGAGGTCAGTTTTGTAACATGAAGAATCCAGTGCTGAATGTAATTATTGATGTTTTACTTCAATTAGCAGTCTGCCTAGCACCTTCTAGCACTGAACAATCAGACAGCTAGAAGAGTTTCTATGCAGATTCAACACTGACATTTATGTGATGTGCAACTTGGGGTGTTTTCAGCCACAGTATCTTACCATCTGTAGAAGGAAAGCAAGAGCAATTGTAACAAAGGGATTATCTTGGGTGCCCCTGTGGCTTCTTTAATAATAACTTCTAGAGTAATATCTGCCTAGCAGCGAGTTTTTGTTTAATAATCCGTGCTTTCTGGGACAACATTGTTCACTGATATGAGTTACATGTGTTCAAACAACTAAATTTAGTTAAATGGAAAATAAATTCAAAAATGCTTCTCTAAGGAGGTGTGTGTGTGTGTGTGTGTGTGTGTGTGTGTGTGTGTAACATACACACATCTGGAAAATTAAGAGATATAAAAATGTTCAAAATCACTGATCACTAATTATAAGCCAAATAAAATCACAATGATTTTTCATTTTATACTAGTGTGCTATTGTTAAAAAGAACAAAGGGAATAAGTACTGATAAGAAACTAAAGAAATTTGGAGTACTATACATACATTTTAGAAATGTGAAATGATATTGCTGCTATGAAAAAAATTTTGGTGATTCTCCCATTCCAGCAATTTGTACATATTCAATAGAATAAAAACAAATATTTTAATAAAATCTTTATACCTAAATACTCAGAGCATCTTTACCTACAACAATCTCAAAGTAGGAAAGACCAAATATACATCCTTGGATTAATGACATACCAGATATTGTCATATTACTTAGCCATAAAGCAAAGCAAGCATTGATACTTCATACTTGAGTCTAATGAAGTTTGAAACTTTATGCTAATTGAAAGAAGGTAGTTATAAAATGTCCTGTGTTATATTATTCCATTTACTTGAATGTGAAAATTAATCAATTCCATGGAGGTATAGAGAATCTAGAAAGAGTAAAATAAAGTATTTAATGTCTATCAGGTTTATTTTTTTTTAAGCTTGCCATTCTTTTATACTATCAAGACAATGCACACTACAGGATACAGAAATTCAACATTCTAAATCCAAACTTGATGTGAACAAGGCTAAGTGAACAAGACAATCACACCAGCCCTGCAGCAGCCAGGTCCCAGCTCCCGCCTTGCATGTGCTCACTGACATGTGGGGCACTGCAGTTCTGCCGCTCTTCTGCAGCAGAGGATTCATGCAATGATTACGGCATTCTTAGTTTTTACTTGGCAAAGTCAGTTCTTTTCTATTCTCTGTAACTCTTTTCTTTTTTTTTTTAATTTTATTTTTTTCTTATCAGTTACATTTTATTAACTCTGTATCCCAGCCATGTCCCGATCCCTCATTCCCTCCCAGTCCCTCCCTCCCTCATCTCCACTGTGCCCCTTTCCAAGTCCACTGATGGGGAGACCTCCTCCCCGTTCATCTGATCCTGTTTTATCAGGTATCTTCAGGACTGGCTGCAAAGCTCTCCTCTGTGGCCTAACAGGACTGCTCCTCCCTTGGGGGGTGGGGAGGCCAAAGAGCCAGTCATTGAGTTCCTGTTAGAAATAGTCCTTGTTCCCCACACTATGGGAAGCCAATTGGTTACTGAGCTACCACAGGCTACATCTGAGCAGAGGTTCTAGGTTACATTCATACATGGTCCTTGGTTGCATGTCAGTCTCAGAAAAGACCCTGTGCCAAGATATATTTGGTCCTTGTGGAGCTCCTATCCTTTCCTCATCAGACTAACTCCCCTTTTTTCTTTTTCTTTTTTTTTTTTTTGAAACAAAATCATTTACTGACAAGTCATGAACAAGGAAAATGGGTATTACTTTTAACCACTGCATTATGAAGTAGAAATTGATTCTGAACTGTGCACCCTGGGTAAAAGAGATGTTAGTCAGACACCATGGATCTTTAGGACAGAAAAAAAAAAGTTCTCATCATTGAACACAATTCTTTTAACAGTGTTTACTTAAAATTTCCCTCCTGTAGGCATACCGCCTTCAGTCTATGATTTAATGGATTTCTAAGGAAGATTTTTTTCTTTTTCTAAACTTTAGGAAGTATTTGCTGATTCCACAATTGGTTTCTTTTTTTTTAAATTTTTTTATTAATTACACTTTATTCATTTTGTATCCTCCCATAAGCCCCTCCCTCCTCCCCTCCCAATCCCACCCTCCCTCCCTATTCTGCATGCATGCCACTCCCCAAGTACACTGATAGGGGAGGTTCTCCTCTTCTTTCTGATCTTAGTCTATCAGTTCTCCTCAAAAGTGGCTGCATTGTCCTCTACTGTGGCCTGATAAGGCTGCTCCCCCGTCAGGGGGAAGTGATCAACGAGCAGGCCAATCAGATTATGTCAGAGGCAGTCCCTCTTCCCATTACTATGTAACCCACTTGGACACTGAACTGCCATGGGCTACACCTGTGCAGGGGTTCCAGGTCATCTCCACGAATAGTCCTTGGTTGGAGTATGATTTTCTGGGAAGTTCCCTGTGTTCAAATTATCTTGTTCTGTTGCTCTCCTTGTGGAGTTCCCATCCCCTCCAGCTCTTACTATTTCCCACTTCTTACATAGAATTCCATTCACTCTGCCCATCAGTTGGCCATCAGGCTCAGCATCTGCTTTGACAGTCTATACTGCAGAAGCTTTCAGAGGCCCTCTGTGACAGGTTTCAAGGTTGTTTCCTGTTTTCTTCTGGCTTTCAGAGGCCCTCTGTAGCAGGTTTCGAGGTTGTTTCCTATTTTCTTTTTCTTCTGATGTCCATCCTCTTTGCCTTTCAGGATGGAGATTGAACATTTTAGTTAGGGTCCTATCTTTTGCTTAGTTTGTTTAGATGTACAGATTTTAGTGGGTTTATTCTATGTTGTATGTTTATATGAGTGAGTACATACCATGCGTGTCTTTTTGCTTCTGGGACAACTCACTCAGGATGATCCTTTCCAGGTCCCACCATTTACCTGCAAATTTCATGATTTCCTTATTTTTCATTGCTGAGTAATACTCCATTGTATAGATGTACCACAGTTTCTGCATCCATTCTTCAGTTGAGTGGCATCTGGGTTGTTTCCAGCTTCTGGCTATTACAGATAAAGCTGCTACAAACATGGTTGAGCAAATGTCCTTTTTGTGTACTTGTGCCTCTTTTGGGTATATGCCTAGGAGTGGTATGGCTGGATCTTGAGTAAGCGCTATTCCTAGTTGTCTGAGAAAGCGCCAGATAGATTTCCAGAGTGGTTATACCAGTTTACATTCCCACCAGCAGTGGAGAAGGGTTCCCCTTTCTCCACAACCTCTCCAGCATGTGTTGTCCCTTGAGTTTTTCATCTTGGCCATTCTGATGGGTGTAAGGTGAAATCTCAGGGTTGTTTTGATTTGCATTTCCCTAATGGCTAATGAGGTTGAGCATTTCTTTAAGTGCTTCTCTGCCATTCAATATTCCTCTACAGAGAATTCTCTCTTTAGCTCTGTTCCCCATTTTTTAAGTGGATTACTTGGTTTATTGCTTTTCAGCTTGTTTAGTTCTTTATATATATTGGATATGAGTCCTCTGTCAGATAAAGGGTTGGTGATGATTCTTTCCCAATCTGTAGGCAGTTGCTTTGTTTTGATGACGGTGTCCTTTGCTTTACAGAAGCTTTTCAATTTCATGAAGTCCCATTTATTGATTGTTGCTGTTAGAGCCTGTGCTGTTGGTGTTCTGTTCAGGAAGTTTTCTCCTGTACCAATGAGTTCTAGGGTATTCCCCACTTTTTTTTCTAGCCAATTTAATGTGTCTGGTTTTATGTTGAGGTCTTTGATCCACTTGTACTTCAGTTTTGTGCAGGGTGATAAGTATGGATCTATTTTCATTTTTCTACATGTAGACATCCAGTTGGACCAGCACCATTTGTTGAAGATGCTATCTTTTTTCCATTGTATGGTTTTGGAATCTTTATCAAAAATCAGGTGTCCATAAGTGTGTGGGTTTATTTCTGGGTCTTCTGTTCGATTCCATTGATCCACCATTCTGTTTCTATGCCAGTACCATGCAGTTTTTATAATTGTTGCTCTATAGTACAGCTTGAGATCAGGGATGGAGATACCCCCAGAAGATCTTTTATTGTAGAGGATTGTTTTAGCAATTCTCGGTTTCTTGTTATTCCACACGAAAGTTGAGAATTTTTCTTTCCAGGTCTGTAAAGAATTGTGTTGGCAATTTGATGGGAATTGCATTAAATCTGTAGATTGCTTTTTGTAAGATGGCCATTTTTACTATGTTAATCCTGCCAAGCCATGAGCATGGGAGTCTTTCAAATGCGCTCAGTAGACTCCTGTCATATATTCAATGCACATCCCATCTGTCTTTCTAAACGAGGATTGATAATCTTACCCCATGTCCGCTCTCTTGATTATCTTTTTTAGGTGTATAGATTTCATTATGTTTATCATATCTTATAGGTCTATATAATTGAGTATATACCGTGTTTGTCTTTCTCCTTCTGGGATATTTCACTCAGGATGATCTTTTCTAGATCCCACCATTTGCCTGCAAATTTCATGATTTCCTCCTTTTTGATTGCTGAGTAGTATTCCATTGTGTAAAAATACCACAATTTCTGTACCCATTCCTCCGTTGATGGACATCTGGGTTGTTTCCAGGTTCTGGCTATTACAAATACTGCTGCTATAAACATAACTGAGCAAATATCCCTTTTGTGTAATTGAGCAAACTTTGGGTATATACCTAGCAGTGGTATAGCTGGGACTTGAGGAAGCACTATTCCTAATTGTCTTAGAAAGCGCCAGATAGATTTCCAGAGTGGTTGTATCAGTTTACATTCCCACCAGCAGTGGAGGAGGGTTCCCCTTTCTCCACAACCTCTCCAGCATGTGTTGTCCCTTGAGTTTTTCATCTTGGCCATTCTGATGGGTGTAAGGTGATAGCTCAGGGTCGTTTTGATTTGCATTTCCCTAATGGCTAATGAGGATGAGCATTTCTTTAAGTGTTTCTCTGCCATTCGATATTCCTCTGTCAAGAATTCTCTGTTTAGCTCTGTTCCCCATTTTTTAATTGAATTACTTGGTTTGCTGCTTTTCAGCTTCTTTAGTTCTTTGTATATACTCGATATTAGTCCTCTGTCAGATAAAGGGTTAGTGTAGATTCTTTCCCAATCTGTAGGCAGGAGTTTTGTTTTGATGACAGTGTCCTTTGCTTTACAGAAGCTGTTCAGTTTCATGAGGTCCCATTCATTGATTGTTGCTGTTAGAGCCTGTGCTGTTGGTGTTCTGTTCAGGAAGTTTTCTCCTGTGCCAATGAGTTCTAGGCTGTTCCCCACTTTATCTTCTAACAGATTTAGAGTATCTGGTTCTATGTTGAGGTCTTTGATCCACTTGGACTTTAGTTTTGTGCAGGGTGATGAATATAGATCTTCTTTCATTTTTCTGCATGTGGACATCCAGTTGGACCAGCATCATTTGTTAAAGATGCTCTTTTTTTCCATTGAATGGTTTTGGCTTCTTTGTCAAAAATCGAGTATGCATGCAGAAAGAGGAGGGAGGGTGGGATCGGCAGGGGAGGAGGGTGGGGCTTATGGGGGGATACAAAATGAATAAAGTGTAATTAATAAAAAATTTTAAAAAATCGAGTATTCATAGGTGTGTTGTTTTATTTCTCGGTCTTCTATGCGGTTCCATTGATCCTCCTTTCTGTTTTTGTGCCAATACCATGCAGTTTTTATTACTATTGCTCTGTAGTACAACTGGAGATCCGGGATAGAGATACCTCCAGATGATCTGTTGTTGTACAGGATTGTTTTGGAGATTCTGCGTATTTTTTTTTCCTCCATATGAAGCTGAGAATCTTTTTTTCAAGGTCTATAAAGAATTGAGTTGGTATTTTGATGGGAATTGCATTGAATCTGTAGATTGCTTTTGGCAGGATGGCCATTTTCACAATGTTAATCATACCAATCCATGAGCACGAGAGATCTTTCCATCTTCTGAGATCTTCAATTTCTTTCTTCAGAGACTTGAAGTTTTTCTCAAACAAGTCTTTCACTTGCTTGGTTAATGTCACCCCAAGGTACTTTATGTTATTAGTGGCTATTGTGAAGGGTGTTGTTTCCCTAATTTCTTTCTCGGCCCTTTTGTCTTTGGTATACAGGAGGGCTTCTGATTTTTTTGAGTTGATTTTGTATCCTGCCACTTTGCTGAAGGTGTTTATCAGCTGGAGGAGTTTGCTGGTTGAATTTTTGGGGTCGCTCATATATACTATCATATCATCTGTGAATAGTGACACTTTGACCTCTTCCTTTCCGATTTTTATCCCCTTGATCTCCTTTAGTTGTCTTATTGCTCTGGGTAGGACTTCAAGTACTATGTTGAAGAGGTAGGGAGAGAGTGGGCAGCCTTGTCTTGTCCCTGATTTCAGTGGGATTGATTTAAGTTTCTCTCCATTGAGTTTGATGTTGGCTATAGGCTTGCTGTATATTGCCTTTACAATATGTTTAGATATGTGCCTTGTATCCCTGATCTCTCCAAGACTTTAAACATGAATGGGTGTTGGACTTTGTCAAATGCTTTTTCAGCATCTAAGGAGATGATCATGTGATTTTTCTCCTTCAGTTTGTTTATGTGGTGGATTACATTGATGGATTTCTGTATGTTGAACCACCCTTGCATGCCTGGGATGAAGCCTACTTGGTCGTGGTGGATGATATCTTTTATGTGTTCTTGGATTCGGTTTGCAAGTATTTTATTGAGTATTTTTGCATCAATGTTTATAAGAGAGATAGGTCTGAAGTTCTCTTTTTTTGTTGGGTCTTTGTGTGGTTTAGGTATCAAAGTGACTGTTGCTTCATAGAATGAGTTTGGTAATATACCTTCTGTTTCTATTTTGTGGAATAGTTTGAGGAGAATTGGTGTGAGCACTTCTTTGTAGGTCTGGTAGAATTCTGCGCTGAAACCATCTGGCCCAGTGCTTTTTTTGGAGGGGAGACTGTTAATGAGTGCTTCAATTTCCTTGGGGGATATAGGGCTGTTCAGTCTTTCTATCTGATCTTGACTTAATGTTGGAAGATGGAATCTATCAAGAAAATTGTCCATTTCATTTAGGTTTTCAAATTTTGTGGCATATAGTCTTTTGTAGTATGACCTAATGATTGTTTGAATTTCCTCTGTGTCTGTAGTTATGTCACCCTTTTCATCTCTGATTTTGTTGATTTGGATAGATTCTCTCTGCTTTTTAGATAGTTTGGCTAAGGGTTTGTCTATCTTGTTGATTTTCTCAAAGAACCAGCTTTTTGTTTCATTGATCCTTTGAATAGTTTTATTTGTTTCTAATTGATTGATTTCAGCCCTGAGTTTGATTATTTTCAGCCTTCTGCTCCTCTTGGGTGTATCTGCTTCTTTTTTTTTCTAGGGTTTTCAGTTGGGCCATTAAGTTGTTTGTATGTGATGTTACGAATTTCTTCTTGCAGGCACTTAGTGCTATAAATTTTGTCTATCAGGTTTATTATCAAGGTGATAATGAAAAGGTTAGACTATCTTTGTAACCTGTATGTCTTGTAAAGCCTATAGTTTTGAGTTTTAGGTCCAAGTTAAGCTAAAGCCTCTTAGTTCCTTTCCAGAGAATGGAGAAATGTGACCCTATCTGTGAGGACAGATTAAAAAAAAAAAAAAAAAAAAAAAAAAAAAAAAGCAAGCAAGCAAGCAAGCAATGACCTTCACTCAGCAAAAAGAACAACCAGACCCTTGACTTCAAGATAGTGTTTCTTAGCAACAAACCCAGACTTCTTCTGAGTAGCTTTTGATCTCCAGCCAAAAGTCTGCAGCTCCTAATCTTCAAGGATGAGCTATCCGGGCACACACACATCTTAAATTGCAGCTGCATCCACACTTGGCAGGACTGGCCAAGCTTGAACACCTAAGACTAACCAATTATCTTACTTTATAGCTTCCTCATCCAATCCTAAATTGCCAAGACTGCAACTTCAAATCTCCCGCAATTTTTCTTTTAAAAACCTAAAGGCCTTTGTCTCCCGGTGCCACTCTTTGCTGACCTGCAGGGGTGACCCCATTGTGCAATGGTTAAATTAAACCTCTTGCTTTTGCAAGGAGTCCTTGTCTGGGCAGTTTCTGGGAAGGGCGTGACCTTGAACTCCTGAGATGTGAGACCCCAGGTCTTACAATAAGAATGTTCTGGAATTCAATAATGGTAATGATTTTTCAGCCTTGTAAAATACTAAAATTTATTTTATTGTACAATTTTAAAATAGTTTAAGATGAATTTTATGTTGATAATTTTGCTTTAAAAACTGAAATTGCATCAGTCATGACCACTACCTGTCCCTCATGAAATGTCTCACATTCAAAGGGATAAGCCTGCTGATAGAATGATGTGACACCTCTACTGAGGCAGCATTCAAAGGTTTTTCCACATGGAAGGCATACTGCTTTTGCATGTTTGTCTTCACACCTGTTATTGAATATTAATATTTACTATTGATTTATCTTTTAATCAGTAGTTATTCTTAAACTAGTTGTATACCCAAATCACCACAGAGAGACTAGGATATATTTAGTTAACCTAGAGCACAATGCTGGGCAATAATTATTCCACCCTAAACCTTCAAGCCTGCAAAACTTCCTCCCCATTCAGAATTTCCAACATTACACTAGCTTTTAGTCATATCTTAAGTCTGATTCATCTCTCCACATGTTCTAAATCCTCTCCTGCTGACTCTGCTCTCCCACTCCTTCTTCTCCTCTCCTCCACACCAGGATGTCCTGCCTTATTCTCTCCATTGCAGAGCAATGGATGGCTGTTTAATTGACAATTACGGAGAACAAATGGTGGCAAGTTTACACAAATTTGAGACAGGTGATGCTTAGAATAAACATCACAATGAAATGTCCAGATTGAAACCAGACAGTGGAGTAGAGAAATCAGCATTTGAACGAACAAGGGTAAATTGTATACATTCCACAAGAACATTATACCAACACCCTCCCAACTTTGGGGTTTTACCTTGACCAACAGAACATATCTCTTAGGGCAAAATGCCATTTGGCACTATTCTCCTGTGGGAGCCCTACTGTCTGAGGAAATTGGCTGGATGTTTTAGAGCAGTGTGACATCATTTTTCCTTACATAAACCTAAAATTGATGTGTATCCAACCTATAGGGAGTAAGGACATTATTATACAATATTGAGAGAAAATTCACATAGTAACTTTAAGAAAAAATTTGTCCTTTTGAATCTTAGACTGGTATTTTATCAGCAGGGAGGCCCACCCTGACTTATTGTGTAGAATTTACAGAGATCTGCCTGTCTCTCCTTTGTGCTGGGATTAAAGGCATGTGCCACCAAATATAGGTCTCAATTCCACATTATTGTAACTTGAAACCTTCCAACAAAAATAAAGCAAAGAAACAAGAAAATTCAAAGTATGGGGCCAGTTGTTCCAATCTCAGGTTGCAATGGTGAAACCCTATCCATCATTCCTCAGAATTTAGTTGTTGCTAAATTGTATTAGCGAGACATTCCCAGAAGAAGCTGACAAACATCTTGCAGCCAGAGTACTTTAAATTCCAGCTGCTATCAATCTAGTTTCAATTGGGAAGAGTGTCCTTTTTTCTTATTGTCTGTAACTCAGCCTTGAATTTCTCAGCTTTCTCTCTCTGAAGTTTCTTAGAGAAGGCTTCTTAGAGAACTACTTAGAGAACATAAACATTAAACATAGAGTAACCAGACCCATGAAATCAACAACCAAAACAAAGCCATAAGGGGTCTAAGCACCCCGTGCCATGGCGTCTTAGAGAGAAATCATAACAGTTTGTTTTTTTTAGACTAGGATGTTAATTCCACTCCTTAGTTCAGTCTAGAAGATTGTCAGCTTCCTAGTTCCATCTCTCTAACGTCCCATGTCTCTGTAGCAGCCATTGTCCTGTGAGTGTTGAATCTGGAGTAGCAGCCAAAAGTAACACCTGGGAAATGCCCTGTCTAGTTTAGTTTAACATGTGTGTTAGACTAAAGTGCATGCCTTTCGAACTTCAAAAGGTTTTATTGAGGCATGGTTCTTTTGGCATAGTATAGTTATATTTGTTTCAGGCCCATCAGCCATATCATCTCAAGCTGTTACTGACCAAAAACTATGTTTACTAAGTTCAGCATACTCTGTGGCCTTATTGTTTACAGAAATTCCCCAGCCATAAGCACAGCTAACCCAAACTGCCAGGCAGTTAGCTAGAACTGATTGTTAGCAAAATAACTTGAGTAGAGCAGACTACCCTGTTTGACCATCTACCCACCCCCTGTATGAGCTCATTGCAGTTTTTGCCTTTATAAACTGTCTGTGGAGAAGGGGACCATGTCACAGTTTAGCTCCCGAGTTCCTTCTGTGTCCCTGATCATGGCCAGTCTTAGAGTTTTGGTGTGTTGCATTCAATAAACCACCCATATCTGACTGAGACTGGAGTCTTAATGGGTTGTGTGGTTATTTTTGTATAGTAACAGTTTGCGGGGGTGGGGGCTAAAAATCCCTCCATGACTAAGTAACCATTTCTCCCCTTGCCTTTTCAATACCTAAAGTTCAGGAAAGTTTGTGTTTCCCAGGCAGGTACTGCAGGAACAGTTAGAGGTAGTCAGCTCTGCTTTGCTAATGTACTCCATTTGTCTTCTGCCTGCCAGAGTAGGTTCTAAGCTTGGGTTATCTTTCTGGGACCTTATTCTCTCCACCAAACTATGACAAAATACATTTTTATATTTTTAATTGAATTTTTATTTTTTTATATTAGTTACAGTTTATTTCCTTTGTATCCTAGCTGTAGCTCCTTCCCTCATTCCCTCCCAACATCACCCTCCCTCCCTCATCTTCTCCCATGTCCCTCTCCAAGTCCATTGATAGGACTTCGATGGGAGGTAGTCCTCCCATTCCTAGCTTATCAGGTCTCATCAGGACAAGCTGCATTGTCCTCCACTTTGGCCTGTCAAGGCTACTCCCCCTTTAGGGGGAGGAGGAGTCAAAGAGCCAGCCACTGAGTCATGTCAGAGACCATCCCTGTTCCCCTTACTAGAAAACCTACTTGGATACTGAGCTGCCATGGGCTACATCAGAGCAGGGGTTCTAGGTTATATCCATGAATGGACCTTGGTTGGAGTATAAGTCTCAGAACATAGCCCTGTGCCCAGATATTTTGATTCTGTTGCTCTCCTTCTTGTGGAGCTCTTATCCTCTCCAGGTCTTACTATCTCCCCCTTCTTTCATAAGATCCCCTGCACTCTGCCCAAAGTTTGGTTATGAGTCTTAGCATTTGCTTTGATACACTCCTGAGTAGAGTCTTTCTAAGACCCTCTGTGGTAGACTCCTGTTCTGTTTTCCGTTTTGTTTTGTGTTTTGTTTTTTACTTTTCCATTGTCCATCCCGTTTATCTGAGTGAGAATTGATCATCTTAGCCAGAGTCCTCCTCCTTGTTTAGCTTCTTTAGGTGTACAGATTTTAGAATGTTTATCCTATATTATAGGTCCAGTATCCACCTATAAGTGAGTAGACAGTGTGTGTCTTTCTGCTTCTGGGATACCTCACTCAGGATGATCTTTTCTAAATCCCACCATTTGCCAGCTAATTTCATGATTTTGTTGTTTTTAATTGCTGAGTAGTATTCCATTGTGTAAATGTAAAACAATTTCTCTATCCATTTCTCCACAGAGGGATAGCTGGGTTGTTTCCAGGTTCTGGCTATTAAGAATAGCTACTACAAATATGGTTGAACAAAAGCCCTTATTGTGTACTTGAGCATATTTTGGGTATATGCCTAGGAGTCATATGGCTGGATCCTGAGGAAGCACTCTTCCTAATTGTGTGAGAAAGTACCACATTGGTTTCCAAAGTAGTTGTACAAGTTTACATTCCTACCAGCAATGAAGGAGGGTTCCCCTTTCTCCACAACCTCTCCAGCATGTATTGTCACTTGAGTTTTGATCTTAGCCATTATGATGGGTGTAAGGTGAAATCTCAGGGTGGTTTTGATTTGCATTTCCCTGATGACTAAGGATGTTGAGTATCTTTTTACGTGTTTCTCTACCATCCTATATACCTCTACAGAGAATTCTCTGTTTAGCTCTGTACTCCATTTTTTAATTGCAATAACCAGAATTGCTAACACACTCCTGTACAGGTTGTCTTGAGGTATTTCCATCCCTGATCTCAAGCTGTATTACAGAGCAATATTAATAAAAGCTGTGTGGAACTGGCATAGAAACAGAATGGTGGATCAATGGAATAGAATTGAAGACCCAGAAATAAACCCACACACCTATGAATACTCAATATTTGAGAAAGAAGCCAAATCCATTTAATGGAAAAAAGACAGCATCTTCAACAAATGGTGCTGGTCCAACTGGATGTCTACATGGAGAAAAATTAAAATAGATCCATACATATCACCCTACACAAACCTAAAGTCCAAGTGGACCAAAGACCTTAACATAAAACCAGACATGCTAAATCAGTTAGAAGAAAAAGTGGGAAAGAACCTAGAACTCATTGGCACAGGAGACAATTTCTTGAACAGAACACCAACATCACAGGCTCTGAGATCAACAATCAATAAATGGGACCTCATGAAACTGAAAAGCTTCTGTAAAGCAAAGGACACTGTAGTCAGACAAAAATACAACTTTTAAGTGTGGATATATTAAGTTAGTTGGGCCCCATTTGTAAAAAGAAGAAATAATCTTTTATTTTTATTTGTATTAATTACAGTTTATTCATTTTTGTCCCCAGTGTACCTCCCTCCTCGCTCCCAGTCCCTCCATCCCTCTTCCCCACCCATGTCCCTCTCCCAGTCCACTGATAAGGGAGGTCCTCCTCCCCTTCCCTCTGATTCTAGTCTATCAGGTCTCATCAGGAGTGGCTGCATTGTCTTCTTCTGTGGCCTGACAGGGTTGCTCCCCCATCAAGGGGAGGTGATTAAAGAGCAGGCCAATCAGTTCATGTCAGAGACAGTCCTTGTCCCTATTACTATTGAACCAACTTGGATATTGAACTGCCATAGGCTACCTTTGTACAGGGGTTTCAGGCCATCTCCATGAATGGTCCTTGGCTGGAATAGATCCCCACACATTAATAGTGGGATACTTCAACACCCCTCTCTTAACAAAGGACAGGTCAACAAAACAGAAATTAAACAAAGAAACAATATCTCTAACAGAGGTCATGAATCAAATGGACCTAACAGACATCTACAGAACCTTACACCCAAACACAAAAGAATTTACATTCTTCTCAGCACCTCATGGAACCTTCTCCAAAATAGACCATACGGTTGGTCACAAAGAAAGCCTCAACAGATATAAGAATATTGAAAAAATCCCTTGTATCCTGTCTGATCACCATGGACTAAAACTGGACCTCAACAACAGCAGAAATAGCAAAAAGCCTACACACACGTGGAAACTGAACAACCAGCTGCTAAATGACAGCTGGGTAAGGGAAGAAATAAAGAAAAAAAAATTAAAGTCTTCCTAGAATTCAATGAAAATGAATCCACAACATACCCAAAGTTGTGGGACACAATGAAAGCAGTGCTAAGAGGAAAGTTCATAGCACTAAGTGCCTTCAAGAAGAAATTTGAAACATCTCATTCAAGCAGATTAATGGCTCACCCAAAAGCCCTAGAATAAAAAGAAGCAGACATACCAAAAAGGAGTAGATGGCTGAAAATAATCAAACTCAGGGCTGAAATCAATAAATTAGAAACAAATAAAACAGTTTAAAGAATCAATGAAACCAAGAGCTGATTCTTTGAGAAAATCAACAAGATAGACAAACCGTTAGCCAAACTAAATAAAAGACAGAGAGAAACTATCCAAATCAACAAAATCAGAAATGAAAACAGGTTCATAACAATAGACACTGAGGAAATACAAACAATCATTAGGACTTACTTCAAAAGCCTATATGCCACAAAATTTGAAAATCTAAATGAAATGGACAATTTTTTGATCGTTTCCAGTTACTAAAGCTGAATCAAGACCAGGTAAATCAATTAATTCATCCTATATCCCTAAGGAAATAGAAGCAGTCATCAAAATCTCTCATCCAAACAAAGCCCAGGGCCAGATGGTTTCAGTGTAGAATTCTACTAGACCTTCAAGGAAGAGCTAACACTAATTCTCTTCAAACTATTCCACAAAATAGAAACAGAAGAAGAAATATTCTCTTTATATTAAATAATGAAGTAATTTATTATGTTGACAGTTTTATTGTACCAGCAAAGTCCCCAATGACTGACACAGCTCTCTATGATTTATTTTAAACCTTTAAAGACTATGCTGGGCAGATTCTGGACTACCCTAATTCTCATGCCTTTCAAAGCCACATAAAGCCATTCATTTGCCAATCTGATGACTCCTAGGGTGGCTCCTGTTCTATCGGTCTGTTCCTACAGCCACATGTTCATTGCCATCTTCCCTTTATCAGCCATGTGGCCAGTTATCCTCCCAGCATCCATGAACATACCTGTCTTCCTCTGTCTCCTGGCAAAAAGCCTTTCTTTCTCCCCTCCCCAGAGTTCCTTTCTCAAGATCATTTATTTTATAAAATAAAATACTAAAGTAACACAGAATTATTTTAATAGAAGTTCTGGCCCACCAGCTCCCAATAATGACCCAGAGACATTTTATTAATTATGAAAGCTTGGCCTTAGCTTAGGTTTGTTCTCAACTAGCTCTTATAACTTAACCCCTTTATACTAATTTAACTTCTGCCACATGGCTAGTTACCACTCTTTTTTTTTTTTTTCCAATTGTGGCACCTGTTTCTTCTTATGTGTCTGGCTGGTGAATCCCTGAGCCCAGGTTTTTTGTTGGGTTTTTTTTTTGTTGTTGTTGTTTTTGTTTTTTCCCAGAGTTTCTATCAGTACCAGGAAGTTCTGCCAATGTTCTCCTGCATTTGTTATAGGCCATTCATCTTTCTATTAAGCCAATCAAAAGGTGTTGGAGAGAGTGTTTATGAAATATAATGCAGCCATAAGAATAACAATATCAAGTCTGAACTGTACTCTGCTCTCTGCTGGTACAGAAATCCGGTATTTGAATACTTCCTTTACATAGTAAACAGGAGATTATCTCAACATTCTAGAATACTATTTTTTTTCACTATATCCTAATATCTCTGGAAGAAGGGAATATTCAGCTTGTTTTAAGTAGATTTTAGACCTTGAGTATATGTCTTTAAATATTTTTTTACATTATCTTATGTAAGCATCTTTAAGTACTGTAAATGTCTGACTTTGTCAATGCGAAAACCTCAAACAAATGTACTGTGGCCAGTCAATAGTGAGTATGCATTTCCATAATTTTCAGCACAAAGTTAATTTCAAAACACACATATACCTATACCCCATGCATAATTAAAAAAATAACTATGAGATGATGGAAACTACTATCCAGTGTAAAAACTTGAAGGTATTGGTGATACTGTTGCTATTAGCCAAAATAACATGGGACCATTTTTTTTTTATGTGTACTTTAAGAAATGAGATTTCTAATTGAATCAATTCCTAACATCCCACTAAGGCTGAGAATCAAAACTAACTCAGATCCATACACCTTGTGGGATCTCTAGGAACAACTCCCTCAGTTACTAAAATCCGACAGATAAACTGGATACAAAAGCATGGGTGGAAGGTTTAGTCTCAAATTCATGTCTCCAACTTTTCTCTGTTATTCTTTTCTGTATATTCTTTTCTGCAGTCCCATTATCCAAGATCACTTTGTAAATTCCCCACATCATGTTTTTTTTTCAATCTTATATACTTTGTTGAAGTCTGCCATTTTCCTTCACTCACTTATCCTACATTTGGAATGCTGGAATCCTCCCTCTCTTCCCCCTCTCCTCTCCTCTCTCTCTCTCTCTCTCTCTCTCTCTCTCTCTCCATTGCCTGTTCTGTTGAATTCCACCATTCCTTACTGTTAGTATTGAACTTTTTGTCTCTGTTCTCACCAATGTTCAATTTAATTGACAAAGAGGATAAAGAAAGATGTCCTTGACCTTGCTTCCTCTTGCCAGGATGGCAGAAAATAAGAATGTGAGGGGGTGAGCATCTCAGCTTTGCTGTTAAAGTGTAGTTTCCTTAAAAGCCTGAATGATTTCTTCACTTGCTGCTCCAAACACAGTTGTTTCACTTCTAATTGATATGTCTCCATATTGGTGAGACTGTAGTTTTCCCCAAAGCCCAAAATAACCTTCCTTGTCACTGCCATTGTCACTGGTACCTTCCCATCAAATTCACAGCACTTGGCCTTCACTTACCACACCTAGACTCTCTCAATTAGAATTTCCCTTCTCTCTTACCATGCGTAGCATTGATTTGGGGATAGGAGGGATCTACTCTTTTTTTTTTTTCTCTCAAATAAGAATACACACCAGGGATCTAATTATGGTAATCATGTCATCTTTAATTGCTATATTAGTTTTGAACAGGATAGCTGATGTTTCTGGGAGTCCTCAGAGTGGACTAGATTGCCATTTGGTCCTGTGTTGTTACTACTCAGAAGCTATGTCTCTCAAGCCATTCTAAGGGAGCTTCATTTCAGTTATGTAATTGAAAATTCTTGGAGTTTTGAAATCATTACAGCATCACTAATGTTTATTTAGTATACAAATCAGTCACTTCCAGGTTCATTGTGGTTTATTATATCATTTAATCCTCAGCAAAAAATCTCTGTGAGGCTAATACAATTGTTTCTATTTCACATCTTCAGAAAGAGAAGGAAAAGATGTCCTGGATCACTGTCTTCTAAACCCTCGTGTTTCAACAATAAATCTTCGCTCTTAGTCACTATCCTACTGTTGCCAATTAGGAACATCACGAACTTGATTGGAGGATTCTATATTTAAACAGCAAGTGCCTAGAACTTTATTATGTGGTTAGTTGCTTTTCTAAGTAGCCACTGGGAATATAAGAAATATGGTCACTGAATTGTATGACTGATAATCATTTAGCACCTGGATTTAAATATTTCTGTTTTGCTTTGTTACCTAGTAATGGTTCCGCAAGTCTGGTACCTTAAGACCAGCAAACATTTTACCTCTCTAGACTTCTGTTTCCAGAGGCATTTGAACTTCAGTAACAAAAGAGAAACCAAACTATCATTAATGAAGTACTGTTAATTGGAAGGGTTCTTTAAATAAGGTATCATATTATAGCTTAGGTGACCTTAGAATTCACAATGTATCCAATTCTGGCTTTGGCCTCATGGGAATCTTTTTGCCTCAGTTTCTCAGGGCTGGAAATCTAAGAATGAGCTGTCATGCTCATCCAACATTTTTAGTATTTTGAATTTGAGAGTGTTTTAGTCTAAGAAAAATATTTTTCATAGTTATGCAAATAGTTTTTGACATCAAGATGTAACTGTAGACATGTGTGAAAAAGGAGCGTACCACAAATGGCCTCTGGAAGACTCTACTGATCTTGGTATTGAAGATGCTGAGAGTTAAAGCAGAGACAGAAACTCATAGCCAAACTTTGAGCAAAGGGCATGGAATTTATGAAAGAAGTGGGAGAGAGAAAGACCTGAAGGGGCCAGGTGTTCCAAAAGGAGACCAACAAAGCCAAAAAAACTGAGCCCTGGGGGCCCTGAAGAGAATGATACCCCAAGCAAGGACAATGCATGGAAAGGACCTAAAAAACTCTGGCTCAGATGTAGCCCATAGATTCATTTGCCAAGCAGGTTCCCTAGTTAGTGGAACAGGGGATTTCTCCGGTATGAACTCATTGGCAGGTTCTCTGATCACCTCCCCTTGGAGGGTGCAGCCATGCCAGGCCACAGAAGAAGACAGTGTTACCAGTCCTGATGAGACCTGATAGGCTAGGGTCAAATAGAGGAGGAGGAGGACCTCCCCTATCAGTGGACTAAGAGGAGAAGAAGAAGGAAGGGTGGGATTGGGAGAAGATGAGGGAGGGGGCCACAGCAGGGATACAAATTGAATAAATTGTAACAAGTGACAATAAAAAATTTAATTAAAAAATGTAAATAAGAATGAAGGTGTGGAATGGGCAAAGTGGCACAAGCCAGTTATTACAGCACTGTGGGAGGCAGAGGCAGAGGGATAGCTATGAGTTCCAGGCTAGCCTAGACTGCAAAGCAACCTCAGGACAGCCCAGGCTGCTCATAGAAGTCCTGTCTCAAATAACAACAACAACAACAACAAAACCAAAAAGAAGGAGAGAGTATATTCTGTATATCAAAGATTCCAGAATGTATTTAACTAGCAGGAACTAAGTGTACTAAAGGAATACAAGTTGCAAAGTGCTGTACAAGGTACTGTGAGAATGATAGTGTCAACTTCAGGGAAATTTCCTCCATGTAGAACATTTTCTGAATGCTTTCTGTGTACAGCCCAGTAAGAAAAAGAATTTGATGGATCCAAATGAAATGTCATCTGCTAATACACCCATGTGAGCAGACATGAATAAATACAAGCATGAGAACAGTGGGAATGAAAGCAATTAAATGTAACACAATTGTTCTGGCAGCACAGCCCGATATGCAGAAGGTCAACATCACTAAGCTTGCCATTACCAACCCTACAGAGGAGCCCGCCTTCCCCATCACCAGCTCCCTGTTGCACACCAAGGATGGAATTTTTGACAACAGATCACATCAGTAACCTCCAAATATTTGAGCTAATTTTACATTAAGACTTAAATATAATTAAGAGAGATATTTAAGTCCCAAAGTATTTAGAATTAAGAAGGTGACTTTCACAATTTTTCCCTCAAGGTTCTCATTTTCATTTTCCACCCTGTTGAAATCTTATCACAGCTAATCAAGAAAAGATTCACAGGGTCACCCATTCCAAAACAACCAAAGGGCAAGAAAAACAAAACAAAACAAAACAAAAATCCTCCTTCCTCTGATTAAACTAACCACAGAGCTAAAAGGAAGTTTATTGATAGTTTAGCCCAATATTCATCCTATATTTGAATTTGCCCTTCAGTGACTGAATGGGCCTTGAACAAGCATAAATGTGCAATAATGGGCAGAGAACAAGTAAGTGTCCTTCCAGGAGAATTAAAGAGCTCCAAGTACAGTGCATCTATAGAGAAGAAAGTTAAGGAGGGGCTGAGAAATTCAGGTATTTAAGAGGAGAGAGTACTTTTCACTTATTTCAATTTGTCTTCATTATTGAGAATTTTATACATTTATACAATAATACATGTTTGCATTCACCCATATTTCCCCCTCCAGTTCTCCTTATACACCCACAACACATCCCCTTGTCAATCCCATGCCTTCAATGCTTAATTTTGTTTTCTCTACAACCCAGTGACTCCAGTTAATGCTACCCGTATGTGCAAAGGTATGGAGTCTGATACTACCTCACCTACTATCCACTGCAAATAGCTCCTTAGTAAGGGTCAGCACCTTGGGATAATCTATCCATCTAAATTGGAATTTTGGCTACTGTGATCTTGTAATCTCAGGTATAGTGAGTTCATGAATATGGTGGCAATATAATATCCAGAAAACAGTACTTCACAGCACTCCTCTCCACCCTCTTGCTCTTAGGTTCTTTCCAAATCCTCTTCAGAGATGTTTCCTGAGCCTTGGATAGGCAGTGGAATACTATAGGGTAGGGTAATAGAAAAGATGTATGAATTAGGACTGCACATTCATTTTCTTATTCTCAGTACTTTGATAAGACTTTAAGGGTTTTGTTGTTGTTTATATTATATTTTTATTACTTAAATAATTATAAAATTTAAGTATATTTTATCACATTCTTCCTCTCCCCAAATTCTTCCAGACCCTCTTTCCTTCCCCAGCCACCCAATTTTAAGTTTTCTCAAAAAACAGACAAAAACCCAGTTCAACTAGGAATCCCCAAATTCAAGTAAACAAAATAAAATCATGTACCCTCAACTCTTCCTGACTATGAGTCCTGTCCTGGATTGGTTCATATACACAGTGTCACTCTACTAGAAAAAAAAATGATTTGCCTACCTCCCAGCAGGTATAAAAGAAGTTCAGTTTTTAACCTTTGCCCTAGTGGCAAAGTTTTTATTCATTCATTCAGCTCTTTTTTCAGATTTTTTTTTATTATTTTATTTTTCTTATTAGTTACATTTTGTTAACTCTGTGTCCCAGCTGTATCCCGCTCCCTCATTCTCTCCCCAACCCCACACTCCCTCCCTGGTCTCCTCCCTGCCCCTTTCCAAGTCCACTGATAGGGGAGGACCTCCTTCCCCTTCATTTGACCCTGTTTTATCAGGTATCTTCAGGGCTGGCTGCAAAGTCCTTCTCTGTGGCCTAACAGGACTGCTCCTCCCCTGGGGGGGGGGGGAGGTCAAAGAGCCTGCCCTTGAGATCCTGTTAGAAATAGTCCTTGTTCCCCTTACTTTGGAAAACTACTTGGTTACTGAGCTACCACGGGCCACATCCGAGCAGAAGTTCTAGGTTATATCCATAGATAGTCCTTGGTTGAGTGTCAGTCTCAGAAAAGACCCTGTGCCCGGATATATATTGATCCTTGTAGAGCTCCTATTCTTTCCATATCATACTAACTCCCCTTCTTTCATATGATTCTCTGCACTCTGCCATGGTTTGGTTATGAGTCTTAGTGTCTGCTTTGAAACACTGCTAGGTAGAGTCTTTCAGATGCCTTTTGCGGTAGTCTCCTGTCATACGTTCAATGCATATCACATTTGTCTTCCTAAATGAGGATTGATCATCTTCGCCAGTGATTATCTTCGCTTTCTTGATTATCTTCTTTAGGTGTGTAGATTTCATTATGTTTATCATATCTTGTAGGTCTATATAAGCGAGTACATACCATGTTTGTCTTTCTCCTTCTGGGATACTTCACTCAGAATGATCTTTTCAAGATCCCACCATTTGCCTGCAAATTTAACGATCCTGAACAACAACAGATCATCTGGAGGTATCTCCATCCCCGATCTCAAGCTGTACTACAGAGCAACAATGATAAAAACTGTATGGTATTGGCATAGAAACAGAAAGGAGGATCAATGGAACCGCATAGAAGACCCAGAAATAAACCCACACACCTATGAATACTCAATATTTGACAAAGAATCCAAATCCATTCAATGGAAACAAAAAGGCAGCATCTTCAAGAAATGGTACTGGACCAACTGGATGTCTACATGCAGAAAAATGAAAATAGATTCATATTTCTCACCATGCACAAAACTAAAGTCGAAGTGGATCAAGGACCTCAACATAAAACCAGATACTCTAAATCAGTTGGAAAAAAAGTGGGGAACAGCCTAGAACTCATTGGCACAGGAGACAACTTCCTGAACAGAACACCAACAGCACAGGCTCTAAGAACAACAATCAATAAATGGGACCTCATGAAACTGAAAAGCTTCTGTAAAGCAAAAGACACGTCATCAAAACAAAATGACTGCCTACAGATTGGGAAAGAATCTTCACCAACCCTTTATCTGACAGAGGGCAAATATCCAGTATATATAAAGAAATAAAGACGCAGAAAAGCAACAAAACATGTAATCCAATTAAAAAATGGGGAACGGAGCTAAACGGAGAATTCTCAATAGAGGAACATCAAATGGCAGAGAAGCACTTAAAGAAATGCTCAACCTCATTAGCCATTAGGGAAATGCAAATCAAAACAACCCTGAGATTTCACCTTACACCCATCAGAATGGCCAAGATCAAAAACTCAAGTGACAACACATGCTGGAGAGGTTGTGGTGAAAGGGGAACCCTCCTCCATTGCTGGTGGGAATGTAAACTGGTACAACCATTTTGGAAGTCAATTGTCTGCTTTCTCAGACAATTAGGAATAGTGCTACCTCAAGACCCAGCTATACCACTCCTAGGTATATACCCAAAATTTGCTCAAGTACACAACAAGGACATTTGTTCAATCATTTTTATAGCAGCTTTATTTGTAATAGCCAGAACATGGAAACAACCCAGATGTCCATCAACGGAGGAATGGATACAGAAATTGTGGTATTTTTACACAATGGAATACTACTCAGCAATCAAAAAAGAGGAAATCATTCATTCAGTTTTTAAAATATAGCAAAGTTAAATATTAGATAAAATAAAAACATTCATTTTGAAGTTGGACAAGACAAAACAAGAGAAGGAAAGGAGCCCAACAGAAGGCACTAGAATCAGAGACCCACCCATTTCCCCACTCAAGAATCCCATAAAAATACTGAACTGGTACCCTAAATATGTGGCGAACCCAGTGCATATTCTGTGCAAGCTACCTCAGTCCTGTCTCTCTGTGAATTCATGTAAGATTAATATGAATCTCATGTTCATGTTGGTTTAGAATCTTGTTTCCATGATGTTCTCCATTCCCCCTAGATCTTACACTTTTTCTGGGGGGTTTCCTTGAGCTTGGAGGGGTAGGAATTGATGGAAACATTCCATTAAGGCTTGAGTATTTAAAGGTCTTTCCTCTCTGAATAATTTCTCGCTTTGGGTCTCTAAATATGTTCCCATTTGTTGCAGGAGGAAGCTTCTCTGATGATACCTGAAAAAGGATTATATTTCTCTTTCTGGGTCTTGGATATCTTATTCTAGTTCCATCCATTTGTCTGCAAATGTTACGATGTCCTTTCTTAATGGCTCATTAATATTCCATTGTACAAATGTATCATTTTTCTTTGTCCATTCTTCTTTTAAGGGACATCTAGTTCGTGTCCAGTTTGGGGTTAGTATGAATAGAGCAGCAAGAACATGGTTGATCACAGGATGCTTTATCTGAAAATATATTCCATTCTATTATGTAGGGGGAGAAAGGAGGTCTAAGTTTGAGCTTCAGTCATCCAGGAATTCACCATTGTCCTTATTCTCACTCATCTCTACACAAGAAAATTTAAAAGGTAAGTGCCCTGGTACTGACATAGTTTTCCTATCACAGTATCTCTGAGAAACAGATTATCAAGACTTAATGTGAATATTTCTGAAGGCAGCAAAGCATAACAGGGAAGAAAGCAGCTCATCCTCTTGCTTTATAAGTCTGAGTTTGTGAAGTAAATAAAGTGTTTTGTTGATAGTAGTAGTGGATGGATTGTTTTACTCTTACTTTGGAGAAATTCTAATCATATTAGCAGGGGTTAGCAATGACCTAACTTTACCTCATATGTGTGAATGTTAAAGAACTCAAGCATATCACTTTGTATATAAATTCTGATATCCCAGTGATAAATCAAATGTTTTAAGATTTTTTTAAATAAAATACTGTTTTAAAGTCTTTCACTACCTTGCCCAATTCCTAAGGCAGGATTTTAACATGTAATGGCTTGCAATAATATCATGTTCTGTCCAGTTAGAAATAGGAAGCATAATTTCTTAATCAGAAGAAGGGCTAGCAATCACAGTGAGTTTAGGAACTCTTCTATTTAAAATAAGCAAGAGCCTACTGCTGAGTGCCTCTGAAAAACTACCCAGCAGTGTATCAAGGCAGATGGTGAGACTCATAGCCTCACAGATGAAGCCCATGGCAGCTCAGTATCCAAGTGGGTTTCCTAGTAAGAGGAACAGGGATTGTCTCTGACATGAACTCAATGCCTGAGTCTTTGACCACCCCCACCCTCAAGGAAGGAGCAGCCTTGGAAGGCCACAGAGGAGAACATTGCAGCCAGTCCCGATGAGACCTGATAAACTAGAGTCCGATGAAAGGGGAGGTGGACTTCCTCTATCGATGAACTTGGAAAGGGGCATGAGAGGAGATGAGGGAGGAAGGGTGGGATTGTGAGGGATGAGGGACAGGGCTACAGCTGGGATGCAAAGCAAATAAAATGCAACTAATTTAAAAAAAATAAAAATTTAATTAAAAATAAATAGTATAAACAGTTCTACAAAATATCAGCACATTATTTCTCTATAACCATAGTTGTTCTAGCCAGATTTTTTTTGTCAACTTGACACAAGCTACAGTCATCTGAGAAGGGGAAACCTTTACTGAGAAAATGTCTTGGGATGTAGGCAAGCCTGTAGGGAAGTTTTTCTTTTTTTTCTTTTTAGGTTCCAACCTTGCCCCAGAAATGCCCCCCAACTCCAGTCATTTCTCCCAGTATTTTTCCCTTCCTCCTTTCTGTCACCTGACCCCTCCTGTTTCCAAACCATCTTGCACCATGGCATGGTTCTTCTGGAACTTGCTCTGTAGACCAGGCTGGTCTTGAACTCAGAAATCTTCATGCCTGTCTCCCTAGTGCTGGGATTAAAGTCATGTACCACCATGCCTAGACCTAAGCTTTTCTTTAAGTACTTTTCACAGAATAGAAGCTTATCTGGGTGGAATCTTGCCCTGATACCAATCCCTAATTTCATTTAATATCTTTAATATTTTTATCTCCTTGAACATAGTATTTAGCTCCATTCCCACTTAAGCCCCTTAAATCTGTGAACCACACCTTTTTCTTTTCATTCCTTTTCTTTTCTTTTCTCTTTCTCAGCTTGCTATGTTTGATCAAATCTCTCTTCATAAGAGTGAACCACAGGACAGAGTCTATGATAGGCTGCCTTAAAATTTTCTTTCCCAATGCAATTAATCTAAAAATCTTAAACTTAGACCCAGGCAGATATTTCAGAGAAAAACAAAAAGCAGACAATATTCTTCATCAAAATATCACCAGAAGAACCTCTAGGCAACATACTAAAATTTTTCTCTGAAACCTCTTAATTTCAAAACATCCTCAGTATCTTCTTCAAGCTTCTGCTAGTATGTATGGTTCATTAAGACTTAATGAAATCATTCCACTTGAATTATCCTAATCCAAGATACTGACCTCTACATTCCTTTATACAAATCACAGTCAAGCCTATGCAATAACCCAGTTCCTGGTAGCAATTTCTGTTTTAGTTAGGGATTCATTGCTGTGAAGAGAAAGTAACATTTTATTTCATCCCTTGTTCATCTCACATCATCTACCAAAACTTAAAAATAGGATACATTGCTACCAAACTTCATTTAAGTAACTAGTCATAGTGATTTTTGCCCCTGTGATTTTAATTTGGACTGATTATATTATTGTTATAAATATTTTGAGCCTTCTTTCTAACCTCTAAATTCAAAAGCATAAAATTATAATATGTTATCATCTATAGTGATTAAAATTCAATCGTGTAGATTTCAAGATGGCAGTGAGCAGCATGCACCATATCTGAGGAGCATAGGATCCTAAACTCTGAAATTGGTTAAGTGGAGGGGCAGCTGAAGCCAAAACTTTGACACTAATGTTTCCTGGGCAAGAGAGGACAACTCGTGAGCTAGTACACTTTGGATCCAGGTCACCTGAGAATATCTCCAGAGACTGAGACTGGCAAATATTCAACCCCTCCTGCACTTCCCTTTGCCCCAGGCATGGGCCTTCCTGCCTGGTGGAGGTGGCCTACAGCAGCTGTTGCTCCAAGCATAGACCTTCCTACAAAGCGAAGGCAGCAGTGGTTGCCCCAAGCACGAGCCTCCTCACTCAGTGACTGAGAAGGCAGAGGCAGACCTCCTTGGTCTGTAGCTGTGGTAGGGGGATGTACCAGCATCCCGGGGAGGGGGGAAGACTACAGAAAGCCCAAGCAAGAGCCTCCATGCTCAGTGACTGAGACAGCAGAGGCAGCTGTCCCAAGTGCTGGTCTCCCCACCTGGGGACCAAACAGTGGACACAACTAAGCTGATTGATCTCCTACAATCTCATTTGCCCCTGCTGGCCCAAACCTCAGAGTAGAGAACAGGGGGGACCCTTGTGCTTTCCAATTAGGCCTGCCAGCAAGTGAGTGCATCTTCAAAGGTGTGCATGCAGAATACTAAATTCAGGATCCCTCAACGCTAGCAGCCAGACATCAGATTCCACCCAGCCACACCACCACTGTGGGCAACATAGGGATCCTTGGGACAGCTTTCTCAACGTTGAAGCCTCTGACCTGTGGGTCTATCAGTAGATTCTAGGCAAACAATTCCTGGAGCCCAGACAGATCTGAATACCAGTACAACAGGACTGTAGGCCACTGAGATATTCAGGGCACCTGCACATGAGCATTGCTAACAGTGTCAGGACCCCATCCTGTGCTTAAGCTCTACACTTCCAGGCATCTACACTCTCTAGCACCCTGTCCTTCAAGGCACACTTCCATGCAGACACCAGTAATGCACACATGCACCTGCGACCTTCCTTAGATACAGATGAAACACCAACACTCAATCTCCAACCAGTGGACCTCTCTCATCTTCCTGAGAATGCTCCAGACACCAGAGACAGATTGACACAATCTGAAGTACAAATTCCAGGAACAAACAGGGAAGGTTACAGATAAGCAGATGGCTAGAGGTTGGTGTAAGAACACTCCAACAAAAATCAGGATATCATGGCTTCACCAGCACCCCCCCCAAAAAAATGGATGTGCTAATTCATAGAAGCACAGGAAAATGATCTCAAATCTATGCTTATCCAGTTATTAGAGGCACATAAAGAGGAAACAAACAAAGCTCTCAAAGAAATATAGGCAAATACAGCCAAACAAAGACACATGTAGAGGCGCAAGTAATGGCATATAGAAAGGAAATGAGCAAAAAATAGAGGCCATCATGGAAAGACAGGAATCCACATTCAAACAGATAAAGGAAATGGTGCAAGACATGAAAACAGAATTACAATCAATAAAGAAAACACAAATTGAGAAAATCCTAGAGCTGAAGAAATTAGAGAAAAGTTCAGGTACCACAAAGGTAAGCATCATCAGCAGAATACAAGAGATGGAAGAGGCTCTGAAGAGACAATTGCAGAAATTGATACATCTCTCAAAGAAAAAGTAAAATTGGAAAATTTCCAAACACAAAACATCCAAGAAATCAAGGACGCCAGGAAAAGATGAAATCTTAGAATAATAAGAATATATGAAAAAGAAGATTCCAGGCTCCAGGTCCAGAAAATATTTTCAAGAGAATCATAGAAGAATATTTCCCAACTTAAAGAAAGAGATGTCCATAAACACGCAGGAGGCCTACAGAACACCAAATAGACTTGACCAAAAAAAATACTCTTCCTGTCACATAATAGTCAAAACATGACTCTACAGAACAAAGAAAAAATATTAAAAGCAACAAGGGAAAAAACCCAAATACATAAAAAGAATCACACCAGGTATCTCAACAGAAACTATGAAAGCCAAAAGGGTCTAGGCAGATGTCATGCAGACTCAAAGAGACCACAGATACCAACCCAGAATGTACCTAGTAAAGTTTTCATTCAACATAGATGGAGAAAACAAAATATTTCATGACAAAAGTAAACTTAAATAATATCTACACAGCAACACAGCCCTACAGAGGATAGTAGAAGGAAAAATCCAGTCCAATGAAATCAACCTCACCCAAGAAAACACAGGATATACCTAACCTCACAACAACAACAACAACAAAAAAAAAATCGAAAGAAAATAATCACACAAGCACACTATCACTACGAACTCCATAATAAAAGAAACTACCATACATTGGTAATTATTATCTATTAACATCAATGGACTCAATTCTCCAATAAAGAGACACAGACCATAGGACTACTGGTTGCAGAAACAAAATCAAACATTCTGCTGAATCCAAGAAACACACCTCTGCAACAAAGATAAACACTACCTCAAAGTAAAGGGCTTGAAAAAGGTTTTTCAAGGAAATGGATCCAGAAAACAAGCTGGGGTAATTACCCTAATATCTAATAAAATTGACTTTCAACAAAAAATAATCAAAACAGATGAGGCAGGGCACTTCATTCTCAGCAAAGGAAAAAACCACCAGGAGGGCATCACAGTCCTGATGCCCCAAATACAAAAGCACCTGCTTTTGTAAATGAAAAATTGTTAATACTTAAATCACACATTGATCTCAACTCCTTAATAGTGGGAGACTTCTCCCAAAGGACAGATCTCTCAACAAGGGACGGATCATCTAGACAGAAGTGAAATAGGGAAATAATGGCACTTACGGAGGTCCAAAATCAAATGTACCTAATAGATGTCTACAGAACTTTTCACCAAAACTCAAAAGTGTGTACCTTCTTTTCAGCACCTCAAAGAACATTCTCAAAAATTGACCATGTAGTCGGGCACAAAGCAAACCTCAACAGATAAAAGATCTAAATAGCCATTTGTATCCTATCAGACCACCATGGCCTAAAACACAGGAACAGAAATAATAAGAAAGCCTACATAGCCTACATGGAAACTAAACAACTATACTCAATTATACTCAATGAATGCTTGATCAGAAAAGAAACGAAAGAAGAAATTAGAGACTTCCTAAAATTCAATGAAAATGAAGGCACAACTTTCCCAAACTTATGGGACACAAAGCAGTGCTAAGAGGAAATTCATAGCAATAAGTGCCTCCAGAAAGAAGTTGGAAACATCTCATATAAACAACTTAACAGTACATCTAAAAGCCCTAGAGGAACAAAAAAGAAGTAGACACACCCAAGAGGATTAGAAAATTGGAAATAATCAAACTCAGAGCTGAAATCAATGAATTAGAAACAAAGAAAATATTGTAAATAATCAATGAAACCATGTGCTGGTTCTTTGAGCAAATTAACAAGATAGAAAAACCCTTAGCCAAATTAACTAAAAGGCAGAGAGAAATTATCCAAATCAGCAAGAAATGAAATGTAGGACATAACGAAAGACACTGTGGAAATCCAAACAACCATTAGGTCTTACTACAAAAGCCTATATCTACAAAATTTTAAAATCTAGATGGTATGGACAATTTTCTTTATAGATTCCATTTACCAAAATTAAATGATGATCAGATTAATAGATTAGATAGTCCTATACCCCCCCAAAGTAATAGAAGCAGTCATCAAAAGTCTCCTTTCAAAAAAAAAAAAAAAAAAAAAAACAACTCAGGTCCAGATGGTTTCAGCACAGAATTCTACCAGACCTTCAGAGAAGAGTTAACTGCAATTCTCTTCAAACTATTCCACAAAATAGAAACAGAAGGAACATTACCAAACTCATTCTATGAAGCCACAGTCACCTTGATACCTAAACCACACAAAGACCCAACAAAAAAAGACAATTTCAGGCCAATATCCCTTATGAACATTTATAGAAAAATAATAAAACACTTGCAAACAGAATCCAGTAACACATAAAAGATAGATATCACCCAAGATATGAGCAAGTAGGCTTCATCCCAGGTATGCAGGTGTGGTTGAATGTACAGAAATACATCATTGCAATTCCCCATATAAACAAACTGAAGAAAAAATCACATGATCATCTCCTTAGATGCCAAAAAACATTTGACAGAATCCAACAGTCATTCATGTTTAAAGTCTTGGAGAGATCAGGGATACAAGGCACATACCTAAACATAGTAAAGACAATATACAACAAACCTATAGCCAACATCAAACTAAATGGAGAGAAACATAAAACAATCCCACTGAAATCAGGCAAGGCTGCCCACCTGCTCCATATCTCTTCAACATAGTCCTTGAAGTCTTAACTAGAGCAAAAAGACAACTAAAGGAGATCAAGGGGATAAAAGTCAGAAAGAAAGAATTCAAAGTATCACTATTAGCAGATGATATTGTAATATACATGAGTGACCCAAAAATTCCACCAGAGAACTCCTTCTGTTGATAAACACTTTCAGCAAAGTGGCTGGATACAAAATTAACTCAAAAGAAATCAGTAGCCCTCCTGTATAAGAAAGACAAAAGTACAGGGAAAGAAATTAGGAAAGCTACACCCTTCACAATAGCCATTAAAAACATAAAGTACCTTGGGGTGACTTTAACCAAACAAGTAAAAGACCTGTTTGAAAAAAACTTCAAGTCTCTGAATAAGATATCAGAAGATAAAAAGATCTCCCATGTTCATGGATGGGTAAGATTAACATAGTGAAAATGGCCATCCTGTCAAAAGCAATCTACACATTCAATGCAATTCCCATCAAAATACCAGCATAATTCTTTACAGACCTGGAAAGAACAAGTCTCAAATTCATATGGAAAAAAAAGAAATCTAGAATTGCTAAAACAGTCCTGTGCAACAACAAATCGTCTGGAGGTACCTCCATCCCTGATCTCAAGCTGTACTACAAAGCAAGAGAAATAAAAACTGCATGTTTCTGATAGAAAAAAAAAATAGTGGATCAATGGAATTGAATAGAAGATCCAGAAATGAATGCACATACTTACAGACACTTGACTTCTGACAAAGAAGCCAAAACCATACAATGGAAAAAAGACAGCATCTTCAACAAATTTTGCTAGTCTAACCAGATGTCTACATGCAGAAAAATGTGAATAGATCCATACTTATCACTCAGCACAAAACTAAAGTCCAAGTAGATAAAAGACCTCACCATAAAATCAGACACACTAAATGTTAGAATAAAAGTGGGGAAGAACTTAGAACTGATTGGCACAGGAGATAACTTCCTGACCAGAACACCAGCAGCACAGGCTCTAAGATCAACAATCAATAAATGGGACCTCATGAAACTTAAAAGCTTCTGTAAAACAAAGGATACAGTCAGCAGAACCAAATGACAGCCTACAGATTAGGAAAGAATCTTCACCAAACCCCTATCTAACAGAGGGCTAATATCCAGAATATATAATGAATCAAGAATTAAACAGCAACAAATCAAGTAATCCAATTTAAAAATAGGATACAGAGCTAAACAGAGAATCTCTGTAGAGGAATATAGAATGCAGAGACACATTTAATGAAATGCTCAACTACCTTAGTCATCAGGGTAATGAAATCAAACGACCCTGAGATTTCACCTTATACCCATCAGAATGGCTAAGATCAAAAACTCAAATGACAACACATGGTGGAGAGGATGTGGAGAAAGGGGAACCCTCCCGCACTATTGGTGGGATGTAAACTTGTACAACCACTTTGCAAATCAATCTGGCGCTTTCTCAGACAATTAGGTAGAGTGTTTCCTCAAGATCCAGCTATACTACTCCTAGGCATATATCCAAAAGGTGCTCAAGTATACTAAAAGGACACCATTTGCTCAATGATGTTTATAGCAGCTTTATTTGAAACAGCCAGAATCTGGAAACAACCCAGATCTCCCTCAAGGAAGGAATGGATTTGTGGTTCACTTACACAACGGAATACTACACAGCAATTAAAAACAAGGAAATCATGAAATTTGCAGGCAAATGATAAGAACTAGAAAAGATCATCCTGAGTGAGTTATCCCAGAAACAGAAAGACACACATAGTATATACTCACTTATAAATGGATATAAGACATATAATATATGATAAACATACTAAAATCTGTACACTAACAAAGCTAAGCAAGAAGGAGGACCCTGGCTAAGATGATCAATCCTCACTCGGAATGGCAAACAGGAAGGACGTCGGAAGAGGGGAAAAACAGGGAATAAGACAAGAGCCTACCACAGAGGGCCTCTGAAAGACTGTACCCAGAAGGGTATCAAAACAGATGATGAAACTCATAGCAAAACGTTGGACAGAGCACAGGGAATCTTACGAAACAAGTGGGTGATAGAAAGACCTGGAACAGAGATGATCTCTACAAGGAAAGCAACAGGACCAAAAAATATGGGCACAGGGCTCTTTTCTGAGACTGATACTCCAACCACGGGCATGCATAGAGATAATGTAGAATCCCTGAATGAAATGTAATCCATGGCAGCTCAGTCTCCAAGTGGGAATCCTTAGTAGTGGGAACAGGGACTGTCTTTGACATGAACTTAGTGGCTGGTTCTATGATCACCTCCCCCTGATGGAGGAGCAGCCTTACCAGGTCACAGAGAAAGACAATGCACCCATTCTTGAGGAAAACTTTTAGGCTAGGGTCAGATGGAAGGAAAGGAGGACCCCCTCTATTGTGGACTTGGGGAAGGGCATGGGAGGAAATAAGTTAAGGAGGGTGGGATTGGGAAGGGATGGGGAGAGGGCTACAGCTGGGATACAAAGTGAATCAAATGTAATAAATAAATACATTAATTAAAATTCAAACTTGTTACCAACTGTCATGTTAATAAGAAAATCTCAGAAAATTATCCACTAAAAATTTATTTCCCATCACAACATTCACAAAATTATGAGTATTGTAAAACTACAAAGTTACCATTTTGTAAAAAATATCGGTTAAATCTCCAAACCTAATATTATGAATCCATCACTCTTAGATAAACAAATGAGGGTAATATATGTAGTTCACCTTTTCCCCAAATAATGTCAATAGCGACTTAAGAAAATAACTAAAGCAAATAATACCTGAAGAAAAAAGTAATTTAATTGTGTAGTTGCCAAAACAGTGGCAAGTTTGTTTTCAGCATTTGCATGTGTTTTATTTTGTTTTAGTGTTTACTTGTTCCTTTGTTGTGCCCCTACAAGTATCACCAAGATTGATACTTGGTGAACTGCAAATATTTCTCTGAATACTCTGTACTCTGGTGTGTATAACAGAGGAGAGCTTCAGGGTAAATTTTTCCACCCAGAGCTTGGGCAAATTAACTTGATGTCAATGATCTGTTAAAAATTTAAGGGGATAAGAAAGCAGAAGTCATGGTATGGGCAAGTGAGAAATAATTTTGTTAGATACAAAAACAGAAACAATCATCAACAACAACAAAAGAGTACTATCTTTAATGCCATAAATCTAAAGATCTCACAAGCACCTTCCATACAATAACATTCCTGAGCTTTTCACGTTAATGGATCTCTTTCTGGAGTATTATAAGTGGCCTGGAGACAAAGATAGATGGTGCTAGCCCTGACCATAATTATGCGCAAGAGCAAATGGGTGGAGGGGAAAATGCAAATCTGCAAAGCCTCATTTCAGACACCAGTGACTACATGAGCCCAGCTTTCCTGTCACCTTTAAGCAGAGGACTCCTGATTCCCTTGGAGAATTACAAATGCTTAGGCTACATGCTAGTTAAAGCCTTACTGGGTAATCCTGATTCAACTTGTTAGCATGTCCATCTCCCTGTCTTCAGAAAATAAATTCCAGGAATTGAAGGAAACAGCTTAAAATTCTTGGTTACAAGAAAACTTAGTTATTATGAAGTTTTTGTTGTTGTTGTTGATAATAAAATTAAACATGTTTTTAAAAGGTACAAGAGATTGTATGTAGTGTACATATATTCACCAATGTTGAGGTGCAGAAAGAGAAGAAGATGAAGAGGGAGAAGATAAATAGCTCTGATAAATTTGGTTTCTTCCCCGCACCAAGGAGTTTAAGAAATTATTTTTATTTTTTTCATACACTATTTACTGATTATGCTTCCTTCCCCCAAATTTCTCCCTGATCCTCCCTACTTCCCCATTCTCATGAATCTACACCATTTCTTTCTCTTTAGGAAACAGTGAAACAAAACAAAGTAACCAGAAATTTTTTCATTAATTAATTCATTTATTTATTTTATACCCCAACACAACTTTCCTTCCTCTCTCCCCTCCCAGTCTCTCTCTCTCTCCCCCTATGCCCTGCTCCCTTTTTCTCCTCATAGAGAGATCTCCCATGGATATTGCCTTTCCTTGGCCCATCAAGTTGTAGTAGGATTGGGCTTATCTTCTATTGAGGCTAGAGAAGGTAGCCCAGTTAGGGAAAAAGGATCCATAGGCAGGAAATAGAATCAGAGACAGCTCCTGCTCCTGCTGTTAGAGGTCCCACATGAGGACCAAGCTGTAGATCTCTTACATATGTAGATGGCCTAGGTTCCAGGCATACTCTTTAGTTGGTAGTTCAGTCCTTGGGAGTTCTTATGGGTTTAGGAAAGAAATAAAAAAATTGAAAAAAAAAGAAGAAACATGGGCACACACACACATTGATACAACTTATAAAATCACAAAATGAGAAACTATAATATACAAACAACAACAAAAGGCTTTATAATGAAGCAGAAGCTGGGACTCATTGCCAAACTTTGGGCAGAATGAATGGAATTTTATGAAAGAAAGGGGAGACAGAAAGACCTGGAGGTGACAGGAGCTCCAAAAGAAGACCAACAGAGCAGAAAAACTGGGCCCTGGGGGCCCTGCAGAGACTAACACCCCAAAAAAGGACCATGAATGGAGAGCACACCTGCTCAGATGTAGCCCATAGACCCAGTCTCCAAATGAGTACCTAAGTAAGGGGAGCAGGGGATGTCTCTGGCATGAACTCAGTGGCAGGTTCTCTGATCACCTTCCCCTGGGACATGCAGCCTTGCCAGGCCACAGAGAAAGACAATGCAGCCAGCCTTGATGAGACATAATAGGCTAGGGTCAGATAGAAGAGGAGGAGGACCTCCCCTATCAGTGGGCTGGGGGAAGGGCATGGGAACACATGAGGGAGGGCAGGTGAGGAGGAGATGAAGGAGAGGGCCACAGCAGATACAAAGTGAATAAATTGTAATAAATAATAAATTTTAAAAAGTTTTAAAAAAGAACAGTAAAACCAAAAATGCCCAAACCAAGCAATATGAGGCAAAAAATTTACAAAAAATACCATTGACTTTTTTTGTGATGGCCATGAACCCACCCTTGAGGGTTGTTAATATACCTAGTAAGACTCCAGAGGAGAAAACTAAATTTATCTTTGTTAAGCAGTTGTCAACTGGAGATAGCTTCTGGGTTAGGGGTGGGGGCTTGTGTTTACTTGTCTTCTCTAAATTGAGAAGCCATCTAGCTTGAACCTGTGCAGGCACTGTGCATTCTGCCAGTTTCTGCACATTCACATGTGTGTCTTAAAGATACTGTTCCCTTGGTGTTATCTATTACCCCTACCCTGGCTCTTAAAATCTTTCTACATAGCTGCTTGGACCATTTTTTTAATAACAACTTCCCAGACAATGTTCTTCACTGAGCAACCTACTTATTATTAGACGTTGGAATAAACCCTGATCCACTAAGAGTCTTTCCTCCATGCTTCTCTGTGACTCTTTTGTAAACTAATATGAATATTAAAATTTGTGATAAATAAAAATTTATGCATACTTCAGCAAAGGGCATTTTTCTTGCTTGCACAATTTCAAATTATATTTATTTATAAATAAAAATGCTAGTTCTATGAACAAATGGAATTCAAATGCAGGGAGTGTCAGGTGTATGCTACTGGTGTTCTTTCTACCAGGCCAACCTGATTTGGTTAAATAGCAGATGATATTTATGAAGTCATGGAGCATTTAGAGCAGTGGTTCTCAGCCTCCCTAATGCTGCACTCCTTTAATACGGGTCCACATGTTATGGTGACCCCCAACCAATAGAATTATTTTTGCTGCTAACTCATCACTTTAATTTTGCTATTGTTATGAATAGTGATGTAAATGTCTCTGTTTGCCATTGAGTTTAGGTGACCTCTGTGAAAGGGTCATTCAGACCCAATGGGATCACAGCCTAAGTGGTTGGAACCACTTGTTTAGATAAAAGGGTTCTTATCATTTTCTTTTCAGAAAACATAATAACATCTTTAGAGAAAATAACTGAGAGCCTATGTCTACCTCCACATAATGCATGCATCTTTTCTCAATTAGATATCTGCAAATAAGAAGCAAGATGTACATCTGGGTTCTCTTGGCATTTAGCATTAGCATTTAGCATTCTACTATGGCTGCCCAAATTAGGGCAAACTGTGCCTTAAAGGGTAGTCTGAAATAAATTAAGTACAATTACACATTGAAATCCTTACTAACAGAAACAGTCCTTGTCCATTTGGCAGGTAATTTGTAGTACTGTTTAGTAATTGATAACAATTTCTTGTAATTTAATGCATCACTTAATATTGTTTTCACTTAGTAAAGCCAGTCCTAAGAACAAGAATTAATATTAATGGTCATCCCTCTTATTTAAATTCTCCCACAAGCAGAAGAACTCCAGAGTTACGGAGGAACTAGCTAATGGGCACATTTAGATCAGATAATTGGTTTTCTGTTGAAGTAAATTTCTTAGATTATTGGATAAACAAACAATGGAGTTGAATAAAATGAAAAATAAAGGTACTGAGCATGCTGGAATGAACTAAGTGGATAATGAGTTCCTAGATAATAATATTTTATCTAACACCAGTTGTTTTTGTCTTGTTTTGTTTTCTTGAAAGATAAAATAAACTTATTAGAAAGTTGTACAAATTATTCCTGGACACACCACTGGAGTTTACAATTGTCATTTTGATAAGCTATAGATAAAAATAAAAGCTATTGAACAAAAATAGGTCTTTTTTGACATGGTTGAATATATATTTATATGATATAATATATACATATATATCATATTTAGCAATATATACTTGGGCTGAAGAGATGGTCAGCTGTTAAAAGCTAAGCTCAGAAGTGAAAATAAAAAAGAATTGTATATTTGTTGAAAATTTTAATAAGATTGCTGAACTGAATTAATTACAAGTCTGAATGTTTTAAAATACTACTTTCCCTTTTACTGAAAATATATTTTCTCATATAATATATTCTGATTTGGGTTTTTCCTACCTCTGAGCCTCCTCTCATCCAAATATGCTCCCTTTCTGTCTCTCCATTAGAAAACAAACAGGCTTCTAAGGAATAATAATGAAATAATTTAAGATGAAACAAAATTAACACATTGGGGTTAGACATAACAAACAACAGAAGGAAAAGAGACCCAGAGAAAGCACAAGAATCACACATACTCCCATAAAATATGAAATTAGGAGCCTAAATCTGCAGAGACTGGTGCAGACTCTACATGCTATCTCAATCCTCTGTCTCTCTGAGTTCATGTGAGATTTCCTCTGGTTGATTTACAGAGTGGTTCTTACACTTTTTCTCCCTCCTATTCTAAGGTGTTCCTTGAGTCACAAGGGGTGGGATTTGAGCGAGACATCTTGGTCTGAGTGTTCCAAGATCTCCCACTCTCTGCATAATGGCTGGCTGTGGGTCTTTGTATTTGTTCCAATCTGCTGCAAGAGGAAGCTTCTCTCATGATGGCTGAACAAGGCACTGATCTATGAGTAGAGCAGAATGTTTTTAGGGGGTCATTTTATTGCTACTTTTTGTTGTTGCTGTTGTTTAGAACAATAGTATTTAGTTTGCCCTACGACCCTGGGCTATCTAGTCTCAGTTTCTTTTTCTTTTTTTTTGTATATTATTTATTTATTTATTATTTTATTATAATTTTTATATTAATTACACTTTATTTACTTTGTATCCCCCCTGTAGTTCCCTCCCTCTTCCCCTCCAAATGCCTCGCTTCCACCTCCTTCTCCATGCATGCCCCTCCTCAAGTCCACTGGTAGGGGAGGTCTTCTTTTCTTTCCTCTGATCCTAGTCTGTTAGGTCTCATCAGGAGTGTCTGCAGTGTCTTCCTCTGTGGCCTAGTAAGGCTGCTTCCCCATCAGGGGGAGGTGATCAAAGAGCAGGCCAATCAGTTTATGTCAGAGACAATCCTTGTTCCCATTACTATGGAACCCACTAGGAAACTGAACTGTCATGGGCTACTTCAGTGCAGGGGTTCTGGGTTATCTCCAAGCATGCTACTTGGTTCATTAGGCCTTACTTCCAAAGTTTATATGCCACAAAATTTGAAAATCTAAATGAAATGGACATTTTTCTTGATAGATTCCACTTACCAAAGCTGAATCAAGACCAGGTAAATCAATTAAGTAGTCCTAAACCCCCTAAGGAAATAGAAGCGATCATCAAAAGTCTCCCAACCAAAAAAAAGCACAGCACTGGATGGTTTCAGTGCAGAATTCTACCGGACCTTCAAAGAAGAGCTAATGTCAATTCTCTTCAGACTATTCCACAAAATAGAAACAGAAGGAACACTACCAAACTCATTTTATGAAGCCACAGTCACCTTGGTACCTAAACCTCACAAAGACCCAACAAAGAAAGAGAATTTCAGGCCAATCTCCCTTATGAACACTGATGCAAAAATAGTCAACAAAATACTTGCAAACTGAATACAAGAACACATCAAAAATATCATCCATTATGACCAAGTAGGCTTCATCCTAGTCTCAGTTTCTTGATCACCCAAGCAATGTTGAGTTCCATATCATGATTTGGCCCTCAAATCAGTTCAGTTATTGATTAGTTACTCCCACATGCTTTGGCTACCATTTGATCTAGCATATCTTGAAGTCTACCAGTTGTAGATAAATGGTTTATGGTTCACATGTTTGCTTTCTCTTTTGGTAGCATACGAGTTCCCTCCCTGTATCAAAGATTCTGTAGGAATGGAGAGTCTATATAGGCACCAGCAAGACTTCTCCATGTTCAATGAGTTGTGTATGTATTGTCTTCAGCAATGGGGCCCTGTTGTCAGTTCATAGAAAGCAACATATACTCTATAGTCTTGGTAATAGTCCTGGCAGTTTGGGGATAACCATGGAACCCCTTGGTCAACAACTCAATTAGAGGTAACCCAATCTCTGTACTGGAATCCTCATTTGGTAACAGGAGGATGGCAAGTTGGGACTCTGTCTCTACTATTATTTTGCTATTTCATTTATATTGCTTCATATATATATATACATATATATTCCATATATACATATATGTTCCATATATACATATATTCCATATATTTATATATATACATATATAATATATACACCATATATACACATATATTCCATATATATATAACATATATTTTCCATATATTGTATTAACATTCCATACTACCCATCAATGGACCCTTCAATTTTAGCTGTTTCTGTATTCCTTCTCTTGTCCCCTTGTCTCCTCTCCTCCCATTAATCATCTTGTTCCAGGCCTCTTCATAACTCATAACTGTCTATTCTATTTCCTTTTCCTAATGAGATCTACAGGTATCCCCTTGTCCATCACTGTAAACCTAACTTCTGTGGTCCTATGGATTGTAGCTTTCTATCATTGACTTAACAGCTAATGTTCACAAAGAAGCAAATTAGATATTTGTCTTTCTATATATGACATACTTCACCAAAGTATGATTTTGTCCTATTTACTTATGAATTTCATGATTTCTTGTTTCTTTCTTTTTTTTTTTTTTTTTTTTTTTTTAGTGGTTGAGTAAAATGTGTAAATGTATCACATTTTCTTTGTTTGTTGTGGATATTTGGGTTGTTTCCAATTTCTGGCTACTGTGAATAGAACAGCAATGAACATGGTTGAGGAAATGTCTCTGTGGTCGGAGTAAGCATCTTCTGGGTATATACCCAAGAGTGGTACACCTCGAACTTGAGATAGATTGATCCATTAATGGATCTATTAATCCATTTGACACCAATGAATAAAATTTCAGACACCTTCTAATAAGATTAGTCTCCTCATAGAGAGTAGGGAACAACAACTCATCCACAAAAACTTTGACCCCAAATTTATCCTGCCTACAAGAGGTACAGGGATAAAGACAGAGCAGACAGAACAGAGACCGAGGGAATGCCCAACCAATGACCCACCAAATCAAAGAGTATGAAGGACACTCTGCTAAGCTTGCAGAAAGGAGCCTGTCAGAGTTGTCTTTGGGAGACTCTACTCAGTAGCGCCTCACTATGGATGCTGAGACTCACAGCCAAGCATCGGGCGACACAAAAGGAGTCTTGTAGAAAAGTGGGAAGAAAGAGACAAGACCTGACTTGGCAAGAGCTCCACAAGAAGAACAGAGCCAACTAACCAGGACCCAGAGAGGCTTGCTGAGACTGAAGCATCAACAAAGGGTCCTGCACAAACTGGATTTAGGTGCCCTACAAAGATGTGGCAGATCGACAGTTTAGGCTTCATGTGGGTCCTCTGGTAAGGGAAATGGGGATTGCATGGGACAAGGACTTATTTGCTAGTGTTTTGATCACTTCTCTTGGTGGGACTGTCTTGCCAGACCACAGGGAAAGAGGACATGCTTAGTCCTAATGTAACTTGATGAGCTGAGGTGGATGGAAAAGAGAGCTCCCCTTTTCTGAGGAATAGGCAAGGGGGGGGGGAAGAGGGAATTGGAGAGGACAAGGGATGACCTACAACCAGAATATAATGTGAATAAAAAATAAATTAATAAAAATTGTCAGAAGAAAGGTTTATGTTGAATGTTTGTGAAAGCATATGTCTGAAATTACTTTATTTTGAAGTTATTTTGCTTCCTCCTTGAGGTACTGAGCACATCCTTCCTATTTTAATAGTAACTCTTGCCTCTTTTTTGATTCTTATTCTTCCATATCACTGTGATAGGTCCTGAGAAGCAATGAATGTTGTCCTTCTATAGCTTACTTTTCAGAGCTGTATTTGACTTGTTCAGCTTTGGACTTTGGAAATCCATGCCTCCAGCAACATGAGTGCTGTAATTTTGAAAAAAGGAATCAGTTTCATAATGAGTGGTCCACCACTCTCCAGAAGACATGTTGCTGTAGTCATTCACTCTTTCTAAGTAAATAAGGATGATTATTCAAATCAGTAACTCGAAATTTAAAACCTTGTAAGTGGCACAGAGATAAGAAATCATTATTCTGAAACTAGAATCAGAAAAATACCTAAATCAGTGGTTACAGAGGATATATACTATTTTCTTGTAGAACCTTTTCATGATGGGGTTACTTGTAGTCTACTGAGTCATTTAAATCATCCATATAACTCTTTGCTCTCTCCAAACATGTCAACATAATATTTTGGACCCATCAACATAATTAGGTGCCTTTGAAAGGCAATCGAGGGTGAAAAATTTCACCCAGAATCCCTTGAATTCTTGAATCCTCCTTGCTGTTGATCTATTTAAATTCATAGAAGTTGGGCTATCATGAAAATATAATGACCTTTTCTTTCATTGAAATCTAACAACTATATCTATGTAGAAATACTTGCCTATTTGTGTAACCCTTGGGATGTAAAAGAAAAACAGAACATTTAAAGAACAGTTCACTCTATGTTAAAGTGTAAAGGGTCACTCCCATTCCCAGTTTCTGCCTGTTCACATCCCTCCCGTCTCATATTTGTTGTCTCTTTCTTCAAGGCCTTATACAGCTCCAAGCGACCTTATGTTCAAATACATTGTTTTAGATCTATAAACTGTAGGAACTGTGACAATTGCTGTCATCTCCCTGAAACTCAGTTTCTTTCATCCTTTTTTTCTTTTTCTCCCTTTTCTTCTGAAGCTGTGATTAAGTATTCAAAAGCACAGTGATCAACAAATGCTACTCTTCCAATTTGTATTCAGCTAGATGTTTTTTTAAGAAAAAACTTCACTGCTTGTACTAGTAATATTTAGTGAACACTTGCTATTTATCAGTTACCCTTCGGCCATATTTTAAGTGCTTCCTCTTCACTAACTTATTTAATAACACCCTCTGTTACTATTATTTCTCTTTCATTATAGTATCATAAATACTTTTTAGTGTTACAAATATATTACATTTATATTTGTGTATTTTACACTTCTTATAAGATGATAGCATCTTAAAAACAATAGCCCATTTAACATATTTTTATTTCCTGTCTAATGATATGGCTCTACTGAATTATACTCAATCATAATAAATGAATTGAAGTGAATTTGAAAAGGTTGATATACAACTCCAGGCTGATCCATAACTTCTTTCATAGATAGATACAAATATAGATTTCAAACATATCATCTTGTAATGAAATTTATGAGTTTAAAATCAGTTCTTGCAGAAAATATTTTTATTTCCAGTCCTATCCATTAATTTGTGTGCTAAACTAAAAAGAAAAAAAGAAAAAAGAAAAAATGTTTTGGAATTACTACAAAGAAGAGAAAATGTCCTACTTTACATTCTACAAATGAGTTCTTCAAACATTACAATAATGACAATTTTAGTGTTCTAAAAGTAATTTATCATTGGTCAATATTATACTGTTTTGTTTTAATTTTCATGTGATTTTAATAATGTCTGTTGATTTTTGTTCTTTGACAGTAATATTTTCTTACATTAGCTTGCAAACTAATGGGTTTCATCATAACATTTTCATACATTCATGTTATTTTACATTGTTCTTATTTATTCCCTACTGTTCTGTTTTATTCCTCTTTTAAACCCCTGACCACATTTTGGTGGTTCCCTCTCTTCACCCACTCTCTACAGTGTTTCACACTGTAAGATTTTTAGTTATTATTCATTTCCTTCCTTGCTCTCATTTAATATTTCTTCATGAAAAATAAAACACATATAAGATAAAAATATGCTCACCCCCCCCAACCCTGTTAGCCTTGCTTATTTGGCAAAACATAATGATCTCTAGCTGTAACAGTTTTTCTGCACTTCATGGTTTCATTTTCCCTCACAACTGGATACAACACCATTATTTGTACATTTTCTTTATCCATACATGTGTTGATGAACATATAGACTAGTTCACTTTCCCAGCTGGTGTAAACAGAGCAACAATAAAAATGAGTGTGCAGAACTGAACAGTATATTGACTTAGTGTCAACTGGAAAATAATATGTCAGGGTCATAGGTTACATATCCCTTCAGTTTTCTGATGAAATTCACACAGATTTTCATAATGGAGGCAGCAATTTACATTTCCATCAGCAGTTTATAGAGCTTTTCTTTCCCTAGATCCTCATGTGCACCTGTTGTTATTTCATTTCTAGGTGATGAATCTTCTGACAGAGATAAGACAGAATCTTGAAGTAGTCATAATTTATACTTTCTTCATGCCTAACAATCCTCAATGCTGTTTTCAAATAATTATTTTCCATTTCTCTTTTTTCCCATTATTTTTTTAGTATTTTTAGGAATATGTATTTATTTATTTATTTATTTATTTATTTATTTATTTATTCTTTTGTTTGTTTGTTTATTACAATGTATTCACTTTGTATCCCTTTGCAGCCCCCTCCCTTGTCTCCTCCCAGTCTCATCTACCCTCCCCCTTCTCCTCCATGCCCTTTCCCTAGTCCCCTGATAGGAAAACTAACTGCATCTTGCTTGATGATTTTGTGCACAGAGTGACATGCCTGGAGGTGCTTCCTCCTGAGTTGGCCTCATGCGGATCATGGAGACAAGAGGTTTAACCTGCCCAGACTCTTCCTTGTCTTCAAGGTCTTCAAGACTAGCTGAAATGCACCCTCAGAACACCTCCTACATTAAATAATTTTATACATTCACTTGTATCCCTTTCTCCCTGGGAGAACTGTCATTTCAATTCATTATTCCATTTATCAATTAGGTGACTTGGTTTTCTGTTGTATTAAATGTTTTAAGATATTTTAAATTTTGATGATTATTTATTACAGTTTATTCACTTTGTATCCCTGATGTGGATCTCATCTTCTTCCAATCCCATCCTCTCTCCCTCTTCTCTCCCTATGTTCCTCCACTAGTCCACTGATAGGTGACGTCCTCCTCCCCTTCCAGCTGACCATAGCCTATCAGGTCTCATCAGGACTGGCTGCATCATCTTCCTCTGTGGCCTGGCAAGGCTGCACCCCTCAAGGGGGAGGTGATCAGAGAGCCTGACACTGAGGTCATGCCAGAGACAGGCCCTGCTTTCCTTACTAGGGTGTCCACTTAGATAATGAGTCTATGGGCTACATCTGAACAGTTTTTTTCAGTCCTCTCCATGCATGGCCCTTGGTTGGAATATCAGTTTCTGCAGGGCTCCCAGGGCTCAGTTTTTTTGTTTTGTTTTGTTTTGGCTCTTTTGGTCTTCTTTTGGAGCTCCTCTACTCTCCAGATTTTTCTCTCTCTCTCTCTTCTTTAGTAAAGAAGCTAAACAACAAGGAAGACTCTTGGAAAAATGCTCAATTCTCATTCAGAAGGGCAAACGCAGTAGACATCTGACGGGAACAGGACAGGACCTTACCACAGACAGCCTCTGAAAGACTCTACTGATCGAGGTATGAAAGCAGAGGCTGAGACTAATAGCCAAACTTTGGGCAGATTGCATGGTATTCACTGTTTTAATTATTTATAAAATGTAGATATTAATCCCTCAGTGATAAGTTGTCACAAAAGACTTTCCTATTCTGAAGGCAATCTATTCATTCTGATGAATATCTTCTTAGCCATGTAGAAGCTTTTTGATTTCAAGTATTCCTATTTGTCAATTCTTAGAATTATTACCTCTGCTTTAGAAGTCTTTCTGCATGTATGCCTGTAATATAACGTGTTTCATCTGTGTTTTTTCTCGTTAGAGAAAATGTTGGTTTTAAAAGTTTTATGTTTTAACATTCAGATCCATGACTAATTTTGAAATGAAGGTTTGAAGAATGAAAGCTGTGGACCTATTGTTATTCTTCTACTGGTGGCTATTTCTTCCCAGAACCAGTTTTTTTCAAAGGCTTTTTTCCAGTCTACGCATCGATCATTGTTGAAAAGTTGGTGGCGATAGCAGTGAGGCTTTAATTTTGGCTCTTATACTATTCCCCATTGATTTACATATTTGTTTTGTACCACATTGCATTTGTTATTATAGCTCTGCAGTATAATTTGAGATTATTTAATGTGTTGTCTCATAGGTGTGGTGACAAACATAGTACCAAGGTGTGGTTTTTGCTGATGTCAAAGTTGCCACTGAAAAGCATCCATGTCTCATCAGCCTTTGTGAATGAAAGTCTCATGTATGACTTCCACCTCTGTCACCACGATGTGTGGGGGCCATTTGGCAATGACAGGTATGGCAAAGGAAGAGGTTGATATTTGACCATAAAATAGACAATTGTTAATGTTTGATTATGAAAGTTATGAAAGTTTTTTCTCCTCTGCTGAGGTAACCTTTTGTTGGAGATTTACATGTCACAGAAGTATCATACTATCCTTTTTCCATCTAAATATTTATGTTAAAATATCTCTTTCCCATATGTTTCTCTCATCAATTTTTTTAAATTTTAGTTTAGTTTATTACATCCTGAGAGTGCTCCCTTCCTCCCCTCTTGCTAGTCCTCCCCATTTCCCCTTATTCCTTCTCCTCTCCCTTCCCCCCAAAAGAGGGGAGCCCTCTCATATTAACCTTCCCCAGCATATCAAAGTCACATCAGCACTGAGCATATCTTCATCTCCTAAGGCCAGGAAAGGTAGTGCTGCCAGGGAGGAAGTGTTACAAAAGTAGGCAATAGAGTAGATGTTAGAAACCCCTCCCCCATTTGTCAGGTGCCCCATTTTTAGACCTAGCCACCTGTCAGCTACATGTGTGCAGGAGCCGAGGCACAGATCATGCATGCTTCTTAGTTGTTGTCCCAGTATCTGAAAGTCCCCATAAGACTGGGTTAGTTGTCTCTGTTGGTCTTCTTGTGGGGTTCCTATCCTCTCCAGATCCTTCTACCTTTCCCCGAATACTTCCACAGGAACCCCAGAGTTCAACCCTATGCTTGGCTGCAAGGCTCAGCATCTGTCTCAATCAGCTGGAGCCTCCCAGCTCACCAATTTTCTAATCATGGTTCTTTCAAGTCTCTGAAAATCCAGCCATAAAATTGGTGAATTGATATTTAATGTGACCTGTTGCAATTTTTCTACCAAATATATATTATATATTTCAGTGAACATGCTTATATGCTTAATATATTATAACACACACACACACACACACACACACACACACACACACACACACACCACAATACTGCTCTGCTCAACTATTATAGTCCTTCAGGAATATCCCAGAAAGGGACTATTATGCTATAGTTATTCACTTTCAGCTCAGTTTATGGAGCAGACAGAATCATACAAGATCTTCTTTGGTTAGGTAAAATGCACACCCCATAAGGCTGTGGATGCATGCTTAGGAACAGACAGCCTTGTGGCAAGAGGAAGAACCAAAGGCATTTGAACAAATTTGTTCCATAGTTTGCTTGTACATTCAGAACCTGCTCAGGCCTGGTAGGTGCGCACACGTGCACACACGTGTGCGTGTGTGTGTGTGTGTGTGTGTGTGTGTCCATCCTTCCATCAGTCCATCAAGATTTCCAGCTTGATTGTTTAGAAAACACCCAGCTAATGACAATGGACAGGACAATGGGCAGTGCAAGTTGTAAGGCTTCTCAGGCAATTGGTTTCCACTGAGAACTGTAGCAGGCTTAGAGCTGTCTCTTAAAGAAGAGATGCTCTCTTCAGATGACTAAGGGGCCTTGCTCAAGAATTCCAGTGTACTTGCTAGACCTATGGGTGTGACAAAAGCTCAATACAGTAACCCTGCCATTGACCCCTCATGAATTATTGGTACAATAGTATCACATTGCTGTATGTGACAGAACAGACTGAAGAGCAAGTTAGAGATCGCTCAGAAACTTCTCTTGTAGGCCCCAATCAAAAAATTTTAAAAAATCATGTGATCAGAGAAACGTACCCATGTGAAGAATGTTCTGCCTTCAAACTCTAAATGTGCTCACTAAGCATTGTGTTTCCTTCTTTGTAAGCGGAGATGCCAGATATAATGTAACTTTTATCTTAGAAGGAATATTTATGTATGATCAACACCCCTGTACACCTTAGAATTTTATTGAACTGGAAGTCTCTTGCATTTTGATAGGAATTATTTCTCATATTGTGATGTGTCAATGCTGACAGCTACCTGCTTCTCATTCAGTCCACTTAGCATAATGTCACCAAATATAATGGACCAGTATAATACCTTTCAGAAAAAAAAATAGGTGGTTAAGATTCTTGTGAACAAAATGATGGCATAAGACTAGAGTATTAATATATTCTTAAGATTAGAAAGTGAAGTTGCATTGCTGTCCTTTCTGCAAGCAAATTGCTTCTGATGGAGCTTATGGGCAAATATGAAGATAAAAACAGCTTGATCAGCAAATGCATTGATAAGAAATAATACAAATAACAAGTACTAAAATATAGATTAATCTACTTGAAGAAGTAAAGCATATCAATCACAGCAGCAGCAATAAGAATCACCAACTGTGATTAACCTCACAATAATCAATTGCCATTCTCCAAGACCTGTAAATCTTCTGCACAAGCCTAAGAGGCAAATGAAACAGAGATGTGGTGAGAATCACCATCTCTGCAATTTTGGAGTCCTTGTCTCTAAAACTATTCTCTTCACTCTGTAGGGAACATAATATTGGTTTTGATGCAGTATTTTCTCAGGTGGAGACAGCTCTAATGGTATCCATCCTTTCCAAACATAGTATTCCTCGTTTCACAGGTCAGGGCATTAATGAAGGGTTTTACCAATTTCTAAATATATATGTCCCAGATTTGTGTGATGAGACCAGAGACTCCTAGTGCATTTGGAAACCCACTGTGCACTGGAATTTAACAAAAACACTTCTGATTCCCTGGTCCCTACTTTGACTGCAGAGTTACAATGTTATTTAAGATCTACTAGAATCAATTCAGAGCCATGTATGTCCTAAAATATGATTATTCTCATTTCTCACATGTATAATTACCTTGGGAAAAGCTATAGGTCCTTTTGGAAATTATGAATGAATGCATAATAATAAAACAATTAAGTAATGTAAGATGGTCCTTCCTTAAAGAAACATGTCCAGCATTCATTAAGAGTATTTTGGGTCCAAAATTGAATAAAGTCCTAAAATTGGTTTGGGGTCCTAAATTTCCTCTGTTGAGATCCAAGTTAACATCTATTCATCTTCTTTTCCTCTTCTCTCCTCTTGATGCACTCCCCATCTTCTTACTATTTCATTCCACGTGTGTCCTTTTAACTTGGCCTTTCCCTCATTTCTTAACACCCCTTTGAGACTCTCTCAGTTTCTTTCCTAGTTATTTAGGCTGAAATATTTACACACAAACATACACACACACACACACACACACACACATCTAGGATCCACAAATGAGAACGATCATGAGGTTGCTCTTTCTGAGTTTGGGTCACCTTGCTTAATATAATGCTTTCTGGCTGAATACATTTACCGTCAAATTCTGCAATTTCATTCATCTTAACAGATAAGTAAAATTTTGTCTTATAAATGTACCATATTTTTATTTTCCGTTCTTTTGTTGTTGCTTCCATTTTATTGCTATTGTAAATAAAACAACAATAAATATGAATGTAAACATATCTCTGAATGACACAGGAGAGATGCATCACTACTTCAAAGCTTGCACTTCTCTATCAGGGACGCAGCTTCAGTTCTCAACACCTGTGTCTGGCAGCTCACAACCACCAGTTCCAGGATATCTGACACCCTCTTATGTAATTTCCCTTGCACTGCACTCATTTGCATATACCCACACACAGGTTGACAAACATACGTTCACACAACTATAACATAATAGAGAGAAAAAAAAAACATTCTCTCTGACAGTATAGAGTCCTTAGTCAATATGCTCAGGACTAGTATGACTGTTTTCTTTCAGAAGTTTTAGAATATTAGGTTAGAAACAAAAGTCTTCAATCCACATTTAATTGATTTTTTTTTTGTGAAAGTTGAAGTAAATGGTTTAATTTAGTACTTCCACAAGTAGGCTTTCAGTTTTGTTATCAACAACTTTTAGCTAGAGCAGAGGGATATAAAATGAAAAAATAGTAAAGGAAAAGTTAAACTGTCCCTATTTACAGAAGACATAATTCTCTATTAAAAATCCCTCTAGACTTTATATCTCTTACATCTAGCAAACTATACCAGTAAATTGTAGGAAAGTATCCCATATGTTATAATTCTAATAAAATAATATATCTGGGAGATAAATACATACATATGTGTATATATATATATTTTTTTTTATTTTAAAAAATATATTCTAATCATAATTTTCCCTCCCCCAACTCCTCCTCATCTCCCCATCCCTCAAGTCCATGCTCTTCCCCCTCATTGGAAAATAAACAAGCAATCAAACAACATCAAAAGAATTAAAACAAAAAAAAGGCAAAGAAAAAGAGCACTCTATGCCCCCCGACACACACACTCTACACATGCGCTGTTGTACGTATGTGTTTTGTTTGTTTGTTTTTGTTTTTTTGGATATCTACTGCTGAGCACCAGAACTGCACTTAAATGTGGAAAAACACATGGTGAGACTTTAATGATGAAAAAATATTTCTTTCATTCATAAGGAAATGTTGATTGGAGATAGCTTCTTGGCTAGGGATGGGAGCTCATGTCCATTTTTTCTCACATATGGCATGTAGGTGTGCACACTCTGGTTGTGCTTCCACAGACTCCATGAGTTCATATGTGCTTCAGTCCTGATGTTTCAGTCCACTCTTTCTTTGGTTTCATCCATCCTCTCTGGCTCTTACAATCATTTGACTTCCTCTTCCTTAGAGTTGCTGGAGCTCTCATGGGAGTTGTTGGATGAAGATTTCCATTTAGTACTGTCTAAAAATCTCTCCTTTCTGAACATTGTCCAGCACGGGTCTCTGTATTAGTTTCCATCCACTGTAAGAAGAAACTTCTTTCATTCTGGTTGTATGATACATTGATCATATGGGCATATGCTCTATGGGTACAGCAAATCAGTGTTAAGCAAAATGAACACAGCGGAAGACACCACATTATCTGACCTCAATTCATACTGCATGGTTATACCTACAAAATAACAAAACAAAACAAACAAACAACCCAAAACATAGTACTGGCATAAACCTAACATCTAGACCAAGGAAATAGAATAAGGGACCTAGAACTAATATACACATATGTGAACACCAAAGTTTTGACAAAGTTGTCAAAAACATACACTAGAAAAATAAAAATCAATCTGGATTATTAGTGATATTTAACTGTAGTATTTTCCTCAGATATACTCTCTCTTCTTAATATTCATTCTTCTGCTTTTTAAAGTCTTGATGGTTTTGGCTTTACTTTTAATAAATAAACCAAGTGTTTTGTTTCCACCATTTAACCAGTTTTTCTTTTAATTTTTCATTTGTTCTTTGAGAATTTTGGTATGTATTTATCACATTCAACCCTACCCCTGTTCCTTCCAGTTCCATTTCCTTCCATACTTATACAACATTTTTAATCAAGCTGATTATATATTTTTGGATATGTGGCTTTCCAGCAGGATTATTTTCTACCTAATAGGGATTATACTTAAAAAGAGAATGAAAAACTGACTTCCCCGCTCCCAGAATTTCAGTTGCCAATAGCTCCTTGGTGAGAGGTGGGATTTCATGCCTATCTTCAATCTACAAGTTGGGATTTGGTCTGGCTTGAGCTTGCAGAGAATGTGTGCATACTTTTACAAACACTGTGAGCTTGTATGTACATCTGTCATGTTCTGACACAAAATCAGTGCTTCCTTGTAGTAGTGCATTCTTCTTTAGGTTCTATGACCTATATACTTCTGGTCCTAGGCCCCAATAATGGGGTCACATATTAATTCCGTTTGTGTAGCTTTAAATTGAGCCAGAAATTGTTTTGATATTTGCGTGAAGCTGTTGCTACTATTACAAGAGGAAGTACTTTTTGCCAGGCCAGATATTATTGTAACTTGCAGAGTTCATTGCTGGGTGTTCCTCTCTTCCTCTGATAGGGTACACATATAATTCTGTACTGTGAAAACTAGAAAGTAGTGATGAAACTTCCAAGTCAGTACCTGCCTAATTTCTCCATGTTTGTGACTCGAGAATTTGGGGTATCTTCAGCAATAGATTCTTACCACCAAGATATAGAGAGTAACAAACAACATTGGTAATTGCCTGTAACATATGAGAATTCATTGGTCAACAATTGAAAAAAAAAAAAAAAAGGTAACTCCTTCCAGGCACCTTTCTTTTATGTGTTAGCCTGTGGTGTTACCTCGTAGGCTTACCATGGTATAAGGTAATACCATTTTAACTTATTTGTGTGTGTGTGTGTGTGTGTGTGTGTGTGTGTGTGTGTGTGTGTGTGTAGCTTCTAAAGCAGCAGGTAGTTTTCCTTTTTTAATTTATTTTTCTTATTAGTTACATTTTGTTAACTCTGTGTCCCAGCTGTATCCCACTCCCTCATTCCCTCCCCAACCCCACACTCCCTCCCTGGTCTCCTCCCTGAACCTTTCCAACTCCACTGATAGGGAAGGACCTCCTCCCCTTTCATTTGACCCTGTTTTATCAGGTATCTTCAGGGCTGGCTGCAAAGTCCTCCTCTGTGGCCTAACAGGACTGCTCCTCCCCTGGGGGGGGGGAGGTCAAAGAGCCTGCCCTTGAGATCCTGTTAGAAATAGTCCTTGTTCCCCTTACTTTGGAAAACTACTTGGTTACTGAGCTACCACGGGCCACATCCGAGCAGAAGTTCTATGTTATATCCATAGATGGTCCTTGGTTGAGTGTCAGTCTCAGAAAAGACCCTGTGCCCGGATATATTTGGTCCTTGTAGAGCTCCTATAGTTTTCTATATGACCTTTTCAAAAGGATTTCAGTGTTATTAATCCTCTCTCTGCTTCTCTCCCCAATTTAATCAATCTTGTCCCATTTTTCTCTTTAAACTTTATAACACTGCTTTCTATCTTTTCTCACTTAAAATTTGCCCCATGGCCCCTTACTAATTTTGTGACCTCTATGAGTATCCCAAATTAAACACAAATATCAAGAGTCAATGATAAAATCCACATACAATAGGAGCATGTGACATCTCACTGTGTCTTGGTTACTTAACTCAGAAGAATTGTTTTTGGTTCCTTCCATTTATAAATGAAGTGTATAATTTTTTTTCTTATAGCTGAATAATACTCCACTCTGTAAACATAACCCATTTTCATTATCCTTTCATGAGTTAATGGACATTAGGCTATTTCCTATTCCTTGCTATTCTAAATATTAGCAGCAATGAACATGGATGAACAAGTAAATCTCTAGTAGTGTTTAACATCTTTAGTCATGCCTAACAGTGGTATCATACAATACATGTATTTCTTATGTTTTACAGAAGCTTCACACTGATTTTCATAAGGATTACTCAAGAGTCCATATCCACTAGCTGTGAGTAAACATGGGGCTTATTGAAAATAAACATTTTATTTTTATTTTTTAAATTAATTTTTTATTTTTTGTATTAGTTGCAGTTTATTTAATTTGTATTCCAGCTGTAGCCCTCTCCCTGATTCCCTTCCAGTCCCACCCTCCCTCCCTCATCTCCTCCCTGACCCTCTCTAAGTCCACTGATAGGGGAGGTCCTCCTCCCCTTCCATCTGACCCTAGCTTATCAGGTCTCTTCAGGACTGGCTGAAATGTTCTCCTCTGTGGCCTAGCAAGGCTGCTCGTCCCTCGGGGGGGAGGGGCGTGAGGTCAAAGAGCCAGCCGTTGAGTTCATGTCAGAGACAGTCCCTGTTTCTCTTACTAGGGAACCCACATGGATACTGAGCTACCATGGGCACATTTGAGCAGGCGTTCTATGTTATATCCATGCATGGTCCTTGGTTGGAGAAACAGTCTCAGAAAATACCTCTGTGCTGAGATATATTTCGTCCTTGTGGAGCTCCTATCCTCTACAGGTCATACTAACTCCCTCTTCTTTCATATGATTCACTGCACCTCTGCCCAAGGTTTAGTTATGAGTCTCAGCATCTGCTTTGATACACTGCTAGGTAGAATCTTTCAGAGGCCCTCTGTGGTAGGCTCCTGTCCTGTTAGTTGTTTTCTCCTACTTCCAATGTCAATCCCATTTGTCTTTCTAAGTGAAGACTGGCCATCTTACCCCAGGTACTCTTTCTTGATTAGCTTCTTTAGGTGTACAAATTTTAGTATGCTTACCCTATCTTATAGGTCTAGTATCCTCTTATAAGTGAGTATATACCCTGTGTGTCTTTCTGTTTCTGGGATACCTCACTCAGGATCATCTTTTCTAGATTCCACCATTTGCCTTCAAATTTCATGATTTCCTTGTTTTTAATTGTTGAGTAATATTCCATTGTGTAAATGTACCACAATTTCTGTACCCATTCCTCTGTTGATGGATATCTGGGTTGTTTCCAGGTTTTGGCTGCCACGAACATGATTGAGCAAATGTCCTTGTTGTGTACTTGAGCAACATTTGGATATATGCCTAGGAGTGGCATAGCTGGATCTTGAAGGAACACTATTCCTAATTGTCTGAGAAAGCAGCAGATTAATTTCCAAAGTGGTTGTACCAGTTTACATTCCCACCAGCAGTGGAGGAGGGTTCCCCTTTCTCTACAACCTCTCCAGTATATGTTGTCACGTGAGTTTTTGATCTCACCCATTCTGATGGGTGTAAGGTGAAATCTCAGGGTGGTTTTGATTTGCATATCCCTGAACTCATTGGCATAGGAGACAACTTCTTGAACAGAACACTGACAGGACAGGCTCTAAGAGCAGCGATCAATAAATGAGACCTCATGAAACTAGAAAGCTTCTGTAAAACAAAATACACTATCGTCAGAATAAAACAACAGCCTACAAACTGGAAAAGGATCTTCACCAACCCTATATCTGACAGAAGGCTAATATCCAGAACATAGAAAGAAGTAAAAAAGTTAAAAAGCAACAAATCAAGCAATCCAATATTTTATCTTTTTAATCTTTTTTATTTGTTAATTTTTATTTCTATGCTAGTACTTCTTTTTAAAAAAAATTATACAGTTTTCTCCCTGTATGTATGCCTGCAGGCCAGAAGAAAGAACCAGGTCTCATTGTAAATGGTTAAGAGCCCCATGTGGTTGCTGGGAATTGAACTCAGTACCTTTGGAAGTACAGCCCATTCTCTTAACCTCAGCCTTCTCTCCAGTCCCTACTAGTGCCTTTCTAACCTATGTTGCTAGTTTTGTTATTTGTTTTACTGATTTTCTCCTGTGTCCCTGGCTTTCTTCTCCAGGCACTGATTGAATACATGTCTTCGTTTATTTACTCTTTAATGTCATTCATTATATGACATCAAAAAGAAGATAAATTAAATAAATCAAATAGAAAGAAAGTTAAAAAGAACATCACAGTTTAAAGAGAAAGAAGCAAAATACAACAAAAAAATTAAAACAAAATAAAATAAAACACCCAAATGAAATTCCCACCATGAGACAAAAGTAAAAATTTAAATAAATGTAAGAAGGGGAATTTAAAAAAAAATTGAAATATTAGGAGCCCACCCAAATTCGTAAGCTAATCAACCCCCCATGCACACAAAGGATCTAGCAGAGACCCATGCAGGATTCATGGTTGCCACTTCCTTCTCTGGGAGCCCTTATGAACCCTGCTTATTTTGTTCTTTGGATTCCTAACAATGGGAATGTGGGTGACTCTAATTCCTTTGCCTGCTCTTGAAACCCTTTTTCTCTTATAGGGGAGGGAGAGAAGGCTGCAGTCAGGATGTACTGTATGCAAAAAAATATCTTTTTAATTAAAATATTGGGTTTTGTTCTTTTGTTTTGTAGTAAACCATCATTCTCAATAAAATAATATTCCTCAAATTGATAAACTGCTCTTGCATATGCTGGACAGCAATTGATTCATTGGTGTTACTTTTCTTAAAGATATAGACCTCCACTTTAGAGTTGCCTTTTCTGCTTACAGTAACTTAGCTCTTTTATTACTTTTTGTTGTGAAAGTACATGCACAAGAAGAATAACATTAACCAGAGGTAGGCATGATGGCCAGAGCCTCAGAACCTTTAGACTCCAGTAGAGTTGCTGGCAGAAAGTATGATACAGAGCAGAGCATGGAATGAACAGATGAGAATCAGTCGCCATCTTATGCCCAGAACAACTGAAAGGGAAGTGTATGTAGCCTATCTGTAACACTCGTTTCAATTTCCTCATGAAAAGAAACCTACAAGAATCCTGAGAGAGCAATTTTTAGAAGTTTTATGAAGAAGACAATCCAAGCAGGCAACAGATGGACTGTGGTAAATGATTACAGTTGACAGTATGTTGCTGAAATCTCCATTAAAGGAAGAAAGTGTTCACCCAGAGGCTGAAAGAGCTAACAGTAACCATCTGTTTTAGCTGCCAGACCTCTTCAAAGATTGAATCACGAGTTACCTGTTCATCTGTTACCCTGAATCCAAAATTAGTAGATGAGAAAGCATAATCATTGGTCTCAGTCTGATTTGTAAAACAAACAAACACAAACAACTTCATGGGTGAGTCAAACTCCAGGACTCAGAACTCTCTATTATATCAACTCTCACTGACATTGAGCCTGAGTTACCAGTTTAGTTATTTCTTCATCAATTTCTTATTTTGCAGGTAGTATTTTCAAAAAACACTCCTTAACATTTATCTTTTATATGTTAAACTCTTAGAGTTTTGTTTTTGAGGTATTCAATTTGTATACATACTATTCATAGTAATGATTAATATAAGTTTACCAGTTAGTGAAACCATATCAATCTATTTTAGGAATAAGGATGTAGATGGAAATAATAATGTATTTCTTAAATTGCAGATCAGTTCTCCAACCTTCTAAAATATTTCTCTGGGTAACCACATGTTCTTCAAATATATATGTTATATGTTCGTTTTGTTTGTTTGTTTCCTTGCTTTTATTTGCAAAGTTTAAAATGTGTTCAGAGAAAATTAAGAGTCAATCAAAGTGTTCATTGTGAAAGATAATCCCCCTTGTAAACTTGACTTGATTTTAGATCATCAAGGTCACACACTTCTAGGCATATCTGTGAAGGCATTGTTTGGAAGGGTTAATTTAGGAGGGACAATGGACTCTGACTGTGGAAAGAAGCAGCCTTCCCAAAGACTGAAGTCCTAGTCTGAAATCCTGCTTTTTGACACTGGGCACAATGTGATCAAATCACTTTATGTTTCTATGTCAAGTTTTTCTTACAGTAATGGATTATACTCTCCAACCATGGGTTAAAGTTAACTATTCTCTGCTTATTCTTTAGCCAAGTATTTTGTCATAGCAACAAAACAGTAATTTATATAGCTATTATTTCCAATTATTATTCAAGGATTTTTTACTGTATTTCTTCAACTAAAGAGAGAGAGTGTGTGTGTATGTGTGTGTGTGTGTGTGTGTGTGTGTGTGTGTGTGTGTGTGTCAGACATAGAAAAGAATCCTGTGCCCAGAATTTTTGGTTCTATTGCTGTATTGCTCTCTTTTTGGAGCTCCTGTTCCCTCCAGGTCTTTCATCTCCCCTTTCATAAGATTCCCTGCACTCTGTCCAAAGTTTGGCTAGATGTAACCCATGGCAGGTCAGTCTCCAAGTGGGTTCCCTAGTAAGGGAAACAGGGACTGTCTCTGACCTGAAATCAGTGGCTGGCTCTTTGAGCACCTCCAGATGAAGGAGTAGCAGCCTTACCAGGCCACAGAGGAAGACAATGCAGCCAGGCCTGATGAGACCTGGTAGAGTAGGATCAGATGGAAGGGGAGGAGAACCTCTCCTATCAGTGGACTGGGAGAGGGGCATGGGAGGAGAAGGAGAGTGGGATTGGGAGGGGAGGAAAGAGGGGCTACAGCTGGGATACAAAGTGAATAAACTGTAATCAATAAAAAAATAAATTAAAAGAGTCTTTTTATTTTAATGACATTGGAAGATCAAATATCATCCCACAAAAAAATGTATGTTACCATTTATTGTAATAATTTAAAGAGAATTTTATTTGTTTGTTTCTAACACAACACTTATCAAATATATTACTATTTGAGAAATATTAAAAACTGGAACTTGATACATGGTGTAGATTCTGAACTCTGCTTAATCTTTGAAAACCCAAACTAATTTTATAGATCTTGTTGGGAAAATTAGGAACCAACTTATAACATTTTATATTTTTCTGTCTGAAGAAAGGACACATTTAATCTGTGTATTTAATCAATTTTGATGGTACACAAAAATTTTAATATCAGAGGCAGACTGAAGATGGAGACGAGTGTGCATAGTTTCTGAGTTACAAAAGAGCTGAACCGCCTGAGTTAGTGAATGGAAGGACTACTGAACCCATGGAAATGACAGTGAGGTTGTCGAAATGAGAGGAACATTGCATGAGGTGAGAACTTTGGTTTCAGGTCACCCCAGATCCAGGGTCCTTCTAAACTAGAAACCAGGCATTGGACCCCTCCCACCCACACACCCCCTGTGGGAAACAGAGACTCTTGGGACATCGATACCCCCTGCTCTGAAAGTCCAACTGTGGAGTTAAGACAGAGCCAAATACCTGGGGCCTGTGGAACACTGAGGTATTCAGGAAATTTGCGTAAGGAAATTGTGCCACCACTTTCAACAGCACCTGCTACATCTATAGCATATGCATAAGTAACACCTTAGATGGCTGCAAGGCAGAGCCCCTCCCACACACTCAAGGGTTCAACATTACTTTCACTCTGTCCCTTGAGGCACACTTCCACGCACATTTACACACACACACACACACACACACACACACACACACACTCATGCATTTACCCTTCTGGGCCCACAGACTTTTCTCTCACAGGTATAGCTAAAGCACCAATGCACAAGCTGAGGCCAAGGGACCTCTCTCAGCTTCCTGAAGAATCCTCCAGACAACAGAGAGAGACAGTACCAGTCTGAACTGCAGAATCCAGAAACAAACAGGGAAGATTACAGATAAGCCAATGGCGAGAGGTCAGCAAAAGAACACACTCAACATAAAAGAGGAAATCATGGCTTCACCAGCAACCCACAAAATTGATGGATACTCCAGTTCATCGGAAGCACAGGAAAATGACTTTAAAGCTATTCCTACCCAATTATTTGAGGCTCATAAAGAGGAAAGAAACAAATCTCTCAGAGAAATAGCCATGCAAATTCAGACAGTTAAAGAGGAAACGAACAAATTTATCAAAGATTTGGCCAATCAAGTGGAGGCAAAGAAAGAGAAAATAAACAAAGCTTCCCAAAGAAACACAGGCAAATAGAGCCAAACAAATAGAGGCCCAAGTAGAGATACAATTAGTGGCATATAGAGAGGAAATGAACAAAAAAATAAAGACCATTGTAGAGAAACAGGAATCCACATTCAAACAGATGAAGGGAATGGTGCAAGGCATGAAAACAGAATTAGAATCAATAAAGAAAACACAAACTGAGAAAACCCTGGAGCTGGAGAACTTAGAGAAAAGTTCAAGAACCATAAAAGAAATCATCACCAACAGAATACAAGAGATGGAAGAGAGAATCTCTGGTGCTGAAGATACACTCTCAGAAACTGATACTTCTCTCCAACAAAAAGTAATATCAGAAAAATCCCAAGCACAAAATATACAAGAAATCAAGGACGCCATGAAAAGAATAAATCTAAGAATAATAGGAATTGATGAAAAAGAAGACTCCAGGCTCCAAGGTCCAGAAAATATTTTCAAGAAAATCATAGAAGAAAATTTTCCCAACTTAAAGAAAGAGATGTCCATAAATATACAAGAGGTCTACAGAACACCAAATAGACTAGACCAGAAAAGAAACTCTTCACATCACATCATAGTCAAAGCACTAAATATGCAGAACAAAGAAAAGATATTAAAAGAAGCAAAGGAAAAAGGCCAAGTAACTTATAATGGTAGACCTATCAGAATCACCCCGGAATGCTCATCAGAAAATATAAAATCCAGAAGGGCCGGGGCAGATGTCATGTAGACTTTAAGAGATCGCAGATACCAACCCAGGCTACTATACCCCACAAAGCTTTCAATCAATATAGGTGGAGAAAACAAAATATTCCATGACAAAAGTAAATTATGCAATATCTACACAACAAACCAGCCTTACACAACTAGAAGGAAAACTCCAATCCATTTAAAACAACTTCAACCAAGAAATCATAGCACACACATAATAACCAAACAAAAATTAAAATAAAAGAAGCAATGAATCACAGTAAAACCACCAACTCCACAATAAAAGGAACTAATGTTCATTGGTCACTATTATCTATCAACATCAATGGGCTCAACTCTCCAATAAAAAGACACAGACTAACAGAATGGGTACAGAAACAGGATCCAACATTCTGCTGCATCCAAGAAACACACCTTTGCAACAAAGATAAACAATAACTTAGAGTAAAGGGCTGGAAAAATGTTTTTCAAGCAAATTGACCCAGAAAACAAGCTGGGGTAGCTATCCTAATATCTATTAAAATAGACTTTCAACCAAAATTAATCAAAAAAGATGAGGAGGGACACTACACTCTCATCAAAGAAAAAATCCACAAGAGGACATCACAATTCTGAACGTCTATGCCCTAAATAAAAGAGCGCCTGTATTCATAAATGAAACATTATTGAATATGAAATTACACATTGATCCAAATACCTTAGTAGTGGGAGACTTCAACACCCCACTTTCACCAAGGGACAGATCATCTAGACAGAATCCAAATAGGGAAATAAAGGCACTTACAGAGGTGCTAAATCAAATGGACCTAAAAGATATCTACAGAACTTTTCACCCAAACTCAAAATAGTATACCTTCTTTTCAGCACCTCATGGAACCTTCTCCAAAAAAGACCATATAGTTGGTCACAAAGCAAGCTTCAACAGATACAAGAAGATTTAAATAATCCCTTGTATTCTATCTGACCACCATGAACTAAAGCTTGACCTCAACAACAATGGAAATAGAAAAAAGCCTACAAGCACATGGAAACTGAACAACTTGCTGCTCAATGACAGCTGGGTTAGTGAAGAAATAAAGAAAGAAATTAAAGACTTCCTAGAATTCAATGAAAATGAAGGTACAACATACTCTAATTTATGGGACACAATGAAAGCGGTGCACAGAGGAAAATTCATAGCACTAAGTGCCTTCAAGAAGAAATTTGCGACATCTCCTACAAGCAACTTAATGGCACAACTGAAACCTTAGAAAAAAAAAGAAGCAAATACACCCAAGAGGAACAGACAGCTGGAAACAATCAAACTCAGGGCTGAAATCAATCAATTAGAAACAAATAAAACTATTTTAAAAATCAATGAAACCAAGAGTTGGTTCTTTGAGAAAATCAACATGATAGACAAACCGTTAGCCAAACTAACTAAAAGGCAGAGAGAAACTATCCAAATCAGCAAAATCAAAAATGAAAAGGGAGACATAACTACAAACACTGAGGAAATCCAAACAATCATCAAGTCATACTACAAAAGCCTATATGCCACAAAATTTGAAAATCTAAAAGAAATGGACAATTTTCTTTATAGATTCCATCTAACAAAATTAAGTCAAGATCAGGTAGAAAGATTGAATAGAAGTATATCCCTCAAGGAAATAGAAGCAGTCATTAGCAGTCTTCCTTCCGAAAAAAGCCCTGGGCCAGATGGATTCAGGGCAGAATTTTACCAGACCTTCAAAGAAGTACTAACTCCAATTCTCTCCAAACTATTTGACAAAATAGAAACAGAAGGAACATTACAAAACTTATTTTTTGAAGCCACAGTCAACTTGATACCTAAACCACACAAAGACCTAACAAAAAAAGATTCAGACCTATCTCTATTATGAACATTGATGAAAAATACTCAATAAAATACTTGCAAACAGAATCAAAGAACACATCAAAGATATCATCCAACAAGACCATGTAGGCTTCATCCCAGGCATGCAAGGGTGGTTCAACATATGGAAATTCATCAATGTAATCCACCACATAAAAAAACTGAAGGTGAAAACCATATAATCATCTCCTTAGATGCTGAAAAAGCATTTGACAAAGTCCAACACCCATTCATGTTTAAAGTCTTCTAGATAGCAGGGATACAAGGCAAATACCTAAATATAGTAAAGGCAATATACAGCAAGCTTATAACCAACATAAAAATCAATGCAGAGGAACTTAAATCAATCCCACTGAAATCAGGGACAAGGCAAGGCTGCCCACTCTCTCCATATCTCTTCAACATAGTACTTGAAGTCCTAGGTAAAGTAATAAGACAACTAAAGGAGATCAAGGGGATACAAATTGGAAAGGAAGAGCTCAAAGTTTTACTATTCACAGATGACATGATAGTATACATGAGCGACCCCCAAAATTCAACCAGAGAACTCCTTCAGCTGATGAACACCTTCAGCAAAGTGGCTGGTTACAAAAAATCAACTCAAAAAAAATCAGAAGCCCTCCTGTATACCAAAGACAAAAAGGCTGAGAAGGAAATCAGGGAAACAACACCCTTCACAATAGCCATTAATAACATAAAGTACCTTGGGGTGACTCTAAATAATCAAGTGAAAGACCTGTTTGAAAAAACTTCAAATCTCTGAAGAAAGAAATTGAAGAAGATATCAGAAGATGGAAAGATCTCCTGTGCTCATGGATTGGTAGGATTAACATAGTGAAAATGGGTGGGATCGGGAGGGGAGGAGGGAGGGGCTTATGGGGGGATACAAAATGAATAAAGTGTAATTAATAAAAAATTAAAAAAAAGAAACTGTGGTACACTTACACACACACACACAAAAAGAACATAGTGAAAATGGCCATCCTGCCAAAAGCAATCTCCAGATTCAAAGAAATTCCCATCAAAATACCAACACAATTCTTTACAGACCTTGAAAGAAAGATTTTCAGCTTCATATGGAGAAACAAAAAATCCAGAATCTCCAAAAGTGATCTCGTACAACAACAAAATCATCTGGAGGTATCTCCATCCCTGACTTCAAACTGTACTACAGAGCAATAGTAGTAAAAACGGCATGATTTTGGCATAGAAACAGAAAAAAGGATCAAAGGAATAGAGTTGAAGACCCAGAAATAAACCCACACACCTACAAATACTTGTTTTTTTTTTTTTTTACAAAGAAGCCAAAACCATTCAAAGGAAAAATGACAGCATCTTCAACAAATGGTGCTTGTCCAACTGGATATCTACATGAAGAAAAATACAAATAGATCCATATTTATCACCCTGCACAAAACTAAAGTCCAGGTGGATCAAAGGCCTCAACATAAAACCAGATACACTAAATCAGTTAGAAGAAAAAGTGGAGAAGTCATTGGAACTCATTGGCACATGAGACAACTTCCTAACAAAACACCAACAGCTCTAAGATCAACAATCAATAAATGGGACCTCATGAAACTGAAAAGCTTCTGTAAAGGACACTTTATCGGAACAAAACCACAGCCTACATACTGGGAAAGGATCTTCACCAACCCTAACTGACAGAGGGCTGGTATCCAGAATATGGGGGGATACAAAATGAATAAAGTGTAATTAATAAAAATTAAAAAAAAAGAATTAAAGAAGTTTAAAAGCAATAAATCAAGCAATCCAATTAAAAAATGGGGTACAGAGCTAAACAGGGTATTTTTTTTTTCATCAATGCATTTTTATTTTTTAACAAAAGACTGATAATTGCCATCTTTAATAATTATGATAATCAAAGAAGCAACAGTAAATAATTAAAGCTTATTATTGAAGATATTTCACAAATGTTTTTATTTCACAGTAATGTTCTGATTCAGTTGACATAGAAAAAGTAAAGACAAGGTCCAGCTGAAATGATAAATACAATATATATAAAATAATTTTAAATTGCTACAAAAAGTATGATCAAAGCAGAACTTAGGAGGAGAATCTAGATTTGAATATATAGATGAGGGAAGGGTGTTTTCTCATGGCTATCAGTTTTTTGAAACAAAAATTGCCAGAAAACATCTTTGGAATATAGTTCTACATCTTCTATAGAATCTTCTAACTGTATAGGTCTTTCTCAACCTTATTTTCAGTTCTGAGAAAGTCAGGGTATTTTCTTTAGAGGAATATCAAATGGCAGAGAAACACTTAAAGAGATGCTCATTGTCCTTAGCCATCAGAGAAATGCAAATCAAAACGACCCTGAGATTTCACCTTACTCCTATCAATATGGCTAAAATAAAAAACTCAAGTGACAACACATGCTGGAGAGGTTTTGGAGAAAGGGGAATCCTCCTCCATTGCTGGTGGGAATGTAAACTGATACAACCACTATGGAAATCAATCAGGTGCTTTCTTAGACAATTAGGAATAATGCTTCCTCAAGACCCAGCTATAGCACTCCTAGGCATATATCCAAAAGATGCTCAAGTACACAACAGGGACATTTGCTCAACCATGTTTGTAGCAGCTTTATTCATAATAGCCAGAACCTGGAAACAACACATATGTCCATCAATGGAGAAATGGATACAGAAATTGTGGTATTTTTTACACAATGGAATACTACTCAGCAATTAAAAACGAGAAAATCATGAAATTTGCAGGTAAATGGTGGGATCTAGAAAAGATCATTCTGATCCTCCTCTATAAGTGGACTTGGAAAGGGTCAGGAAGGAGATGAGGGAGGGAGGGTGGGGTTGGGAGGGAATGAGGGAGCAGGATACTGCTGGGATACAGAGTTAATAAAGGGTAACTAATAATAAAAATAAATTAAGAAAAGAAATGCAAAAAAAAATTAATATCACAACTTTTACTCTTAGAAGCCGATTCTTGGGCAATTTTCCAGTTACTGCTTTGTTCTCCAAAGAAAATTGGCCACCAGTATGTGATCATCAAACAGTTCTATCTGTTGAGGATGTAAAAGAAAATAGTCACAAATTTTGTGAACCCTGTCATGTTTACAAGATCTGTGTATAGTTTTGGATATATCTTGATTTTTAGATTTGTCATTACTGTATAGAATTTTTTGTAGATAGTCTACTTATTTTCTTATCCACTCCAACTTGGATGATGCTTTTTGGTGATTTTATCGTAAGCTATTATGGAAAAAGCTTTTGTGAACATTTCTATGCATATTTTGATGTAAATTCCATTCCATTTCTGTGGCTGATAGTGAATAATTTGTGTCATGAATGACAGAAATGTTGAATTCAATTAAATAATGAACAGTATTTTTTAATATCTTGAAAATATTTATTTAGTTTTAATTTTGTACTCATGGTGTTTTGCCTGAACATTTGCCAGCACAGCACGTGCGTGTCTCATGCTCATGGAGATCAGACGAGTATATCATACCCTGGAATTGAAGTTACAGGCAATTCTGAGCTGCCATTTGGGTGCTGGAAATCTAACCTAGGTCTTCAGGAAGAGCACCCAGTGCTTTTAACCCCCAGCTCTTTTCAGTGCCAATACTGAAGGTTTTTATCTCACATATTTTTCTAACGTAATGTTCACATTTTCATTTCTATCAAATACATGATAATAGTACTACATTTTCACCAACATGGGACACTTTAAAGACTTTTGTAAGGGTTATAATGACAATATTTAAACCGTGATGACCAGTCTTTAAAACTGAATTGTCAGTTTTATGTGAGCAGGTGCCTAGAGGATAGTAAGTTTAATCATGTGTATGAATTTGTAAGTGATCTAAGTTATATAGGAAACAAAAATCATGATGAACAACAGGAATAATATTTACTGAGTTCTTCCTTAGAAACACTTATTGGGACACAGACTATCCATTATAAACATAACACTGTTTCATTAATCAATTTCTGCAGGAGAGTATAAATAGAAAATTAGAGTAAAAAATGATTTCATAATTTTCTAAAATTCACACAGCAAGGAAGTCAAACCAATATCTGAGTCATGTCTTGGTAGAGCTTGAGCTCCAACTATCTCTGTGTGAGAGCCAACAGTAAAATGTGCTGTACATTCTCCTTTTTGGATATATGTTGCTCTTTTTTACTATGCATGATTTTACATTAGACCCTACTATAATTAAGGTAAGTATGATACTGATAGGTTATGAAGTAGAATGCTAAGTTGGGAATTCTGAATTTTTATTAAATGATAGGAGAAATGAATTACTGACACAATTACATAGATGTATTTAATCTGCAGCACACTAGACACATAAATTCCAGGATAATTATGCATGTGGTACAACCTAAAATCATATATTGCTTACACAAACATAATAATTTTTGAGATTCATTTCTTTTAACTTGATTGTGTCATTCTCAAACACTAAATATGTTGATGAAAGCATGTTGTCACAGTATCCAGAGATTGGACAAACCTGACTGGGATTCACAGTAAAAGAATAATATTGCTGTACAGTCTACTTGATAGCACATTTTGTTGGTTAGTAATGATTGTCAGTATTATCAGATAAAGAAATGCTTAGGGAGACACACTTCTAGGCATATCTGGGATGGGCTTTCAAGAGACAATTATCTCATGAAGAAACTTAAATAAGGAATAAATTAATCCCTTCAATCTTTTTTTTTTCAGGTTTGTCCATCATTTTATTACATTTTATTTTATTTTTAACTTTTAATAACTATGCTTTATTCACTTTGTATCCCCCATAAACCACTCCCTCCTCACCTCCTAATCCAAACTTCCCTCCCCCTTCTTCATGCATGCCCCTCCCCATGTCCACTGATAGGGGAAGTCTTCCTCTCCTTCCTTCTGATTTTAGTCTATCAGATCTCATCAGGAGTGGCTGCATTGTCATCTTCTGTGGCCTGGTAAGGCTGTTCTCCTCTCAGGGGGGAGGTGATCAAAGAGCAGGCCAATCAGTTTATGTCAAAGACTATCTCTGTTCCCATTACTATGGAACCAACTTGGACACTGAGCTACCATAGGCTGCATCTGTGCAGGGTTTCTAGGTTATCTCAATGCACGGTACTTGGTCAGAGTATGAGTCTCTGGAAAGATCCCTGTGTTCAAATTTTTTGGTTCTGTTGCTCTCCTTGTGGAGCTTCTGTCCTCTCCAGATCTTACTATTTCCCACTTCTTTTATAAGATTCAATGAACTCTGCCTAACAGTTGGCCATAAGTCTCAGCATCTGCTTTGATAGTCTGCAGGGCAGATCGTTTCAAAGGCCCTCTGTGGCACATTCCTAACTTGTTTCCTGTTTTCTTCTTCTGATGTCCATCCACTTTGCCTTTTAGGATGGGGATTGAGTATTTTTGTCAGAGTCCTCCCTCTTGATTAGTTTCTTTAGGTGTACAGATTTTAGTAGGTTTATCCTATATTATATGTCTATATGAGTGAGTATATATCATGTGCATTTTTCTGCTTCTGGAATAGCTCACTCAGAATGATCCTTTCTAATTCCCACAATTTACCTGCAAATTTCATGATTTCCTTGTTTTTCATTGCTGAGTAATATTCCATTGTGTAGATACACCACAATTTCTGTATCCATTCTTCAGTTGAGGGGCATCTGGGTTACTTACAGCTTTTAGCTATTACAAATAAAGCTGCAGCAAAAATGGTTGAACAAATGTCCTTATTGTGTACTTGAACCTCTTCTGGATATATACCTAGCTGTGGTATGGCAGGATCTTAAGGAAGTGCTAGTCCTAGTTGTCTGAGAAAGCGCCAGATTGATTTCCAGAATGGTTGTACAAAAGTTTACATTCCCACCAGCAGTGGAGGACAGTTCCCCTTTATCCACAACCTCTCCAGCATGTGTTGTCACTTGAGTTTTTGATCTTGGCAATTCTGATGGTGTAAGGTGAAATCTCAGGGTTGTTTTGATTTGCATTTCCCTGATGACTAATGAGGTTGAACATTTCTTTAGGTGTTTCTCTGACATTCAATACTCCTCTATCGAGAATTCTCTGTTTAGCTCTGTTCCCCATTTTTTAATTGGATTACATGTTTTGTTGCTTTTCAGCTTCTTTAGTTCTTTATATATACTTTCAGATATAGGGTTGATGAAGATACTTTCCCAATCTGTAGGCTGTTGTTTCGTTTTGAGGACAGTGTTCTTTGCTTTACAGAAGATTTTCAATTTCATGAATTCTCATTTGTTGACTGTTGTTCTTAGAGCCTGCGCTGTTGATGTTCTGTTCAGGAAGTTGTCTCCTATGTCAATGAGTTCCAGGCTCTTCCCCACTTTTTCTTCTAACTGATTTAGTGTGTCTGGTTTTATGTTGAGGTCTTTAATCCACTTGGGCTTCAGTTTTGTGCAGGGTGATAAGTATGGATCTATTTGCATTTTTCTGCATGTAGATATCCAGTTAGACCAGTAACATTTATTGAAGATGCTTTCTTTTTTCCCACTGTATGGTTTTGGCCTTTTTGTCAATAAGTGTATGGATTTATTTCTGTGTCTTCTATTCAGTTCCATTGATCCACCAGTCTGTTTCTATGCCAGTACCATGTAGTTTTTATTACTGTTGCTCTATAGTACAGCTTGAGATCAGGGATGGAGATACCTCCAGAAGATCTTTTATTGTAGAGAATTGTTTTAGCAATTCTGTTTTTCTTGTTATTCCATATGAAGTTGAGAATTTTTCTTTCAAGGTCTGCAAAGAATTGTGTTGGTAATTTGATGGGAATTGCATTGAATCTGTAGATTGCTTTTGGTAAGATGGCCATTTTTTTTTTAACTAGAACCAAATAGTCATGGTTTTATGTTCTTATGGTTATGAAATAAATTTCAAAAGATAGTTTTATATCCCCAAATTTTCAACATCTCTTGTTTTCTTTATATTAATATTGATCTCTAATTTTTTTAAATTATACATTATTTACTTTGTATCCCTCCTATAGTTTCTCCCTCCTCTCCTCCCAAATCCTCCCTTCTACCCCCTTCTCCACACACTCCCCTCCCCAAGTCGACTGGTAAGGGAGGGTTTCTTCTTTTTCCTCTGATCCTAATCTGTTAGGTCTCATCAGGAGTGGCTACATTGTCTTCCTCTGTGGCCTGGTAAGGCTGCTCCCCCCACAGGGGGAGGTGATCAAAGAGCAAGCCAATCAGTTCATGGCAGAAGCAGTCCCTGTTCTTCTTCTTCTGGTGTCCATCCTCTTTGACTTTCGGGTGGGGATTGAGCATTTTAGCCAGAGTCTTCCCTCTTTTGGTAAGATGACCATTTTTACTATATTAATCCTGACAACCCATGAGCATGAGAGATCTTTCCATCTTCTGATATCTTTTTCTAATTCTTTCTCCAGAGATTTGAAATTTTTTTCATACAAGTCTTTGACTTGCTTGGTTAGGTTCACACCAAGGTACTTTACAACATTTGTGGCTATTGTGAAGGGTGTTGTTTCCCTAATTTCTTTCCCAACCCTTTTGTCTTTTCTATACAGGAGGGCTACTGATTTTTTTTAATTAATTTTTTATCTGGCCACATTGCTGAAGGTGTTTATCAGCTGTAGGACTTCCCTCATAGAATTTTTGGAGTCACTTAAGTATAATATCATATCATCTGCAAATAGTGATACTTTGACTTCTTCCTTTCTAATTTACATCCCCTTGCTCTCCTCCAAATGTCTTATTGTTCTAGCAAGGACTTCCAGAACTATGTTGAAGACATATGGAGAGAGAGGGCAGCCTTGCCTTGTCCTTGTTTTCAGTGACATTGATTTAAGTTTCTCTCCATTTGGTTTGATGTTGGTTATAAGCTTCCTGTATATTGCCTTTACTATGTTTATGTATGTGCCTTATATCCCTGATCTCTCCAATACTTTAAACATGAATGGATGTTGGATTTTGTCAAATGCTTTTTCAGCATCTAAGAAGATTATCATGTGTTTTTTTTTTTTTCTTTCAGTTTGTTTCTATGGTGGATCACATTGATGGATTTCCATATACTGAACCACCCCTGTATACCTGGGATGAAGCCTACATGGTCATAATGGATGATATCTTTGATGTGTTCTTGGATTCAGTTGCAAGCATTTTGTTGACTATTTTTGCCTCAATGTTCATAAAGGAGATTGGCCTGAAATTCTTTTTCTTTGTTGGGTCTTTGTGAGGTTTAGGCACCAAGGTGACTGTGGCTTCATAGAATGAGTTTGGTAGTGTTCCTTCTGTTTTTATTTTGTGGAAGAGTTTGAAGAGAATTGGAGTTAGTTCTTCTTTGAAGGTCTGGTAGACTTCTGCGCTGAAATCATCTGGTCCTGGGCTTTTTTTTTTTTTTTTTTTGGATGGGAAACTTTTTTTTTAATTTTTTATTTAACATTTATTAATTACACTTTATTCATTTTGTATCCCCCCATAAGCACCTCCCTCCTCCCCTCCCGGTCCCACCCTCTCCCCTTTTCCGCATGCATGCCCCTCCCCAAGTCCACTGATAGGGGAGGTCCTCCTCTCCTTATTTCTGATCTTAGTCTATCAGTTCTCATCAGAAGTGGCTGCATTGTCAGGGTTCTAGGTTATCTCCATGGATAGTCCTTGGTTGTAGTATGAGTCTCTGGGAAGTTCCCTGTGTTCAAATTTTCTTGTTCTGTTGCTCTCCTTGGGGAGTTCCTGTCCTCTCCAGCTCTTACTATTTCCCACTTCTTACATAAAATTCCATTCACTCTGCCTGTCAGTTGGCCATCAGGCTCAGCATCTGCTTTGACAGTCTGCACAGAGAGGCTTTCAGAGGCCCTCTGTGGCAGGTTCTGAGGTTGTTTCAATGACCACCTTTATTTCCTTAGGGGATATAAGATTATTTAATTGATTTACCTGGTCTTGATTCAGCTTTGGTAAGTGGAATTGATCAAGAAAATTGTCCATTTCATTTAGATTTTCAAATTTTGTGCCATATAAACTTTGGAAGAAAGTCCTAATGATTGTTTGGATTTCCTCAGTGTCTGTAGTTATGTCCCCCTTTTCATTTCTGATTTTGTTGATTTGGATGGTGTCTCTCTCTCTCTCTTTGTCTATCTTGTTGATTTTCTCAAAGAACCAGCTCTTAGTTTCATCGATTCTTTGAATTGTTTTATTTGTTTCTAATTTATTAATTTCAGCCCTGAGTTTGATTATTTCCAGCCGTCTACTCCTTTTTGGTGTGTTTGCTTCTTCTTTTTCTAGGGTTTTTAAGTGGGCCATTAAGTTGCTTGAATGAGCTGTCTCCAATTTCTTCTTAAAGGCACTTAGTTCTATGAACATTCCTCTTAGCACTGCTTTCATTGTGTCCCACAAGTTAGGGTATGTTGTACCTTCACTTTCATTGAATTCTAGGAAGACTTTAATTTCTTTATTTCTTCCCTGACCCAGCTGTCATTTAGTAGCAAGTTTTTCAGTTTCCATGTGTGTGTAGGCTTTTTGCTATTTCTGTTGTTGTTGAGGTCCAGCTTTATTACATGATGATCAGATAGGATACAAGGGATTATTTCAATCTTCTTGTATCTGTTGAAGCTCGTTTTGTTAACAACCATATGGTCTGTTTTGGAGAAGGTTCCATGAGGTGCTGAGAAGAAGGTAAATTCTTTTGTGTTTGGGTGTAAGGTTCTGTAAATGTCTGTTAAGTCTGTTAGATTCATGACCTCTGTTAGAGACATTTGTTTAATTTCTGTTTTGTTGACCTGTCCTTTGTAGAGAGTGGGGTGTTGAAGTCTCCCACTATTAATGTGTAGGGATCTATGGGTGGTTTAAGTGTTATAAATGTTTATTTTACAAATGTGGGTGCCCTTGTATTTGTGGCTTAGATATTCAGGATTGTGATGTCTTCCTGGTAGAATTTTCCTTTGATGAGTATGAAGTGTCCTTCCCCATCTCTTTTTATTAATTTTGGTTGAAAGTCTATTTTATCAGATATTTGAATGGCTACTTCTGCTTGCTTCTTCGGTCTATTTGCTTGAAAAACTGTCTTCCAACCCTTTACCCTCAGGTAATGTCTATCTTTGTGACTGAGGTGTTTTTCTTGTACGCAACAGATTGCTGGGTTTTGTTTACATATCCATTCTGTTAATCTGTGTCTTTTTATTGGAGAGTTGAGTCCATTGATGTTGAGAGAGGTTACTGACCAGTGGCTGTTAGATCCTTTGATTTTGCTGTTGGCTTTGGTATAAGTTTGTGTGCTTGGTTGCTTTTAGTTTTACTGTAGTGAGGTTATTTATTTCCTGTGTTTTCTTGAAAATAGCTAGTTTTCTTGGGCTATATTTTTCCTTCTAGTATCTTCTGTAACGCTGGATTTGTGTGTAGGTATTGTTGAAATTTGTTTTTGTCATTGAATATCTTGTTTTCTCCATCTATGAGGACTGAGAGTTTTGCTAGCTATAGTAGCCTGGGTTGACATCTGTGTTCTCTGAGGGCCTGTACAATATCTGCCCAGGCCCTTCTGGCTTTCATAGTCTCTGTTGAGAAGTCAGGTGATTCTGATTGGTTTGCCATTATATGTTATTTGGCCTTTTTCCCTTGCACCTTTTAGTATTTTTTCTTTGTTCTGTATACTTACAGTTTTGATTATTATGTGGCGGGAGGATTTTCTTTTCTGGTCTAGTTTATTGGTGTTCTGTAGATCTCTTGTATTCTTATTGGCCTCTCCTTTAAGTTGGGGAAATTCTTCAATGATTTTGTTGAAAATATAAAAATATGGAACGCTTCACGAATTTTCGTGTCATCCTTGCACAGGGGCCAGGCTAATCTTCTTTGTATCGTTTAGTATATGTGCTGCCAAAGTGAGCACCCTTCAATCTCTTAATGCATTTTATTTATTTATTCATTCATTTATTTGTTTGTTTATTTATTTATTACAATTTACTCACTTTGTATCACAGCTGTAGTTCACTCCCTCCTTGCCTTCCAGTCCCACTCTTCCTCCCTTTTATCCTCCTATGGCCTTCACGTATTCCACTGAGAGGGGAGGTCCTCCTCCCCTAATATATGACTTTAGCCTATCAGGTACCATCAGGACGTCCTGCCTCATCTTCCTCTCTGGCCTGGCAAAACTGTGCTCCCAGAGGGAATTGATCAAAGAGCTAGCCAATGAGTCCATGTTAGAGGCAGCCCTTGCTCTCCTTACTAGAAAACCCATTTGAAGACTGAGGTGCCCATGGGTTACATGTGTGCAGGGGTCTTGGTCCCCTCCATGCATGCTCCTTGGTTGAAGCATTGGTCTCTGAAGGCACCCCGGGCCCAGAATTTTTGTTTTTGTTGCTCACCTTGTGGAATTCCTGTCCCTTCCAGTCTTTCTAGCTCACTTTTCTTCCATAAGATTCCTTGCATTCTGCCCAATGTTTGGTTATGATTTTCAGCATATGCTTCGATACCCTGCTAGAGAGGTTCTTTCAGAGGCTCTTTCCAGTAGTTTTCTGCTCTGTTCCCTGCATCCTACCTTCTGATGTTTATACTGGTTGCCCTTCTGAATAAAGGTTAAGCATCTTCCCTATGGTCTTCCTTTAGGGAAGATGTTTAACTTCTTTAGAAATGCAAATCTAAATGATTCAGAGATTTCACCTTATACCCAACAGAATACCTAAGATCAAAACTCAAGTGACAATACCTTCTGGAGAAGATGTGGAGAAAGGGGAACACTCTTCCATTGTTGGTGAGAATGTAACCACTCTGAAATGAATCTGGCACTTTTTTAGAATATTAGGAATAGTGCTACCTCAAAATCCAGCTATACCACTACTAGGCATATATCCAAACGATGCTCAGCCACACAACAAGGACATTTGCTCAGTTATGTTCATAGCAGCTTTATTCATAATAGCAAGAATCTGGAAACAACGTAGAGGTCTCTCAACAGAGGAATGGATAAAAATTAAAAGCAAAGAAATTATGAAATTTGCAGGTAAATGGATGAGACTAGGAAAGGTCATTGTGAATGAGGTAACCCAGAAGCAGAAAGTCACATATGGTATATATTCACTTATAAGTGGATATTAGCCATATGATATAGGATAATCATACTAAAATGATAGTCCTTAATGTGTTCTTCATATAATGATCTTACTGAAAAGTGAGGAGGGTCAGGGATATCTGAAATATAGGTCACTGGGGAAATTTTTTTGGTTCAATTAGTTGCCTTAATTTTAACAAAATAATCTATATTAAGACAGGTACACAGACAAATTACCATTGTTTAAGCCTTCTGGAATCTTGATCCAAAATAAAAAAATTTTCCCTGAAGTTGTTTCCATCAGAAATTTTTAAGCCGAGTGATATGAAATGTAGAGCACATGTTTCTGACATGCTAGAGAAAAACTACTCCAGATCTATACATGGACCCCAAAGAGATGAGTTGAATTTCATTTTTCAGTTATAGAATTTAAAATAAGTCATTGGACATCTAACCCTTTCTTATAACCTAATGAACAAATGAAAAATTAGTGATAACCCAGCGAAAGTGCTTTAAATTACACTCTCAAAAAGAACATGTGAGTTAGTGACTTCTTAGAACTTTCAGAGGATTGTGTTATCTATAAAATCTCTATCGTTGTTGGTTTTTTTGTAGTTGTATCCCATCCTGACACTTAACATATGTTCTTGGTCTCTCTTGTGAATCTAATATCAGGAACATGTCTATCAAACTCTAGGAAACAAGAGGTGGTTCAAAATGGGATTATTTGTTATCTTTTCCTCTCACAAAGAAAAGTTACCCAGAAAGTAAAGCTTGCCACCTGAATGCAGCTGTTCATTCATGCAGCAGCCCATGAAATGCATATTTGTAACAAAATAATAGTGTTTTCCAAGTCGCTCAGGCATCTTGGCTCTGGTACTCTTTGATTTTATAAACATTTTCTGTGTGTGTTCCAAATGATTCTGGACCACAGAATTACTAGGTACTGTATAAAACCTTTTCCCTTTTCTTGTTCAGTAAGTAGTCAAATATTCCACAATAATAATGTGTGTCTTGCCAGTAGCACAAATTGTACAAAATTAGCTTTTGTAAAACTTATTTTTTAACCGTCATTATCCCTTATGACTCTATAGTCAAAAACACCAGGGGTGTAACAGAACAATTAGATGTCTGACAATGGCATAAATTTAGTCTTGTTAAAACAGATTATTAATATCCTCTTGGGTTACCACCCTGGCCTAACTTTCCCAACCATAAAGAATGTATATTAGGACACAGAGTTGTGATTCCATGGCTCATCTAAAGTGCCAAAAGAAAAAAGTATAAAGGTAAATGGATAGAGTATGAGGAGAAGAAGGAAGGGAAGCAGAGCCCAAGAGCATCATAAACAGAAATGTATTAATCACACTTTAAGAAGTGTTAACATTGTATATTATTATAAAACCAAGAGCTGCAACAATAAGATAACAATGCCAGGATGATGTTGTGTTCATAGCAGATTGGCTGCTAAAATTCCAGAAGCTTTGATTTTTCTTTATATTTTATTTCTATTTACCCTCTCTGGGTTTATGTGATAGAAATAATAGCGAAAATGCCTAATTGTGTAACTAAAATTTAGGGCTATCATCTATCCTAGTGGTGGTGTTACGGCTAAAGAACTATGGCTAATTCATGAGCAAGAAGCAAGTTGAGCCTGACATTCCTGCAGAATCACAGGGATGCACCGAGAAGAGTATCACCTTAAAACTGAGGCTTCATTGGCAAACTACTTTTCCTCCTAACAAACTGAGACTTGGGCAAGGCTCAAGTTCCTTAGACCTAAATGCCCTTCTCTGTAAAAGGAAAGGAATCCAGAGTGTCTGTAGCACTGGGTTTTATATTTATTGCAAAGCAATGCAGTTAATCTTTCATTTGGAGTAATGCTCAAATCCTACAGTGATTAACTTAGGCAACTGCTAAGTTATTCTAAGAGTTACATTGATAATTATTATAATAGACCTCAAGTGTAATGTATCATAAGTGTAACATACTAAGAACTGAACAATGCATGAGTAGGAACTTTACTGTTTTAATCATTGTAGTTTACTACTGATAAGTGGTGAGCAGCATTTTTTATAAGTGAATGAGTAAAGAGTAAAAAAATATTAAGTCATATTACGTACACACACACATAGATTAGGAAGATATTCATTTAGAATAAATTATTTAGGGTCCATGTTACTATATGCTAACTATTTAGCCTATTATTTTACCCTCATTTATTTTTTTCATGTTTCCTTCCACTGAAGAATCAGACTATTAATACAATTAATGATGCAGATAAGTTAGCAGTATATCTGAGCAATTAAGTCCCTTCGTTCAGGCAGTAATAAAACCTGCAATTGTTTCCTTTCTGTCTGGAAAAGCAACTTTATAGTTTACTGAGCAAGGAGGATTTTGACCCAACTGTGACTTTTCTTAAACGTCTCTGTATGTTTTTGTCCTCAGCTAAGTCTGTGAAAGTAGTGTTTATTTTTTGAGGAAAGGATCACAAATCAGTATTATCAGGACACAGCTGGGTTAAGTACTTTCTCCAAGCACAAATGTTATTCACAGTCACTTGAGTGAAACAAAATTCCCATCAATGCCCAGAGTCTTCCTTTCCTCTACCTATTTTCTAAATATGAAACAAATGAGGTAGTAGCCAGGATGAGCACGCTTGTTGATTTACTTCTACATATTTCATTTATTCCTAACCATGAAGTCAGCTCCCTTCCCAGCAGGCTCTTGGGTTAGCAAATATTTACAATTACTAGACATACTGTTTGGAGCATATGTGACAGTAAGAATTTGAGGAACACCAATTGGCCCCATTTACATTTAACTTTGCCATTTATCATTTACTTTCACCAGGCACACATATTTCTGAGAAATGCTTCTATATTCTCTGGCATGAAAGGAATCTAAAGAACTCTGAGTAAGGAAAATGCTGAAGAAGGCTGTAAATGAGCTGCAAGATTATAGATAAAGTGAATGAGACTGGAACTCTTTTTCCAACTTCCAATTTCCAAGACTGTAAAAGTCAGTTTGTCAGCCTGACTTTTGAAGTATTAAGAATGCCCCCCTGAAAAAATCATGAGACATTTTCATGATATCTAAGCACGTCGTGAAAGAAAATTAGATTACATAGCACAGTAAAGATACTATGAAGGCTATTGTACCAGGTTATTGTGTGAAGTCATCTAGAAGTGGAATAGATACTAGTCCTGTATATTGTGGCTGCTTTGATAGATATTGTAGTCTGACACTTTCTTGGGTCACTGTTCAACCCAGTAACAAAATGTACATAGACCTTATCTCACAATGGTCCATTAGGCAAATCCATATGCCCATCAGTGAGCAAGGCTTAGACATCCTTACCCAGCCCATTTATAACAAGCACTTTTAACCTCTAGAAGAGCAAGGAGACAAGCTCACTATGATATAAGACACCACACACTAACAAGGAAATGAACACTTATTGTCAGTTCTTAGGTTGAAAAGAGCTTGTGGCACAGGAAATTATGTGAACATTAGAAAAAAACACACATACACTCAAGCAGCGTGTTTACATATCCATCTATTAATAACTCTGGACAGAAATATGCCTGTAGAAAGCAGGAAATTAACAATCAGAGAGTAACATCATGGAAACCTCTCTCCTCTGCTAAAGATAAACAAACAATTCAATACCAGCTTCATAATGACCACATATTTTCATCCACAGCAGGTTGCTGCCTAGTCCCTGCAGGAAAATGACAAATGAATGCTGTTTAATATTTTGCTTGAACAGTTTTTTTTTCAGAAAACTATTTGCAATATAATAATGAGAAGAGCATTGCTGCAGAGAGCAGCATTTTGTAAGGATGACTACCTTTCTAGGACATATCATCTGATACACACTTTGTTTATCCAAAGTGAATTCAGTGGTTAAAATGATTAATTGAGCCCATTTTGTGTTACTCATACCAGCTCTTGCAAAGGAGGTGATTGCTATTTTTTTTTCCTTAGTGAGTCATACAAGGATGCCAGCAGTTCACTGGCAATAACAAAATGATATTTCTAAATTTAGCAGTCCATAAATCTTAAAAGATGCGAGCCGTATCCAGTGCCCCTCCCTCATGCTCATCTTTGTACAAGCTCAAAAGTACAAAAGATGTAAATGTGTCTGGAAGCCAGACAGATACTTCCTCTGGCACTCCATGGCAGGTCCCTTTCTTAGTAACTAAGACTGCACCTCTGAGCAGTCTGGTAGAAATAATGTGTATATTTCTCAAGTGATAGCTTTTATTATCCCATCAAGACCCAAAAGTTGCCTGGTAAAAACATGCAGAGTCTGTGAACATTTCCAAAGGAATTCAATTCAATGGATTATTTTCTAAGGAGCACTACAGAAAGTAACCAATTTCCTCCAGCTTTCCTGTGCTATCTATTGTGCAACATGAGATATGCAGCAGCTCCACAGCCTCAGGAAATGAAAAACTGACCCTGTACCATTTTTTTTTTGTAGTTCACAAAAGACACTTACCAAAGTGCCTTGTACTCCTTATGTTCTTCTACCCATCACCTAGACTTCAAGGCTAGTGTCTGAACTCCATATATTTCACTAGCATCTGACTTGCACAGAGAGTCTGTAGCAAAGAAAAGAGAATTGGATCTGGCAGTCTGAAAATCTGCATGGGTAAAAAAGAGATCACTCAGCAAAGGGATAAATAGGTACAGTTTTTTGTTAATACGGTTTCATTTATTCTTTGAAAATCTCATGCAATATATTTTGATCATATTCATCACCTTCTGTCTCTGTTCAGATTATCTGTCAAACAACTTTATGTGTTGCCCTTATCACCTAAAAAAAAAAAAAAAGGCAAAAATACAGTAAAAACCATGACATTTGGTTTGTGCCGGCTGATTGTCGGTGTTAAGCCTACCTGAGAATATGGCTGATGTGCTAGGTGTTACTTATTCAAGGAAACTGGCTGTGTTCATCAGCAGCAATCAGATGGCATCATTCCTTAGCTGGGGTTAGGGCTGGGATTTTGTCTATGAGCCTGTGCAGGTATTGTGTGTACCACAGTCACTACAAGTCCACTTGGTCCATATGTGCTTCTGCTCCTTTGTATCTGAAAATCTTTCCTTTGTAGTCCAACACCTTTGGATTTGACAATCTTCTTACCACCTTTTCTTCCTGGGCCCAAAGCTTTGAGGAGAGTGGTGTGATATGATAGAGACGTCCCATTTAACGAAGAACATTCCAAGGTGTTTTAGTGTCTGCACACTAATGAATTGTTGTATCTTGTTAATCTTCATCTATTACATGGAGAAGTTTTTCTGATGAATGCTGAGTGACGCACTGGTCTAGGGCTATAGTACTATATCGTTAGGAGTCATCTTGTTGTTATGTTCATTTAACAGAATAATGGTAGTAATTTTCATTTGGGCACATGAGCTCTCTAGGCACATTGATAGTATCAGTTGTGGGCTCCATCATGTGGAGCTGACAGTAATTCAATCAAAAAGTGATTAATTACCTTCATAATATCTATGCCAGTGACCACTCTTCTTAGTATGGAGAAATTTTCATCAGTGAATAAAAGAGGCTATCATATTTCTTCACAACTACATGAAATGACTTACATACTGAGTAAGTAATAAGACTATTTCCCTCCCTCTAATTTTATTCCTGTGTCTTATTTCATGTCACAACAATGACAAAATTGTCATTCAAGAGGAAACAAAATGAACAGGTTCTAGATTATTAGTTCAAATTCCCCAAGTAAAATCAAAGCCTCTTTACAAAATAGTAACATCTCAATGAGCAAGTGGAAAATTTAAATATATACACAATAGAAAGAATGAGGTTTTATCTAAAGTACATGTTAGTAATTTTCTATTGCTGTGATAAAATACCATGACCAAGTCAGCTTATAAAAGAAAGCATTTACTTGGGGCTTACAGTCTAGAGGGTTAGAAGCCAATCACAGTCATGGAGGGAATGTGGTACCAGGCAAGCAGGCATAGTGCGGGAGCAACAGGTGAGAGCTCACATCCTGATCCCCAAACTGGACACAGAGCACACTGGGGATGGTAGGAAACATGTGAAGCCTCAAAGTTTACTCCTCTCTGCACTCTCGTGTGACATATTTCCTCCAACAAGACCACACTTTGGAATCCTTCGAAAACAGTTCTAGTGATTGGTGGTCACGTTTTCAAACATATGAGCTTATGCGATCATGCTAATTCAAGCCACCGCTGTAGGGAATGCATTCTTTTCCTTATTCCCACTTTATTTATTTTCCGTTATTCCTCCATTGTTTCTAACTTGCTTATTTGTGACTGAAAAATGCTTTTTATTGTTGCAACTTTTGGGATGATGCTAGCATAATTACTTTTCATTGTTACACGGCTATACAACATAATTCAAGGTCAAACACCTTATTCTAAGAACTTGTGTCATAGTAGATGTGAACATGGGGGAGAATGCCTGTCATATAACTCAGGAAAGAGGCAGAATGACCTTGTGTTTCAGTTCAGTCTACTCTCCGTGACAAGATTCTCTAAGATATCCATTTTTGGTTAATGGGGATGGGTAGGTTTTGCCCCTTCCATGTTTCTCTTTGAAACAGCACATAACTCTATTAATAGAATTTGTATTTAATAAGACAGGCATATTTTGATATTTCTTTCTGTTTCAATAGTAGTGCTTCTTGTTTATATTAAATTAAGTATTCTTTTCTATACTTGAGAGAATCTGAATTGAACAAACCATTGAGTTAGGTTATGTTAAAGAATAAAGTTCAAGGCACCAGAAGGCAATAAATGTACCATGCTTAGTCATCTCTTCAGCTGTCCATCTGTACAAAAACAAGTGATCTGAGAATCCAGAGATAAGACACCTGCAAAGACAGGCATACAATGAAAACAAAGGCATTTGAAGTGTTCCTAACAGTTTCAAAACAGAAAGGTTTCCCATTTGGATTCAGGTGGTTATTCTCCAGTTGGGCAATATTGATATAATATTCTAATTCTACAAAGAATCAAGTGATGGATATCTAGGGTGAAGATTGCCTGGAAATGAGTACTGCTTCTGTCTACTTTTGAAGATAGGATGTGGAGGATAAGTTCAAAAGAAGTCCCAACTTTATGCCAATAATTCACATTACCACCAGGTCACTCTGCCTAGTGTTAAGACTTGAGGATGAAAGCAAAATTGTCTCAGAGTTTAGCTTTTCTCTCAGTTCTCAGGATGTACAAGCACACCCAGGTTTAATGAATTTTAGATAAAGATAACCATTTAAAATAAAGAACCATGAACCAGGTTCCTTTAGCATTGATTTTACTCACTCTCAATCTCAAAGCGATTTATCAAATAATGGGCTACATGCTAATGATGCATGAGTGTGTCATTTTCATATGTTTATAGTCTTTGGTGTATCCTGTGGGAAATGGCAATGCAGCTTGTCCTTTATCAGTAACAGAAAACCCTTCCTAGTTTCAATCTCACTGAGAGAGAACAAGCTTTAGCTAGGTGTCAGTGGTATCCAGAATTGTTAGCAAAGCAGCATTTGTTTGCCTTGTCAATACATGAGTTTAAAGGAGTGATCTCTGTGTAAAGGCAGTACTCTAGCCACTGGATGTGCAGGAGCTGTAAGAAAGCATTGACTCCAGGCTCAGGTGGTGTCACTGGAAACAATGATATGATAAACTAGACTACACTGATGAAGTTGAGCAATTTCCACAGCTTACTTCAGTCAGTTCAGGGCAGCCGAAAAACTAAGCCGTCAGTCCAATTCTATTCTCTGTCCCCAGACATCACACTTGGCTCCAGAATTATAGGCAAAGCAGATGCTCACTCTGCCCCTGCTACAAAGTCACTATTTACTGGCATCAGTGCAATTTATTTCAGCTGCTTCAATCCCTTTGGATTCAAAGCTTTCAAAATAACCAGAGAAATAGACAGACATGGCTTGTCATGACCAAACTCTTCAGTAAATGGAAAGGCAAAATGCCTCTCACCTACACAGATGTTGCAAAGCCAAATGTGTGAAAGCAGCTTGATTTCAATTTCTCTTAAAAAAAAAAAAAAAACAAAAAAAACAAAAACAAAAAAACTGTTCATGGTAGATTCTCCTCTGTCTCAGATGTCCTACACCTCTATATATGGGTAAAAGAGGCTTTTGATATTCTGTAGTTATAATGGGTACTGTAACATTTTCTTCTTTTTGAATAACTTACAATAATTTGTTTTTTAAAATGTGAGTTCTAGTATAATTAAAAAGTACCTCATAGAATCATCCAGGTACTAGTATTTTTTTATGTATAAGTAAAGAAATTTCTCACTGAACCATAAAGATACCAGCAAGAAAAGGTTAATAAAAATGACAAAATCTCACAGGGCTGACTTTAATCAACCTCTGTTTTACACTGTTCAAGAGATTTCCTAGTGGCTAGGAAAACCACGAATGATGTCGTTGCTAATAATAAAACATACAAATTAGAAGAAGCTTTAGAAATAATATAGAACAATGTCTTCTCATACAAAAAGCAAGATGAGATGAAGGGGAACTAGTCATCTGCCTATGAGCACCTATTTACAGACATGGACGAACTGTGAGGCAAAGCCTGAAAGAAAACTGTTTCCTGCTTTGTATTCAGCTCTCTGTGAAAATAAGGTATTCCTTGAATAGTTACTAATCTCAAGCATAAATGATCTAACTCTAAAAAAAATGACAACTGGTTGAAATTTAAAGAATTTACTGGATAAACTAGGCAGTGCAGTGGCCCGTAGAAGTTGTTAATGAGGCAAACAACGAACTTTCTTTAAAGTAAAATATGAAAAACGATCAATTTTTTTTTTTACTTTTATGTATGGCATTTATTACCGCAGAAAAGCAAATTAAAACAACATTGCTTTCTTTTACGTCTATGTGAGAAATTCTTTTTTTAAAATTTTTTATTAATTACACTTTATTCATTTTGTATCCCCCCATGAGCTCCTCCCTCCTCCCCTCCCGATCCCACCCTCCCTCCCCTTTCTGCATGCATGCCCCTCCCCAAGTCCACTGATAGGGGAGGTTCTCCTCTCCTTTCTGATCTTAGTCTATCAGTTCTCATCAAAAGTGGCTGCATTGTCCTCTACTGTGGCCTGGTAAGGCTGCTCCCCCCTCAGGGGGAGGTGATCAACGAGCAGGCCAATTTTTTTTTTTTTTTTTACAAAAAGAGTGAGTCATCCTTTAGAAAGACTGTATCAGAGTTATTGCTTACACTTAAAGTATATGAGCTTCTCTGTGGTTTTCAGTGCATAGTACAAAAGTATGGAAAAATGAAAATATATGTAGTCACTGCCAGGGACTAATTGTGTATCTTCCATTCTGGCTCAGGAGGATCAGAAGACTGATGCATACACACACACACACACACAGAGAGAGAGAGAGAGAGAGAGAGAGAGAGAGAGAGAGAGAGGAAGGGAGGGAGAGAAAGAGAGTAAATAGAACTTCAAATCCTACTACCTAGTAGTAAGAATGCCTATTTTTGTTGGTACCAAGAAAATTTTGCTCTGCATTTCCATGGCATTTTGATTCTTGAGAAAAAAAAAAAAAACTCAGTTAATAAATTTCTATATTACTTTTGTAAGAACATTGTTAGTAGCTCTGAATATAATCAAATTGGGGCCCATTGAAGCTTTGTTTTAGAGCCACCTGTGTAAAAGACAAACCCGTGACTGAATGCATGGCAGTTAAGGACAAGCTTTGTCTCCATAGCCAGCTAGCACTTCCCAAACAACTCCATGAAGGACTTTGTGTACCACAGAGAAATCTGTAATTCCTCTAACAAGCACTTTACAAAATTGTTTCTGGGGTGATTTAGAAATTATTATATTGAAGGCCTTGAGTACAAAGCCTTAGCAGAGAAGAAATCTCAATTGGCGTCCACTATCTTAACATCATTAATCCAGTATGTTTTTCAATTAACGAAATAGAGGAGAACCGAGACAAGGATAAGAGAAAAACCTTCCTAGAGGACAGGATCACTTCAATTATTTGACAAAGCGCAAGAAGTTCTGGGGGAGATAGAGAATATGTGGAGCAAAAGGAAGAAAATAAATGCATAAAGAAAGGAACCAGACGCTGAAAATGTGCACAGACTACTCAGGGAGTTTCTGTCAGGCTTATGTGGGAACTTATCTTGACTGAACAGCAAGTTGTACAGGGTTGGAAGCAGGAAGGGGAGATGGGGTGCTGCCCTTTAAGGGGAAGCAGTTCCACTACCTTCTGAACACATGAAAGAAGGAGTACTGTAGATAAGGTGGCTGGATAAGAAGTTCAGTGTAAATGGATCATGAATTGATGGCATATGCAATGGTGGCAGAGTACCATAGAGAGATTTAATTAACAGTCTTCTTAGGAGGGTTTTGTTTGTTTGCTTCTGTGTTGTTTCGCTTTTGAAGATGAATTGAAGAAATGAAAAATTCAGGTCTATCATTTGTCAAGTCACAGCCTTTTTGTTTTCTCTTTTTAAAACCTTTGGTTTTGAGATTATAAATCTATTTCTTCCTTTCCTTTCATCTTTCTAAACCCTCTCATCTACTACCCCTTCCTCTCTTTCACATTCATGGCCTCTCTTATTTCATTAATTGTTATTTCATGCATTTATCGTAAGTATAAACATACATATTCCTAAATACAATCTGCTCAGTACAAATAATGTTAGTTATATGTATGTTTGTTTTCAGTGCTGACCATTTGATGCTGGATAATCAATGAGATTGCTCTTTCCTCAGGAATACTATTTCTCCTACTTTCAGAATTCCCTAGTTGTCTAAGGACAACATTTGTAGGGTTCTTTTGTAGTGTTGAGAGCTTGTGGCATTCCCCTCTGCCCATTTTGATATGCGTATTGGTGTAATTCTTGGTTTTTGATGAGCTTATTTTTAGGAAGTCATGTTGGTGAGACATGAGCATAAGCTTCCCCAAGAACAATCAAAACATCTATCTTTATACCCACAGGCAAGTGCAGTCTTCACTATCATCAAGGAAATTTCTCTTTGTAACAGACAGAGACCACTAGAGAAAACCATAATCAAATTGCAAAGTTGTGGAGCCCAGCCCAATGGATACATCTACAAAACATTCCTGCACCTAAGGCTCATGGACGGTTTTGAAAGAGGATACACAATGATTGTAAGAGTCAAAGTTCAGGGAGTTCGTGTCTCCTAATAATGTCACAGTATAGGTTTGTTTTTATTCCTTGCTAGTGTTAGAAACAGAACTGCAACATCAAAAACAAAACATTAAAAGTAGAAGTGTAGGAAGAGTGTAGGGAAAAAATTCTGCAAAGAGTATATTGTCTTTGAGATTCATTTTGCCAAATCAACAGGCATTTGAATTTATGAGAAGACAGTGTCTGAACAAAAGGTAAGTAGCTTTTTCATAACAGAAAAGGGCAATCAGGCTGCAAGAAATAGATTTTATTCTTAAGGCAGTTAGTTCAAACAGATTGGCTCTCATCATTTTTAACTTTCTAAAGTTAATTATTTTAAAAAATTAAATTCTCTCATACAGTATGTCTTTACAGATTCCCCTCCCTCTACTCCTCCAGGCTCCCCACCCTCACCTTCCTTTTTCCCCATATCCACGTTCCCTCCATTTCCTCCTCAGAAAAAAATAAAATAAAATAAAAAAGAAGCAGGCCTCTAAATGACAAGAGCCAACCAGGTCAAAACAAGATAGAATAATACAAAGGAAAAGTCCTCAAATGGAGCTGGACAGGGCAACAGAAGAGAGGAAAAAGAGTCATAAGAGCAGGCAAAAGAGTCAGAGAAACACCTGCTCCCACTGTTAGGAGTACCATAAAAACAAAACAAAACAAACAAAAAACCTAACAGCCATAACATCTATGTGGAGGACGTGGTGTAGACTAATGTAAGCCCCTTGCTTACTGCTTAAGTCTCTGTGAGCCCATGTGAGCCCTATTTAGTTGATTTAGTGGATCATGGTGTCCTTCTTCTCCTCTGACTCCTACCATATTTCAATCCCCTCTTGCTCAGGGTTCTCCGATCTCAGGGTGCATAGCAGAGGGACCCAGTAGAGACCTCCAGTTAGTCTCTGTACAGTGTCTGGCTGTGGGTCTTGGCATCTGTTCCCATATGCTATGGAGTAAGCCTCTCTAGTGACTACTAATCAAGGACTTGATCTAAAAGTACAGTAAATATCATCAGGAGTCATTTCATTATTATTATCATTATTATTATTTGGCAAATCCCGTTTGGTTCTATGACAATGAGGGGCCACATTGCTGAGGAAAATATACATACACTTCACTGAATGTAGAGAGCCTTGATCCCTATGTTCTAGTCTCTTTGGCCCAAAAAAGGTAGTCTGTAGGCTAAGGAAAAAGAGACCTAGACACCACCCCAGCTACAAAACCCTGCACCCAAAAGGTGTGCTGGGTAATGTGGCCAATGAATATGTGGTTTAACTTGAGGCTCATGCCACAAGAGGTAACCCATGTCCTACACTGATTGAAGTTCAGGAACCTGACACTGGAAGTTAAATATCTTAATGATTGGACCTCCAAGGCCATAGGCATGTAGAGACTTGGTTTTCTCCACTGTATTTATTGGGAAATAATAAACATGATCAGTCATCAGTGTAAAATTATTTTCTTCCAGACTAAGACATTTCCATGAATCTGCTTGAGACCTAAAGTAATTTAAAATTTTATACTGCAAATGGCAATCTAATAATATCCCCTCAAAATATGTTCTTACCTTTATCCCTGAAATATGTGGATATACTACTTTACATGACCAAAGGGACTTTGGTGCCATGATTAAGCTTAAGGACTTTAAAATGATGAATAGTTCCTAGCTTATCAACACTAAAAATCACACAATTCCACAAAGGTAAAAAACTATTTCTTGCATCAAGAGATATGAAGGCAACTGATGCCAAGTCAAATGGACATGCATCTTAAAAGGAATCAAGACTTGGTGACTGACTTAAAAGATGAAAACTTGAGCACACACACACACACACACACACACACAAAGTTGCTAAAAGATGGAAAGCAAAGAAATGCAATTCTTTCTGAAGCCTCTGGAAGGAACAGTATGCAGAACACATGCTGATTTTAACCCAAGAGACATGTGCTATACAAAAAAAAAAAAAAAAGAAAGAAACTACAAGTTAATATATCTGCACTATTTACATCAAAAAACTGTGATAAGTATTTTTAAATTAACTTTTTATTTTTATATTAATTATAGTTTATTCACTTTGTATTCCAGCTGTAGCCCCTTCCCTCCTCCACTCCCAATCCCATCTTCCTTCCCTCAGTTCCTCCAATGCCCCTTTCCAAGTCAACGGATACAGGAGGTCTTCCTTACCTTCCATCTGGCCCACGTTTATCCAGTCTCATAAGTAATGGCAGCATTGTTCTATTCTGTAGCCTGGCAAGGCTGCTCCCTCATCAGGGGGAGGCAAACAAAGAGCTAGCCACTGAATTAATGTGAGAGACAGTCCCTGTTCCCCTTACTAGGTAGCCACTTGGATACTAAGCTGCCATGGGCTACATCTGAGCAGGAGTTCTAGGGTATATCCATGAATTGTCCTAGGTTGGAGTACAAGTCTCAGAAAAGAGACTTGTGCACAGATTTCTTGGTTCTGTTGTTCTCCTTGTGGAGCTCCTGTCCTCTCCAGGTCTTACTATCTCCCCTTCTTTCCTAAGATTCCCTCCACTCTGCCCAAAGTGTGATTATGAGTCTTAGCATCTGCTTTAATACAACGCTTGGCAGAGTCTTTCAGAGGCCCTCTGAAGTAGGATCCTGTCCTATGTCTTGTTTTCTCCTTCTTCCAATGTCCGTCTCGTTTGCCTTTCTGAGAATTGGTCATTTTATCTAGGGTCCTCCTTCTAACTCAGCTTCTTTAGGTATACAGATTTTTGTAGGTTTATCCTATATTATATGTCTAGTATCCACTTATAAGTAAGTATATACCATGTGTGTCTTTCTGTTTCTGGGATACCTCACCCACGATGATCTTTTCTAGTTCCCATCATTTGCCTTCAAATTTCATGATTTCCTTGTTTTTTTAATGCTGAGTAGTATTCCATTATGTAAATATACCACAATTTCTGTATCCATTCCTCTGATGAGAAACATCTGGGTCATTTCCAGGTTCTGGCTATTACGAATAAAGCTAAGAACATGGCTGAACAAATGTCCTTGTTATGTACTTGAGAATCTTTTGGATATATGTCTAGGAGTGTTATAGCTGGATCTTGAGAAAGTGCTATTCCTAATTGTTTGAGAAAGTGGCAGATTGATTTCCAAAGTGGTTGTACAAGGTTACATTCCCACCAGCAATAGAGGAAGGTTCCATTTCCCCTCCAGCATGAATTGTCACTTGACATTTTATCTTAGCCATTCTGATGGGTGTGAGGTGAAATCTCAAGATGTTTTGATTTGCATCTCCCTGAAGTCTAAGGATGTTGAGCATTTCATTGTTTTTCTGTCATTCTACAATCCACTACAGAGAGTTCTCTGTTTAGCTCTGTACCCCATTTTTTTATTGGATTACTTGATTTGTTGCTTTTTAACTTCTTTAGTCCTTTATATATTCTGGATATTAGCCTTCTTTCAGATATAGGGTTGGTGAAGATCCTTTCTAAGTCTGTAGGATGTAATTTTGTTCTGACAACAGTGCCCTAGGCTTTAGAGAAGCTTTTCAGTTTCATGAGGTCCCATTTATTGATTCTTGATCTTAGACCCTGTGCTGTTGGTGATCTGTTCAGGAAGTTGTCTCCTGTGCCAATGAGTTTAGGCTCTTTCCTACTTTTTCTTCTAACAGATTTAGTGTGTCTGGTTTTATGTTGAGGTCTTTGATTCACTTGGACTTTAGGTTTGTGCAGGCTGATAAATATGGATCTATTGGCATTTTTCTACCTGAAGACATCCAGTTAGACCAGCACTATTGGTTGAAGATGCTATCTTTTTTCCATTGTATGGTTTTGGCTTCTTTGTCAAAAATCAAGTATCTGTAAGTGTGTGGGTTTATTTCTGGGTCTTCAATTAGATTTCATTTTTCCACCATTCTGTTTCTATGCCAGTACCATGCAGTTTTTATTACTCTTGCTCTGTACTACAGCTTGAGATCAGGAATGGAGATACCTCCAGAAGATCTGTTGTACAGGATAGTTTTATAAATTCTGGGTTTTTTGTTTCTCCATATGAAGTTTAGAATTGTTCTTTCAAGGTCTTTAAATAATTGTGTTGTTGTTTTGATGGGGAATGCATTGAATCTGCAGATTGCTTTTGGCAGAATGGCCATTTTCACTATGTTAATCCTACCAATCCATGAGCAAGGGAGATCTTTCCATCTTCTGATATCTTCTTCAATTTCTTTCTTCAGAGACTTGAAGTTTTTTTCAGACAGGTCTTTCACTTGCTTAGTTAGGGTCACACCAATGTACTTTATGTTATCAGTGACTATTGTGAAGGATGTTGTTTTCCTAATTTCTTTCTCAGCCCTTTTATCTTTGATATACAGAAAGACTTCTTATATTTTTGTTTAAGTTTCTCTCTTTTTAGTTTAATGTTGGCTACAGGCTTGCTGTATATTGTCTTTACTATTAGGTCCATTTGATTTAGGACATCTGTAAGTGCCTCTATTTCTCTATTTAGCTTCTGTCTAGATTATCTGTTCCTTGGTGAGAGTGGAGTTTTGAAGTCTCCTATTATTAAGGTGTTGGGATCAATGGGCAATGTAAGCATTAATATTGTTTTATTTACAAATGTAGGCACTCTTGTATTGGGGCATGAAAGTGCACAATTGTAATATCCTCCTGATGGTTTTTCCTTTTATGAGAATGAAGTGCCCCTCCTCATCTTTTTTGATTAATTTTGGTTGAAAGTCTATTTTATTAGGTATTAGGATAGCTACCCCAGCTTGTTTTCTGGGTCAATTTGCTTGAAAAACATTTTTCCAGCCCTCTACTCTGAGGTGATGTTTATCTTTTTTTGCAGAGGTGTGTTTCTTGATGCAGCAGAATGTTGGATCCTGTTTCAATAACCATTCTGTTAGTCTGTGTCTTTTTATTGGAGAGTTGAGTCCATTGAGTTGATAGATAATAGTGAAGAATAAAGGTAATCCCATTTATTGTGGAGTTGATGGTGTTACTGTGATTCATTGTTTGTTTTCTTTTAACTTTTGTTTAGAAAGTTATGTGTATCCTATGTTTTCATGGGTATAGTCGTTTTCTTTGGATTAGAATTTTCCTTCTAGTATCTTCTGTAGGGCTTGGTTGCTGTGTAGATGTTGTTTCAATTTAGTTTTGTGATGGAATATATTGTTTTCTCCATCTATGTTGTTTGAAAGCTTTGCTGTGTAGAGTAGTCTGGGTTGGCATTTGTGGTCCCTTAAAGTCCCAACAGCAGTGAAGGAGGGTTCCCCTTTCTCCACAACCTCTCCAGCATGTGTTGTCTCTTGAGGTTTTTATCTTACCCATTCTGATGGGTGTAAGCTGAAATCTTAGGGTCGTTTTGATTTGCATTTCCCTGATGACAAATGAGGTTGAGCATTTCTTTAAGTATTTTTCTGCCATTCGATATTCCTCTATTGAGAATTCTCTGTTTCGCTCTGTACTCCATTTTTTAATTGGGTTACTTGATTTTTTGCTGTTTAAATTCTTTAGTTATTTATATATACTGGATATTAGTCCTCTGTCAGATATAGGGTTGATGAAGATCTTTACCCAATCTGTAGGCTATCCTTTTGTTCTGATGACAGTGTCCTTTGTTTTACAGAAGCTTTCCAGTTTCATGAGGTCCCATTTATTGATTGTTGCTCTTAGAGCCCGTGCTTTTGGTGTTCTGTTCAGGAAGTTGTCTTTTGTGCCAATGAATTCAAGGCTCTTCCCCACTTTTTCTTCTAAGCGGTTTAGTGTGTCTGATTTTATGTTGAGGTCTTTGATCCACTTGGACTTTAGTTTTGTACAGGGTGATAAACATGGATCTATTTGCCTTTTTCTACATGTAGACATCCAGTTAGACCAGCACTATTTGTTGAAGATGCTCTCTTATTTTCATTGTATGGTTTTGGCATCTTTATAAAAAATCAGGTCTCCATAAGTGTGTGGATTTCTGTCAGGATCTTCTATTCGATTACATTGATCTACCATTCTGATTCTATGTCAGTACTAGGCAGTTTTTAGAATTGTTGCTCTATAGTACAGCTTGAGATCAGGGATGAAGATACCTCCTGAAGATCTTTTATTGTAAAGAATTGTTTTAGCAATTGTGGGTTTCTTGTTATTTCATATGAAGTTGAGAATTTTTCTTTCAAGGTCTGTAAAGAATTGTGTTGGTAATTTTTTTTAATTTTATTTTTCTTTTTAGTTACATTTTGTTAACTCTGTTTCCCAGCTGTATCCCGCTCCCTCATTCCCTCCCCAACCCCACACTCCCTCCCTGGTCTCCTCCCTGCCCCTTTCCAAGTCCACTGATAGGGGAGGACCTCCTCCCCTTTTATTTGACCCTGTTTTATCAGGTATCTTCTGGGCTGGCTGCAAAGTCCTCCTCTGTGGCCTAACAGACTGCTCCTCCCCTGGGGGTGGGGGGGTCAATTGATGGGAATTGCATTGAATCTGTAGATCGCTTTTGGTAAGATGGCCATTTCTACTATATTAATCCTGCCAAGCCATGAGCATGGGAGATCTTTCCATCTTCAGATATCTTCTTCAATTTCTTTCTTCAGAGACTTGAATTTTTTTTAAACAGGTCTTTCACTTGCTTGGTTAGAGTCACCCAAGTTATTTTATGTTATTATTAGCTATTGTGAAGGGTGTTGTTTCCCTGATTTCTTTCTCAGCCCTTTTGTCTTTGGAATATAGGAGGGCTTCTTATAATTTTGATTTGATTTTTTTATCCAACCAGTTTGCTGAAGGTGTTCATCAGCTGAAGGAGTTCTCTGGTTGAATTTTGGGGTCACTCAGATATACTATCATATCATGTGAAAATAGTGACACATTGACTTCTTCCTTTCCAATTTGTATCCACTTGATCTCCTTCAATTTTCTTATTGCTCTAGCAAGGACTTCAAGAAAAATGCTGAAGAGATATGGAGAGTGGGCAGCTTTGCCTTGTCCCTGATTTCAGTGGGAATGATTTAAGTTTCTCTCCATTGAGTTAGATGTTGGCTATAGGCTTGCTGTATATTGCTTTTACTATGTTCATGTATGTGCCATGTATCCCTGATCTCTCCAAGACTTTAAACATGAATGGATGTTGAAATTTGTCAAATGCCTTTTCAGCATCTAAGGAGATGATCATGTGGCTTTTCTCCTTCACTTTGTTTATGTGGTGGATCACATTGATGGATTTCTGTATATTGAACCACCCCTGCATGCCTGGGATGAAGCCTACTTGGTCTTGGTGGATGATATCTTTGATGTGTTCTTGGATATGGTTTGCAAATATTTTGTTGAGTATTTTTGCATTGATGTTCATGAGGGAGATTGGCTTGAAATTCTCTTTCTTTGTTGGGTCTTTGTAAGGTTTATGTGCCAAGGTGACTGTGGCTTCATAGAATGAGTTTGGTAGTGTTCCTTCTGTTTCTATCTTGTGGAATAGTTTGAAGAGTATTGGTGTTAGCTTCTCTTTGAAGGTCTAGTAGAATTGTGCGCTGAAACCATCAGGCCCTGGGCTTTTTTTGCATGGTAGACTTTTGATGACAGCTTCTATTTCCTTAGGGGATATAGGACTATTTAATTGGTTTACCTGGTCTTGATTCAGCTTTGGCATGTAGAATCCATCAAGAAAATTGTCCATTTCATTTAGATTTTCAAATTTTGTGGCATATAGACTTTGGAAGTAAGACCTAATTATTGATTGGATTTCTTCAGTTTCTGTGGTTATGTCCCCCTTTTCGTTTCTGATTTTGTTGATTTGGATAGTTTCTCTCTGCCTTTTAACTAGTTTGGCTAAGGGTTTGTCTATCTTGTTAATTTTTTCAAAGAACCAGCTCTTGGTTTCATTCATTCTTTGAATTGTTTTATTTGTTTCTAATTTATTGATTTCAGCCCTGGTTTTGATTATTGCCAGCCGTCTAGTCCTTTTTGGTGTGCCTGCTTCTTTTTTTTCTAGGGCTTTTAAGTGAGTCATTAAGTTGCTTGAATGAGATGTCTTGAATTTCTTCTTGAAGGCACTTAGTGCTATGAACTTTCCTCTTAGCACTGCTTTCATTGTGTCCCATAAGAGTTTGGGTATGTTGTGCCTTCAATTTTGTTGAATTCTAGGAAGACTTTAATTTATTTCTTTATTTCTTCTCCAACCCAGCTGTCATTTAGTAGCAAGTTCTTCAGTTTCCATGTGTGTGTAGGCCTTTTGCTATTGTTGTCATTGAGGTTCAGCTTTAGTCCACGGTGATCAGATAGGATACAAGGGATTATTTCAATATTCTTGTATCTGTTGAGGATCACTTTGTGACCAACTATATGTTCTATTTTGGAGAAGGTTCCATGAGCTGCTGAGAAGAGGGTAAATTCTTTTGTGTTTGGATGAAAGGTTCTGTAGATGTTCGTGAGGTCCATTTGATTCATGACCTCTGTCAGAGTTATTGTTTCTTTAATTTCTGTTTTGTTGACTGGTCCTTTGTTGAGAGTGGGGTGTTGAAGTATCCCACTATTAATCTGTGGGAGTCTATGTGTGTTTAAGTTTTATTAAAGATTCATTTACAAATGTGGGTACCCTTTCATTTGGGGCTTAGATGTTCAGGATTGTGTTATCCTTCCTGGTGGATTTTTCCATTGATGAGTATGAAGTGTCCTTCTCTCTCTTTTGATTAATTTTCATTGAAAATCTATTTCATTATATATTAGTATTGCTACTCCTGCTTGCTTCTTGGGTCCATTTTCTTGGAAAACTGTCTTCTAGCCCTTTCTCTCAGGTAATATCTATCTTTGTGATTTAGGTGTGTTTCTTGTATGCAACAGATTGCTGGGTCTTGTATACACATCCCTTCTGTTAGTCTGTGTCTTTTTATTGGAGAATTGAGTCCATTGATGTTGAGGGAAATTAGTGACCAGTGGCTGTTAGATCCTTTGATATTGATGTTGAGTGTGTTTGTGTGTTTGGCTACTTTTGTTTTGCTGTAGTGAGATTATTTATTTCCTGTGTTTTCTGGAAAGTAGTTAGTTTTCTTGGGTTGTATTTTTCCGTCTAGTATCTTCTGTAACGCCGGATTTGTGTGTAGGTATTGTTGAAATTTGTTTTTGTCATTGAATATCTTTTTTTCTCTGTCTATGAGGACTGAGAATTTTGCTGGTTATAGTAGCCTAGGCTGACATCTGTGTTCTCTTAGGGTCTGCATGTTATCTGTCCAGGCTCTTCTGGCTTTAATAATTTTTGTTGAGGAGTCAGGTGTGATTCTGATGGGTTTGCCATTATATGTTACTTGGTCTTTTTCTCTTTTAGCTTTTTGTATTTTTTCTTTGTTCTGTATACTTACTGTTTTGATTAGTATGTGGCAGGAGGATTATCTTTTCTGGTCTAATTTATTAAGTGTTCTGAAGATCTCTAGTATTCTTATTGGTCTCTCCTTTAAGTTGGGGAAATTTTCTTCATAGACTTTGTTGAAAATATTTTCTGTGCCTTGGAGGAGGGAATTTTCTTTTTCCTCTATTCCTATTATTCTTAGGTTTTGTCTTTTTATGTTGTCTTGGATTTCTTGGATGGTTTGTGTCAGGAATTTTTTAGATTTATTATTTTCTTTGACAGATACATTGATTTCTTCCATTGTATCTTCAACACCTGAGATTCTTTCTTCTATCTCTTATAGTCTGTTGCTTGTGCTTATCTCTGTAGTTTCTATTTTCTTTCCTAGGTTCTCCCTCTCCATGATTTCCTCCATTTGTGTTTTCTTTAATTTTTCCAGTTCTATCTTCAGATCTAGAACTGTTTTGTTGATTTCCTTCACCTGTCTGTGTTTTCCTGTTCTTCCTTCAATTTTTTCAGCTGTTTGTTTGAACATTCCTCTGTTTCTTTTATTTCTTTCAGTGATTTAATCATTTATTCTCTGAATGCCACAAACCGTTTGGCTGCATCTTCCTGTATTATTTTATAGATGGCCATAATCTCTTTTATTATATCTTCCCCTAATACTTTACATATTTTATTTGCTTCCTCCATTAACCTCTTCATAAGCATAGATTTAAGATCATCTTCTTGAATTTCATTTAAGTTAGGGTTTCCAGGGTTACTTGCCTCTGGATAACTGTGTTCTGGGGATGCCATATTGCTTTGCCTTTTGTTGGTTGTGCTTTTTCACTGGTCTTTACCCATCTCTATGTCTCAGGTGTTGTCTGTTTATTTCTGTTGCCTGCTGGGTCCTGGGATGGGGAGAATCCACTTGGCGGGGATTTGGAGTTCTCCTCTGCTTTTGGGTATGGTCAGCTGAATGGTGGTGCTTCTCAGGAATTGTAACAGTTCACTTCATGTGTATTGACCTGTGTGGTAACTGTGGTGTTCAGGAAGGTTCTCCTCTCATCAGGAGAGGTCCTGGTGATGGCTGTCCTGCTGCTGGGTTTCTAGCTCTGAATTTAGTGAGCAGTAGCTGTTGTTATTAAGGTGTAATTGTTGGGTGTAGCCCTCTTGAAGAACCAGGGATTCCCACAGTTTTGTCAGTTTAGCTAGGGATAACTGGTTGATCCTTGGAGCAGTATCTGAGGGCTGCTATAATGGATCTCTGGTTTTCGTAGGTCTGTGGATGCAGCTGTGTGCCCCAGTGCCCTAGTGGTACTCAATAATGGTGGATGAGCACAGCACTCCTGCCTGCAGCAGAAGGCTAGAGCCTAAAGTCTGCGTGAATCCAGAAAGTCTTTTGGAGCTGGGTGTCCTGAGCATTGGACCTAATGATCCCCCCACTGTGGGGTTTCCTCCTGAACAGGGAGACCCACTCTTTGCTTTGGGAACAGCCTTTCTGTTTGTGATGGCAAGCAAAACCCACAGGCACAGACTAATGTGGCTCCCCCTTTCTGCCTTTCTGAGAATTGGGTGCCTGGGCATCTGCTGAAACTGGGTAATTTTTCCCGAGACCTTTTCGGGGTGGTGCTATCAGCTGAGTGCTGTGAGATCAGACCAGCCATTCCCCTCCCTGTGGGTTTGTACCTGACAGAGAAACTCAGTCCCTGGGGCCCTGGGTCCCACAGTTCTATCTGGGGCAGGGAGTCATGTGCACAGGCAGGACTCTGTGCAGGCACCTGGGTTCCCAGCTCTGCCTCTGGGCTGGCTCCTGGGGACACCCAGAAGCCCAAGTCTTTTCCAGGGAATATCTGGGTGACCTAAAGTCAGTCCCAATCGTTTCCTGCACAGTGTGGTTCTCTCTAGACTGGAAATTCCAGTCTCTGATGTTGTGGTGCCCACAGTTCAGACTGGGACAGTGATCAGAGAATGCTGGTGTGTGGCTCTGGGCTGGTGACCAAGCACCTGGTGGAACCAGGATCTCTTCTGCACTTTAGCTAGGTGAATTAAAGCTGATTGAATCCCCAGTGTGGGGTATCCTCTCACCTGGGAAACACAATCATTTGTGTTTTAGGCCCGTGGGTTCTGACTGCTGTTCACTGTGCCAATCCTGCCATGCTGCTGGTCAGAATGAGAGTCATCATGGCACCGCCATCTTGCCGAATCCCCCCTTGATTTCTTGTATGTTTTGTGTTTGGGACTTTTCCGATTTTACTTTTTCTTTGAGAGAAGTATAACTTTCAGCAAGTCTATCTCCAGCACCTGAGATTCTCTCTTCCATCTCTGGTATTCTATTTGTGATACTTACCTTTGTGGTTCCTGAACTTTTCTCTAAGTTCTCCAACTCCAGAGTTTTCTCTGTTTATGTTTTCTTTATTGCTTCTAACTCTGTTTTCATGCTTTGCATCATTTCCTTCATCTTGTTCAATGTGTATTCCTGTCTTTTTATGATGGCTTCTTTTTTTGTTATTAATTTCCTCTTCATATGCCACTAATTGTGCTTCTACTTGTGCCTCTATTTGTTAGGCTGTATTTGCCTGTATTTCTTTGAGAGCTTTGCTCATTTCCTCTTTATTATCCTCCATTTCTGTGGATATTTCTTTGAGAGCTTTGTTCATTTCCTCTTTATTTGCCTCCACTTGTGTGGTTATTTCTCTGAGAGCTTTGTTCATTTCCTCATTATTTGCCTCCACTTGTGTGTCTATTTCTCTGAGAGATTTGTTCGTTTCCTCTTTATGTGCCTCTAATAACCGTATTAGCATAGTTTTAAAGTCATTTTCCTGTGTTTCCATTGAATTGAAATATCCATTTATTTTAGGGGTTGCTGGTGGAGCCATAATGTTCTGATTTTTGTTGGGTGTGTTCTTATGCTGATATCTGGCCATCTGCTTATTCGTAACATCCACTGTTTGTTCCTGGAGTCTGTACTTCACACTGGAGCCATCTTTCTCTGGTGTATGGAGTATTCTTCAGGAAGATGAGAAAGGTCCACTGGTTTGAGAGTGTGTGCTGGTGTTTCAGCTCTTTCTAAGGGAGGAAAGGCAACTGGCACAGAATCATAATTGTGAGGTAGCAAGCATGCACATGTGTGTGGAAGTCTGTCTTGAAGGAGACAGTGCTAAGGAGTGCAGATGCTTGGAATGTGGGGATTGCAGGCACAGGATGTGGTGTGGATTGTGGATGCTATTGCTGTTCTCAGGCACTTTTTGTGGTGGGCGCAATGGGTCTTTCCTGATTTCCTGAATACCTCAGTGGTCTACAGTCCTGTCATACTGTTGTTTTGGTATTCAGATCCGTCTGGGTTTAATATTCATTTGCCTTGACTTCACTAGTGGACCCGCAGAGCAGGGATCAATGTTGATAATGTTGTCCTAAGAATCCCTATGTTGCTGCAGAACTTGGGGGCTGGTGTTGTGGTCCACTGGGAGTCCAGCCATTATGGCACAACTAGGATGCCATTGGCACAGACACCTCCTGGAAGGCCCTAGGGTGCCGTGGTCCTGGTTGACCTGGTGGAGCTATTGGGACTGAGCTCTGTGCTAGGAGCTTTGGGCACTGCCTACTGGAAATTGAGCTCTGCAGTGGGTGTTGTGGGCAGCCTCTGTGGTCTCCACCTCTGCCAAGGAGGGAGAAGGGAAGCCTGTCAAGGGGAAGTGCTGGGAGATTGAGTATTCTCTGTCTCAAATCTCAAGCAGGGGAGTCCTGTTCTAGGAGCAGCCAGCACTATGCTCTGTGTTAGGAGCTGCTTGCACTGCCAACCACCTCTGCTGCTTCTTGGCTGCTGCCTCTGCTGCCTCCACCATTGAGTAGATAGGCCTGTTAAAGAGGAAGTGTGTGGGAACTGGGTCTCCAGGAGAAGTCTGTGGAGAAGTCCATGGTTGCCCTGAATCCTAATCATCTCAGCTCAGGGTTTGTACCCTTTTCTCCCTGGAAGCCTCAATGTCAGTAAGTTTTTACAGATGCAATTAAAAATGAACATTGGTCAAAAAAAAAAACAGAATTTCCAAAATGATCCTGTACAACAACAGATCATCTGGTGGTATCTCCATCCCTGACCTCAAGCTGTACTACAGAGCAAGAGTAATAAAAACTGCATGATATTTGCATAGAAACAGAATGGTGGATAAGTGGAACCAAAAAGAAGACCCAGAAATAAACCCACACACCTATGGAAACTTGATTTTTTACAAAGAAGCTAAAATCATTCAATGAACAAAAGACAGCATCTTCAACAAATGGTGCTGGTCCAACTGGATGTCTATATGCAGAAAAATGAAATAGGTCCATATTTATCACCCTGCACAAAACTAAAGTCCAAGTAAATAAAAAACCTCAACATAAAACCAGACACATTAAATTGGTTAGAAGAAAAAGTGGAATGGGAGTCCTCTATGAGACTGTTTCTCCAACCAAGGACCATGTATGGATACAACCTAGAACCCCTGCTCAGATGTAGCCCATGGTAGCTCAGTATCCAAGTGGGTTTTCCTAGTAAGGGGAACAGGAACTATTTCTGACATGGACTCAGTGACTGGCTCCTTTACCTCCCCCTTTCCCTGAGGGAGGAACAGCCTTGCTAGGCCACAGAGGAGGACATTGCTCCTGAAAAGACCTGATAAACTAGGATCAGTTGGAAGGGGAGGAGGTCCTACCCTATCAGTGCACTTGTAAAGGGGCAGGGAGAAGATGAGGGAGGGATGGTGGGATTGGGAGGGAATGAGGGAGGGCGCTATGGCTGGGATACAAAGTAAATAACCTGTGATTAATATAAGAAATTAAAATTATTATAAAAATAAAATAAAAAAATGAACATTGGTGATATCAGATACATATATAGGTTTTCAGAATCTACAGCTGACACTGCTTTACCTGATAAAATCATGCTGATCAGTAAAAAATGAAGGAAGAACTAAGCCCTCTGTAATGTGTTCCATTTGAGGTAAACAATATATTCACTTCTTTCACTATACTCAACATGTCTTAAATACAGCTTACTGTATTTATTTGGGATTCCACCTACCTGCCTTCACATTTAATGTTAATCTCATGACTGTAGGGAAAATTTAAAATCATTTTCGTTAGATTTGGGGTAGATTCTATTCTATTGTACATGTAGGGGGAGTCTATGTGTGTGTATCCCTTGTGTATATGCTTCTGAATTGAATGACTTATGAACTAGTTGAACTTGAAAAAGAACCTTAATCTCTTCAAATTTCCACTAATTGACTTAAAAGTAATGAAAGTGCCAGTATTGGTACTACATGAAACAACACCTGTGAAAAGTTCAGTAACAAAGAAGTAGTATTCAAAGTTTACCATTTAAAACCCATAGCCAATCTGTAGGCTGTCATTTTGTTTTGATGACGGTGTCCTTTGCTTTACAGAAGCTTTTCAGTTTCATGAGGTCCCATTTATTGATTGTTGCTCTTAGAGCCTGTGCTTTTGGTGTTCGCTCCAGGAAGTTGTCTCCTGTACCAATGAGTTCTAGGGTCTTCCCCACTTTTTCTTCTAACCGAATTAATGTTAAATCGGTTAGTTAAAGAATGTTAGTTAAAGAAACTAATCAAGAGAGAGGACCCTGACTAAAATGCTCAATCCCCATCCCGAAAGGCAAAGAGGATGGACATCAGAAGAAGAAGAAAACAGGAAACAACCTAGGAACCTGCCACAGAGGGCCTCTGAAAGGCTCTGCCCTGCAGACTATCAAAGCAGATATTGAGACTTATGGCCAACTGTTGGGCAGTGTGCATGGAATCTTATAAAAGAAATGGGAAATAGTAAGATCTGGAGAGGACAGGAACTCCACAAGGAGAACAACAGAAACAGAAGTTTGAACACAGGGGTCTTCCCAGAGACTCATACTCCAACCGAGTACCATGCATGGAGATAACCTAGAACCCCTGCACAGATGTAGTCCATGGCAGTTTAGTGTCCAAGTGGGTTACATAGTAATGGGAAGAGGGACTGCCTCTGACATAATCTGATTGGCCTGCTCTTTGATCACCTCCCCCTGATGGGAGAGCAGCCTTACCAGGCCACAGAAGATGATAATGCAGCCACTCCTGATGAGATCTGATAGACTAAGATCAGAAGGAATGAGAGGAGGACTTTCCCTATCAGTGGACTTGGGAAGGGGCATGTGTGAAGGGAGTGGGATGGTAAGATCAGGAGGGGAGAAGGGAGGGGCTTATAAGGGGATACAAAGTGAATAAAGTGTAATTAATAAAAATAAAAATAAAAACCCATAGCCATTATCACTCAGTTTTCATTTATACCACTGACAGGGTCCTTAAAAGAATCCTTATCGTCTTGCTTAACAAAATCAAGGAAATAAAAATCTGTCTGTTGGGACTTTTGAAATGTATAGTATAAGAGGAATGTTGAGGGAAAGTTATGTTTTTCCATAGCATGTATCTGCATATTAAAATGTAGGTCAAATAAAAATATTCTGATGAGATTTTGCTATCATAATTAGTTTTCTGAAGACAATTTAAGGGATAAGGTGGCCTCACGGGCATGAAAAGCAGCTGTAAGTCAGACAACCACAGAGACAGATGCAGAAGCGGTGACCTCTCTCTAGTTGCTAACATGGGTACTGCCTTTCATACTCACAGAACTTATTGTTTAACCACTGTTAAAAACTAACTATTGTCTTTAACTTCTTTTTTCTGTTTCATGACAGTGGATTCAGAATAGACAGCTTTCAGGTGCATTACTAGGTATGATGGAGTGCTTCATTCATCTTGCATTTAGTGAACTTTACATCGTAGCTAGTACTTGCTGTGGTCATCCATTGCTAGAGATACAGGAGTTTTTCCCCCTTGTTTTCTATCATATACATATAACCACTTATCTCAGAATAATTAATCTTTCATTTCTTTTATTCCATATTTTTCAGAAGGCATATTTTCATGTGTAGTAATGTTTTTATGTTATTGTTATCTCCTGACTATAAAAATAAAATTGTGCCAATGGAGTAAACTTTTCACTATGCTCATAAAACTTAATGGCTTTTAGAACTCCATGTGTTTCAATCAGATAATTCTGTAGCTAACATTAAGTTGACTTTTCAGGCAGTTGAATTAGAATGTCAGCTACTCAATGTGATGATGACAATAAAAGTAGAAAGCTAAATCAATAATGACCATTCATCAATAACTACTCATGAAGCAACTATAAAGAAGAAAAGACCTAATTTTTCTTCATCTGATTGTGTATATGATGAAAATTATAAAATGTTATTTGTTCACAGTGGTGCCAGTTTTTATAGTTATTCATATGTATGTAGATGTATAAAATTGTTTCCAAGTATTACAAAGGAAAATAGCACAGCAAAAAAAATCTTTTAATTTGCAAAACCTATGCTTTAGCATTTATGACTAACATTTTTTAAGGAATATAATTTTGGATTAAAGCCTCTTGATATTTTTTCTTTTTGACTTTTTGCCCATGATGTTAATGATAATTACCTCCACCATTAAAAAGGACTTTCAAGAAAATCATTATTTATCTTAATGGATTTTTAGAACTAGAACATAAGAATTTAATTGGTTAGAGTTGCACTAAGATATTTCATATTGTTTGTGGCTATTAGGAAGGGTGTTGTTTCCCTAATTTCTTTCTCTGCCTGTTTATTGTTTGTTAATTTTGTATCTAGCCATTTTCTGAAGCTGTTTATGAGCTGTAGGAGTTCCATGGTAGTATTTTGGGGGTCATTTACCTATACTATCACAACATCTGTGAATAGTGATATTTTGACTTCTTCCTTTCCAATTTGTATTTCCTGAATCTTTTTAAGTTGTCTTATTTCTCTAGTTAAAACTTCAACTCCCATATTGAATAGGTATGAAGAGAATGGGCATCCTTGTCTTGTCCCTGATTTCAGTAGAATTGCTTTAAGCTTCTCTCCATTTAATTAGTTGTTAGCTATCAGCTTTCTCTATATTGCCTTTACTGTGTTTATGTATACACCTTGTATTCCTGATCTTTCCAAGACATTTATTTTAACATGCAGGGATGTTGGACTCTTGTCAAAAGCTTTTATAGCATCTAATGAGATGATCATGTTTTATTTTTTTTCTTTTAGTTTGTTTATATGGTGTATTACATTGATGGTTTTTTCAAATGGTGAAATGTATTCCTGGGATGAAGCCTATTTGTTCATTGTGGATAATATTTTTGATGTTTTTCTGGATTCAGTTTGCAAGTATTTTACTGAGAATTTTTGCATCAATGTTCATGACAAAAGTTCTCTTTCTTCGTTGAGTCTTTGTGTGGTTTAGGTATCAGGTGACTGTGGTCTCTTAAAATGAATTTAGTGAGGGGAACACTCCTTCATTGCTGATGGAAGCACAAACTTACACAACCACTTTGGAAATCAATTTGACAGTCTCTCACAAAATGTGGAATAGATCTATCTCACGACCCAGCTATCCCATTCCTGGGCTATACACAAAAGAATGTCAGTCATACCACAAGGACACTTGCTCACCTTTGTTCATAGCAGCTTTATTTGTATTGTAACAGCAAGAAACTATACATAACCTAGATGTTCCTCAACTGAAGATTGTTTAAAGAAAACGAGATACATTTAAAGAGTGGGATATTATGCAGCCATTAAAAATAATGACGTCAATTAATTTGTAGGTAAATGGTTGGAACTCAAAAGATCATCCTAAGTGGAATAACCCAGACTCAGAAAGACAAGCATGGTATGTACTCACTTCTAAATGTATATTAGTCATAAAGTACAGGATAACCATGCTATAAACCACAGACCCAAAGGAGCTAAGATGCAAGGAGGGCCCAAATGGGGAACAATTGAATCTCACTAAAGTGAAAATAGATTAGACATCAGGGGTGGTTGGATGGGGGGACTAAGTGGGAAAGGGGTGAGGAGAACAGGAAGGATGAGGTGTGGGGAGGACAGAGAAAGAGTGTATTGAGAGAGACAACTGAAATCAAGGAGAGTATCTCTGGGATGAGCTAGAAACTCAGGAAAAGGGAAACTCCCAGGAATCTATGGGATGATCCTAGCTAAGACTCCCGGACATTGGTGATATAGAATCTGAAATGGCCATTTTCTGTAACCAGGCAAGTCTTCCAATGGAAGGAGTAGAACACCAACCCAAACACAAAACCATAGACCAACGGTATGTTCTGCCTGCAAGATGTGCATGGGTCAAAAATCGAGCAGAATTTGACTAAAGGGCCAACCAATGACTGGCAAAGCTTGAGACCAACACCATGAGAGGGAACCCACCCCTGACACTAATAATAGTATCCTGCTATACTTGAAGACCGTAGCCTAGCATGATTGTCATTAGAGAGGCTTGACCCAGCAACTGATGGAAACTGATGCTGAGACCCACAACCAAACCTTAAGTGGAGTTTGGGAAATCCGGTGGAAGAAAGAGGAGGATGGCATTGAAAGAGCCAGGGGATGTCAAGGATACCACAAGAAAACCTACAGAATTAACTACCCTGGGCTTAGAAGCGATCATGGAGACTGAACTGTCAAACCAACAGTATCATGCATGGGATGGACCTAGGCCTCCTACACATATTTAACAGATGTGCAGTTTGGTCTTCATGTGGGATTCCTAACAACAGGAGCAGGGGCTGTCTCTGACTACATTGCCTACCTTTAGATCCCTTTCCCCTAACTGGGCTGCTTTGTATAGCTTCAAGAGAAGATGCACCTAGTCTTATTGCAACTTGATATATCAAGGCTGGTTGACACCTATGGGAGGCCTCCCATTTTTTAAAGAGAAGGGGAGGAGGGGTGAATGCAGGGAAAGTGAGATGAGAATGAGGAACTAGGAGGAGAGGAGGGAGAAAGGGGAAGTTGTTATCAGGATTTAGAGTAAATAAATAACTTAATAAAAAATTCAATTGTTTATTTGTACCATGGGAATGACCTGTTTGTAACTAAAGTAACATAAATCTAAATACCTGTTTAATTGATCTGTTTTTAAAAATAGTAGATAATGCCCAAACACTAAAAGTATATAACATATAATTTAATTAAATAAAACTATTTTAAAAAAACAGATAGGGATGTGGTACAGTAATTCTGAGAGAGGACTGAATATATATATAGTTACAAGGAAAAGTTTATGGAGATTAGAAAAAAGGGTGTCATATATACAATACATGCCTCAGGCTTGCTAAATTTTGTCTCTAATGTTTATACAAACACAATTTACAAGTGAGTTACCATTTTCTTTCTTCCTTTTCTTCCTTCCTTTCCTACTTTTTCCTTTCTTCTCTTTCACAGAATATCATCTACTTTGAAGGATTCCGTTTTCTCATGAGTGGCTGAATATGATAGGTTTGAGATTATTAAATGCATTAATACTTACTATTAAATCTGATAAATCAAAATTTGATAAGACCATGAAGTTCTTGGAGATAGTTTTAAAAATTTTTCTATTTGAATTAGTTTGTGCACTTGAGTGTTCTTCAAATAAAAGCTCTAGATTACTGCTTGCCTATACATTTTCTTTCATTTCCTTTATTTCGAAACAAAACATTAATCTTATTAAAATGTATTAGGTTTTTAAGATCATTTGCTACTGGAATAGATGGACCAAACATGCAGATTAGTTAACAACATTTTTCTCTAGTATTTTACTCTATTGTCTACCATATTTATTTATTTATAGAAATAAATATTTAAATTGAAGGTAATTTGAAAAGTCATTGAAAAAATGTATAAAGTTTCACTGAGACCCAGGGAAGATGCTTGTGAAGAAAGCAGAGTGGGAGAGGGTCTCATATAACATTGTATGGAATTCAGTTGCAGAAACATAGCTACTTTCAAGACCACAAATGCCATGTGGAAAAAAAAAAAAGAAAGAAGAGGAGGATGTGGATAGAGTGTCTAGGAATAAGCAGGACGTAATCAATAGCTGAACTACTATGGACTGTTGAGTTGACCCACTATGTAAAGTCCTCACCATGCAAGCATGAGGTCCTGAGTTTAAATCCTTAGCCCCACATAAAGAGCTAGTTACACTCTCATGTATGTGTAATTCTAATCTTGGGGAATCCCAGCAAGTGTAGGTATATCAGTGAGCTCCAGGTTTGGTGAGAAATCTGACATTATTAAAATAGATAGATAGATAGATAGATAGATAGATAGATAGATAGATAGATAGATAGACAGACAGACAAATAAATAAATATGGTAGAAAGCAATAGACTCAAATACTAGGAATCTACCTCTGGACTTGACAGCACACACACATAAAGACAAACATAAAATAAGCTAAACAACTAGCAAATATATTAAAAATGATTCTATGACAATTAAAAATGAATTAAAGATTACAATTGCTATAGGGAGACAAGTTGAGCTGCAGAGTAAATTATCTACCTTAGTTCCAAGTTCCAAATGGGTTTTATGTATTCCATAGTAAAGCTCTCATTTTTTTCTTCTATTATAGTATCTAAGAAGTAGATAGTTGATATAATTTTTAACTTGTTCCCTTTTACTGGATGTCAATACTTACCAATAGAGATACTACCCTTCAGATTTGGTGTTCAGATTAGGAAAACATTGCTAAGAGTAGTTTAAACTGTCTTTTGCAAAGTCCAACACCCATTCATGTTTAAAGTCTTGGAGAGATCAGGAATACAAGGCACATATCTAAACATAGTAAAGGCAATATACAGCAAGCCTATAGCCAACATCAAACTCAATGGAGAGAAACTTATATCAATCCCACTGAAATCAGGGATAAGACAAGGCTGCGCACTCTCTCCCTACCTTTTCAACATAGTACTTGAAGTCCTAGCCAGAGCAATAAGACAACTAAAGGAGATCAAGGGGATACAAATCGAAAAGGAAGAGGTCAAAGTGTCACTATTCGCAGATGATATGATAGTATATATGAGCGACCCCAAAAATTCAACCAGAGAACTCCTCCAGCTGATAAACACCTTCAGCAAAGTGGCAGGATACAAAATCAACTCAAAAAAATCAGAAGTCCTCCTGTATACCAAAGACAAAAGGCTGAAAAAGAAATTAGGGAAACAACACCCTTCACAATAGCCACTAATTACATAAAGTACCTTGGGGTGACACTAACCAAGCAAGTGAAAGACCTGTATGAGAAAAACTTCAAGTCTCTTAAAGAAATTGAAGAAGATCTCAGAAGGTGGAAAGATCTCCCGTGCTCATGGATTGGTAGGATTAACATTGTGAAAATGGCCATCCTGCCAAAAGCAATCTACAGATTCAATGCAACTCCCATCATAATACCAACTCAATTCTTTACAGACCTTGAAAATGAAAAAAAGATTCTCAGCTTCATATGGAGAAACAAAAAACCCAGAATCTCCAAAACAATCCTGTACAACAACAGATCATCTGGAGGTATCTCCACCCCCGATCTCAAGTTGTACTACAGAGCAATAGTAATAAAAACTGCATGGTATTGGCATAAAAACAGAAAGGAGGATTAATGGAACGGCATAGAAGACCTAGAAATAAACCCACACACCGATTTTTGATAAATAAGCCAAAACCATTCAATGGAAAAAAGATAGCATCTTCAACAAATGGTGTTGGTCCAACTGGATGTGCACATGCAGAAAAATGAAAATAGATCTATATTTATCACCCTGCACAAAACTAAAGTCCCAGTGGATCAAAGACCTCAACATAAAACCAGATACTCTAAATCTGTTAGAAGAAAAAGTGGGGAACAGCCTAGAACTCATTGGCACAGGAGACAACTTCCTGAACAGAACACCAACAGCACAGGCTCTAAGAGCAACAATCAATAAATGGGACCTCATAAAACTGAAAAGCTTCTGTAAAGCAAAGGACACTGTCATCAGAACAAAACGACTGCCTACAGATTGGGAAAGAATCTTCACTAACCCTTTATCTGACAGAGGACTAATATCGAGTATATACAAAGAACTAAAGAAGCTGCAAAGCAGCAAACCAAGTAATCCAATTAAAAAATGGGGAACAGAGAATTCTCCACAGAGGAATATCAAATGGCAGAGACACACTTAAAGAAATACTCATCCTCATTAGCCATCAAGGAAAAGCAAATCAAAACGACCCTGAGATATCACCTTACACCCATCAGAATGGCCAAGATGAAAAACTCAAGTGACAACACATGCTGGAGAGGTTGTGGAGAAAGGGGAACCCTCCTCCACTGCTGGTGGGAATGTAAACTTGTACGACTACTTTGGAAATCTATCTGGCACTTTCTAAGACAATTAGGAATAGTGCTTCCTCAAGTCCCAGCTATACCACTGCTAGGTATATACCCAAACTTTGCTCAAGTACACAAAAGGGATATTTGCTCAACCATGTTTATAGCAGCTTTATTTGTAATAGCCAGAACCTGGAAACAACCCAGATGTCCATCAACGGAGGAATGGGTACAGAAATTGTGGTATTTTTACACAATGGAATACTACTCAGTAATCAAAAAGGAGGAAATCATTAAATTCGCAGGCAAATGGTGGGATCTAGAAAAGATCATCCTGAGTGAATTATCCCAGAAGAAGAAAGACAAACATGGTATAAACTCACTTATATAGACCTATAAGATATGATAAACATAATGAAATCTGTACACCTAAAAAAGATAATCAAGAGAGCGTACAGGGCGTAAGATGATCAATCCTCGTTTAGAAAGACAGATGGGATGTGCATTGAACGTATGACAGGAGTCTACTGAGCGCATTTGAAAGATTCTAACTAGCAGTGTTTTCAAAGCAAAGACTCATGACCAAACCTCTGGCACAGTACAGGGAATCATAAGAAAGAAGGGGAGTTAGTCTGATGAGGAAAGGATAGGAGCTCCACAAGGACCAAATATATCTGTGCACAGGGTCTTTTCTGAGACTGACATTCAACCAAGGACCATGTATTGATATAACCTAGAACCTCTGCTCAGATGTAGCCTATGGTAGCTCAGTAACCAATTGGTTTCCCATAGTGAGGGGAACAAGGACTATTTCTAACAGGAACTCAATGACTGGCTCTTTGGCCTCCCCACCCCCTCAAGGGAGGAGCAGTCCTGTTAGGCCACAGAGGAGAGCTTTGCAGCCAGTCCTGATGATACCTGATAAAACAGGATCAGATGAATGGGGAGGAGGTCTCCCCATCAGTGGACTTGGAAAGGGGCACAGTGGAGATGAGGGAGGGA
>NW_026594418.1:6212755-6279717 GCF_907164565.1 Psammomys obesus
GGGAGGGAGGGAGGGACTGGGAGGGAATGAGGGATCGGGACATGGCTAGGATACAGAGTTAATAAAATGTAACTGATTGGAAAAAAATAAAATAAAATAAAAAGATACGTGATAAAACAGGGTCAGATGAAAGGGGAGGAGGTCCTCCCCTATCAGTGGACTTGAAAAGGGGCAGGGAGAAAATGAGGGAGGGAGGGTGGGATTGGGAGAGAATAAGGGAGTGGGATACAGCTGGGATTCAGACTTAACAAAATGTAACTAATAATAAAAATAAATGAAAAAAAAAAAAGACATATACTCATCCTAAGTGCCCATTATCAGACAAATGCATAATGGATTGATAGCATATGTACACATGGATATTTTGTTCAGCCATAAAGAAGACTAAAATATGGTGTTTTCAGCATGTTGATGAAACCAGTTGCCTATTAAAAAATAAGGAAGACTCATCAGGAAAAAAATAAATAAATAAAAATAAAAAAATAAACTGTCTTTTGTGAGGAATAATATTAAAAGCTCATTAGATACCTAATTTTCAGTGCACTAGGGTTTTCAAGTTACAACTCATCATAAGAAATATAATAAGATCAGGAGGAAGGAGAGGAGGACCTCCCTATCAGTGGACATGGGGAGGGGCCTGTGTGAAGAAGGGGGAGGGAAGATGGGATTACGAGGGGAAGAGGGAGGGATACAAAGTGAATATGTGGTGATTTAAAGTGAATAAAGTGTAGTTAATAAAAAAATAAAAAAATTTAAACCAAACCAAAATGAACAAACAAACAAACAAAAAAAGAAATATAATAGGGCCTATGAAACACTATACCTAGAAGTGTATCAAAGCAGATACTAAGACTCATAACAAAACTTCGGCAGAGTGCAGGGAATCATATGAAAGAAGGGGGAGTTAGTATGACCTGAAGAGGATAGGAGCTCCACAAGGACCAAATATATCTGGGCACAGGGGTCTTTTCTGAGACTGACACTCCACCAAGGACCATGTATGGATATAACCTAGAACCTCCGCTCAGATGTGACACGTGGTAGCTCAGTAACCAATTGGTTTCCCATAGTAAGGGGAACAGGGACTATTTCTGATAGGCACTCAATGGCAGGCTCTTTGACCTCCCCACCCCCCAAGGGAGGAACAGTCCTGCTAGGCCACAGAGGAGTACTTTGCAGCCAGTCCTGAAGATACCTGATCAAACAGGTTCAAATGAAAGGGAAGGAGGTCCTCCCCAATCAGTGGACTTGGAAAGGGGCAAGGAGGAGGTGAGGGAGGGAGAGTGGGATTGGAAGGAAATGAGGGAACGGGATACAGCTGGGATACAGAGCTAATAAAATGTAACTAATAATGAAAATAAAAAATAAAAAAGAAATATAATAGGGCCAAGAAGTTTAATAGTTGTTTTAGGACCGTGTTAAGGATAGGGCCAGTACAGCACGTTTAATTTGTATAGCAGAGGAGAAAAATATGTATACATAGCCCATATATGTAGACACATATAGAGCTAAACACTAAAAATATATGCACTTGAATTCAAATTTTAATGTGAATCCTTGCCAGAACAAGATGACCAAATTATCTCTGCCACTGCACTGTTTAAATTATATTTCGCTATCATACTTTTGAATTATTTATAAATCTACCTCAGTGATCCATAGGGTTCCAAATTATGTTATAGTAATTCCTTCCATATTGTAGCTTTTGGGTCCATGTCTCAGTTTCCTTCCATTACCTTGGTCATACCCGTACTTTTACTTGATCAAGTACCTATTGAGAACATTGTCCCTGTTATTCTTAGGTTTCTAACACAAAGATCTAGTCAGCATCAGAGTGTATTGTCCAAAAGAATTCTCTGCAAATATCATCTATGTATTTCCCAGAAATAATTGTGCCCTTACCTTTGAAAACCTATCTGTTTTTTTTTTCTTTGTCATAATAGTGAAAGATTTGTAGATCATTCTGTTCTTTGGCAAATAAAGACTATCTGATTGACTCCGATTCTTCAGAATAAAGAATAATGCTTCTCTACTGTGGAGTCATCATTAACTCACCATTACTTATTGTTTTGTGATGTGAATGTCCTTATGCTTATGGGGAGAAATCATTTTACAGAAGAGTTGAGAGCGTAAGTGCTAGAAACAGAAAGCTCAATTGATTGTGCCTTTACCACCCACAATCTATGCCACACTAAGTAAGTTAAAAAATTTAAGTTTTCTCTGAGAATCATCTCAATTTTAGCACAAAGTTTTCTTTTTTTTTTTGAAATGTTTTTTTTCACTTTTACAACTTTTTTATTATTAAATTTAAAGACACAGATTAGTTTGACAGTTTAAATTTCTTTCTATCTTATCTAGCTATGTGACAAATATAAATATAAATAGACATATTTATATGACTATATGACTATCTCTGTATATCACTATATGGCTATCTGTCTTATCTATTGATGTGATTATCTATTTATATGACTATTATAATATTGACTAGCACTCTCTCGCTATATATATGTCTCTATGACTGACTATATATTTTTTTTGTATTTTATTTTTTTCTTATCAGTTACATTTTAACTCTGTACCCCAGCCATGTCCCGATCCCTCATTCCCTCCCAGTCCCTCCCTCCCTCCCTCATCTCCACCGTGCCCCTTGCCAAGTCCACTGATAGGGGGAACCTCCTCCCCATTCATCTGATCCTGTTTTATCAGGTATCTTCAGGACTGGCTGCAAAGTCCTCCTCTGTGGCCTAACAGGACTGCTCCTCCCTTGGGGGGTGGGGAGGCCAAAGAGCCAGTCATTGAGTTCCTGTTAGAAATTTCTAGCACAAAGTTTTCTAAATGCTAAGTCCTCAATAAAGATAGTGGGGGTTTGTTATTTTTGTGGTAGATACCTTCCATTATTTCTGGATCACAGAGTTAGAGAAAGTTAGCAACTTACAAAACCGATGGAGTAGCAATGTTGCATAGCTTCCAGACCCTTGCCTTTCTTTGAGACTTCCAAGAAATGAAGGTAGGTTTTTCTTGACAATCTCCTGGGATCAGGTATCAGGGGAAATGTAAGAAGACTACTCACAAAATAAGAACTGTGTGTATTCTTAGGAAACACACACACATACACACACACATCAAATTAGCTTTTCCTGGGCATAGACATGTAGTTGTATAGCTTTAGAATTAGCATAGACCAGCGGTTCTGAACCTGAACTTTGCAACCCCTATGGGGGTCAAATGATACTTTCATGGGGTTAGCATATCAGATATCCTGCATATAGTATACTTACATTACGATTCATAAAAGCAGCAAAATTACAGTATTGAAGTAACAAAGAAATAACTTTATGGCTGAGGGTTGCCACAGCACGTGGAACTGTATTAACGTGTCACAGCATTAGGAAAGTTGAAAGCCGATAGCATAGACCTCCTCTTTAGAACAGGACCAAATATATCCGGGCACAGGGTCTTTCCTGAGACTGACACTCAACCAAGGACCATCTATGGATATAACATAGAACTTCTGCTCGGATGTGGCCCGTGGTAGCTCAGTAACCAAGTAGTTTTCCAAAGTAAGGGGAACAAGGACTATTTCTAACAGGAACTCAAGGGCAGGCTCTTTGACCGCCCCCCCCCCAGGGGAGGAGCAGTCTGTTAGGCCACAGAGGAGGACTTTGCAGCCACCCTGAAGATACCTGATAAAACAGGGTCAGATGGAAGGAGAGAAGGTCCTTCCCTATCAGTGGAGTTGGAAAGGAGCAGGGAGGAGACCAGGGAGGGAGTGGGGTTGGGGAGGGAATGAGGGAGTGGGATACAGCTGGGACACAGAGTTAACAAAATGTAACTAATAAGAAAAATAAAATTAAAAAATAAAAAAAATAAAACTTGTCTAGAATAGCTCACATGTATCAGGTAGCAGAGCCTTTCTTTTTAGAAAAGAAAGGCCTCAATAATGACAGAAGCCAAGATATACAAATGCTGACCATAGTGAAACATTTTATGCATATTTTACCATTATATACCCATTCATTCTTTCAGACTTTTTACTGAATTGCACAAAGTTGAGCTCAATAAAAACACTATGGGCAGGAGCTATTAATATGATAGTGTAGAAAAATGCAATGATTTAAAAATGAATTACTTATGTTTATTGTATTATGTAATTTTAAATATGATAATTTGTCAAACTTCACAGGAGGATATGAGAAGAGAGACACACTCAGGCAAATGTGCACACACTCAGTAATGAATATACATATATTTTACATGTACGTGCATAAATATGTGTGTGAAGTATTAAAAATTTAAGATTAAAATGACTTTCCTTTGCTACTTTAAGACTCTTTAGAACTAGATAAAACTTTAGAAAGGATGGGGAAGCAGATGACATAATTTAGCTGATTTTTCTTTCATATCAACTTCCTTCTATCATCTGAGACCTTATAAACTTTAAAGTCAATCCTGTAAGTATATTTAAAGCAAGTCCTCTGACGTAGCCTCTCTAAAATACCACAAAATTATCAAGTTATAACAAACTGAAATCTCTGGTTACATAGTAGGGTTTCAGAAGCATTATTATTTAGTTTCCGTGTCATCTAGTTTCATTGAATTGTTCCCACAGATAATAAATGTTTAATAAAAGGTTATCACATTAGTTATTTCTGTCTTAAAGCTACCAAGTAACAGAAATTGCATAAGGGAAGAATTATTATTATTTTTTTTGTCTCATAGTTTCTAAGCTTTTAGTCTAAGATGATTATGGAAGCATGATGCCTCATTTCACATTGGCAGCAGAATGTGTCAGTCAATCAGGAAGCAGAAACTCTAGCCAGAGTCCACTGGGTTTATCCTTCAAAAGTCTACCTACAGTGATCTCATCTGTCAAACACACCCTACCTCTCCAAAGATCCATAACCTCCCACTTCCACCACAAACATAAAAACAACATAACTAGCTGAAGAACAGCATTCAGTACACTAGCCTGGAGTGCACAGGTTACACTCAAACCATGAAAGTAAGTATGTTGTAGAATTTGTGCTAGGCTTCACAGGGAGAGAGAGAGATGTGTAAGTAGAAATACTTTCACCAAATAGGTTTTAGACTCCTTAGATACACAGTTGCAAAGAAGGCTACATTAAGTGATTACCTGTAAAAACTGAAGCAAGCAGAAATGGCCTTGTTTTCATGGTAGGCATCAAGAGGTCACAGACTGAGTTGAAGAGTGAGTAGGAGTAATCTTGGAAAGACACTAGGAACAGCTTTTTGAGTAGATCAAGAAGAAAATTGGAACTGGAGAAATGCTGGGCATTCGGGAAAGGACAAAGAACTCCAAATAGCAGAAAGAGAACATGTATAACAGTAAAATGAGGGCAAAGACTGTAGAAACGAGTTGCCTGCTCTTGTATGTTTAATAAACTAAGGATACTAGGACAGAATTAGAGCACAGTTCTGCATATGCTAAGATTTTATGTGAATCATAAAATCATGGATGTGGGCTCCATAATCAAACTGTCATGACTACATTTTGGTATTGCCGCTAATTAGCCAAGTAGTGTTGAACAAATACTTTTTATATTCATTTTATATTTTATACCTTAAATATTAATACTTAATAAATAAATATTATTTATTATTTATAAATAATAAAATCCCCTGGGCATTTTATTATTTATATGCAAACATTCCAAAATCCAAACCTGTGGTTTGATGCACATCTAGACACAAGAGTTGGGACAAGCAGAAGTCCTTATCCAATATACATTCCCTACTTACACACACACACACACACACATATATATTGTTGCTATTATCAGTTTTTATATATGAGCACTGTATTCACATCATTTTCCTCTATCTTCTTCCTCCAGCTTCACCTGTGTCCCCCAAATACATGACTTTTTATTTAGTTACTCTTTTACACATAAAGATGCACACACAAAGGTGACAAGGACAGAAAGGCAGACAGACAGATAAATAGGCCAATTTGGGATTGTGTGTATGAGCACATATTTAGAGTTAACCACATAGTGTTACAACATGTCAGGGGACATAACCCTGGAGAAGACAGATTCTTTCTTCCTCAGTAGCCATTAATTGGATATAGCTCTTTCTCCATTGGTGGAACCTCGTGGAATTTTCATCAACCATTGGCATGTCAACTGATACTGTTATTGCTCAGGTTATTGTTTATGCAATCATATTGTTGAGATTTCATACATACCACTTCTGTGTCATATATAGAGGACACGATCTCCTGTGGATACCTAAGTCCTCTGGCTCTTACCCTCTTCTGAGATGCACTCTGAGTCTTACCTGTAAAGGTGGCATTGCAGAAGCACCACTTTGAATAGGGCTCCCCACGGTTAGTTGAAAAATGTTTCAACTAACTGCATCTCACATAATCACCTATGAAATTAGGGTAAAATGGTGCTTTACTTTTCATTTACATGGGGATTTTTGAAGTTAATACACATGAAACATTTAAAAGAATGCCTGGCATGGCGAACTGTTTTGCTACATCTGTTTAGTGAAAAGGAAAAAAGAAAATGCAGATTTTAATAAAAAGCCAAGTCTCTTCTACCATGTCATGAAAAACAATAGGAATCATTTTTATCCCAACTCTTGGGACTAGATGTGCTTCAGAATTCAGGTTTGGATTTTTGAATATTTGTGTATACTTAATAAGATACCTTGGAAGAAGGCTGGAGTAGGAAAAAAGCATTTGTTCAGACTATGTGGCTAATTACTGGTGAATCCAAGTCATAGTCATGGGAGTTTGATTCTGGAGCCCACATTTAAGATCAATGAACCACATTATTTCACATAAAATTTTAGCATATGAAGAACTGTGCTGTAATTCTGTCCAAATAGGAATTTGGCCTTCTTGACAAGGTAGTGAGATAATGGAGAGCACTGACCAGAAAGAAGAGGAAATGGCCTGTTATTTTGAAAAGTAAATGATATTCAGAAAAAGTAAGAAAAATGTGATATTCGAGGTACCTTGTAGAAGAGGACAAAGTCAATACCATACTCCAGCAACTAATGATCTTCCACAAAAGTCACAAAAGTCTATTCAAAGGACTCTGCCTGTGAATATAATCTTTATCTTGTATTTATATAATCATATAATAGAAAACCTTTGGAGCATTTTAGAAATTCAGGGCAGTATTCTGAAATGATTTTAAGTTAAAGTTATGGATTGACTATTCTGAGATTGGCAATATCATTATAGTAACTTATGGAAAGACTTAAATTTCTATTCCAAAATTTGTAATTAAAATATGTTTCAAAACTCTGTTTTAAAAGAAGATGGTTGAGGATGTATGTTGCTATTCTTAATTAGAAATGCATACTCTGTTGGCTATCTATATAATCCTCAACAAGACTGCTCTTACTTTAGAAATTAATTATAAGTTTGGATATATCTAAGAAACCCAAATTAGGCTTACTTGCTTCATAGTTGTAGATATCCACAATTTATTCAGGTTTGACAACTCACTAGAATGACCCACATACGTCAGAAAAATACTATTTTAAAGGATAGAGAAGGGAGAGACATTTAGGATAATGTCTGGAGCATCCTGAAGGGTTTTCTATGCCTTGTAAAATATGATACCCTCTCAGACACAGACACACACACACACACACACACACACGCACGCACGCACGCGCGCCTCAGTACACATGGTTTCTATTGAAATTGTGTTATGCACTGATGATTGGATCACTGGCAGCATGAATGAATTGGATTTCATGCTTCTTTCCTCTACCCAGAAGTCTGATTGATACTTGTGTTAAAATTTCAGTATTATTATCATGTGGTTGGTCTATGTCCCTATTATGAGTGGTGTGAGCTATCTGGGAGACAACCAGAGACCACCCCATATTCATAAACTCTACTGGACCAACATGATTACTAAAGACACACTTACCACTTAGAAAATACCAAGTTTCAAGGTTCTACGATAGTATTCTGAGATAAAGATCAGAGCTTCTTCATTATAACCATACACATAAAAACAAGCTCATGAAGAAAAAAAATACTTCAAGTATCTAAATAACAATATGATATGTATTTCTGGTTAGAGAGACACTAAGAAATATTTTCCAAACCTACAGAACACAGAACTTGATTATATTACTAGAATGATTCCAAGATATATAGCAATTTCAGCAACCAGCAATAAAGCACAACAAAAATAGCCACAAGCAACACAGCATGTACATATATATGTGTGTATATTATGTATACATATATATATGTGTATATATATATACACATATGTACACACACACATATATGTATATATATATATATACATATATATGTATATATATGTATATATATATATATCACTGTGTAACACATGCTGGCAGAGAACTCTTTATGTAGCCTAGGCTGAGCTAAAACTCTTGTAGAACTTTCTCACCTTCCTGTATGCTTTATTGATGAGTGTGTGACACCACACCCAGATGATAACATAAATATTTTCAGCAACACTAAACTTGGTGGTAGCTTAATTTTCATACTTTCTCTACCACAAATTTAGGCATAAAAAGAGAATTCCATTTTTCCATTAAGTTTGTTCCTTTAACTTGGCTTATCTTTATGAGACCGGAGAACTTATAACCCTTTGAAACATTAAAATTTTGATTCACTTGGAAGCCTTTATTAAGCTATAATTAATAGTTAAAAAGAACTTTACTAGACATTTGGCATGAACTGAACCATTGCGTAATTATCTTAGTAAGAAAGTATTTTTTAAATGACTGGGGTATTCAAACCATGCAGAAACTGTAAAATCCTATTTAAAATAAATTGTTATGACATTTGTACATTAAGGCTGTCCAAAAGATATATAAACTGTAAACTATAAGCCTAAAATAGATATTTTAAAACCATTATCTCATAGAGTTCTCTGCTAATTATTCAATTTTGCATACAACAAAAATTTCAACCAGCCTATAGTTTCCTTGAGGTTATTTTTGTGGTGGTGGTCCATGAAAACTCACAGGACAGATGATTTTGAACCAGAAAATGGATTTAAAAAATTTGAAAACAAGATTCACATAGTGTTCTAGTTTCCTTTCTGTTACTGTCATAAGACATTCTGACTATAGGCAACTTAGAGGAAAAAAAGATTTCTTTCCACTTACATGTTACAACTCACCAGGATGAAGAAGGCAGGGCAGGAGTTCAAGTCTTCTTGCTATTTTATAGAACATAGCAAGGGAATGCACAGCTGAAGAAGTAGGGTAGAAATCATGGAGGGATGCTTCTTAATCACTTGCTCACTTGCTCACTTGGTGATATGTGGCTCATACCACCACTAAAGACCATGCTTAGCATTTCTATGCAACCCAGACCACCTGACCATAAATTAGTGCCATCCACACAATAGGCCCTTTCACATCACTTACCAATTAAGATACTCCCCACAGACAGGCCCACTGGCCATTCTAATATGGACAAACCTTTAATTAAGCCTTCCTTTGCAGATGACCTTAGGCTGTGTTAAACATACAGTAAAGCTTACTAGAAAACACATCATGAATTGTCTGTGATATTTGGGAGCTTGAAGCACAAGATAGAGAGAAGAATAAACAAGATCACCAAATTCCTTGTTCATCTCCTTCAAAGATGCAGTGATGGCATTGATACTGTGGTGCTCTTGGCTCTTTGTTAGAGTGTGAAGAAAGCTTTTCTAAAGATGAACTTCTGGTCTCAGGGTCTTCATAGTCTACACAAACAGTATGAGGATAGAGTGTGGCATACATGTATGGATTTTGTATTAGTAGTGGACATTTGCATTCAACTCCAAAAGCCTATTATATACCGATTACGTACAAATCCAGCACAAGTAAATAGACAGAAATGGATTCTCAGAATCTTCAGCTTTTCCCCTGAACTACTTATTGAAATTGACCATTGTAGACTACAAAGCCTCTTTAACTTAGAAAATATATCATCATGATTTGCTTTGAGTAATGTGCAAGTTAGTGTTTTCACAATTATGACAACTGCACAAACAACTGTAAAAGATTCTTTAGTGATTATTTTTTTTCACTTAATGTCTGTCTTCATCCGGGGTTATATCAGTGGTGCTGCAGAGCCTTGCGAGGTGCAATCATATGTTTTAGACATTCTTTTTTTTTAATCTTATAGATGCCATGTTTTCTTTTTTGTAATTTATTTATTTTTTATTAATTATTATTTATTCATTTCGTATCCCAGCTGTAGCCCCATCCCTCACCTCCTCCCAGTCCCACCCATTCTTCCTCTTCTCCTCTCATATCCTTTCCTCAGTCCACTGAAGGGGAGGTCCTCCTCTCCTTCCATCTGGCCCTAGCCTATCAGGTCTCATCAGAACTTGCTGCATTGTCCTTGTCTGTGGCCTGATAAGGCTGCTTCCCCCTCAGCAGGAAGTGACCAAAGAGCCAGCCACTGAGTTCACATTCTTGAGAGGTTTTTTAAAAAGACATTTTCAAGGTAAGCAGATACATTGGCATAATACTAATTAGCTAATCAAAACTGTAATCCAAGAAAGCCATCACCACAAAAATAACTTCGTAAAACTATAGGATGGTATAAATGTATCTTGTGCATAAAACTAAACAATTAGCATGTGTGTGTTTGTGGACATGCAACAGCAGGGGGCCTGTGTTAATGTGAGTGGCTCCTATCACCACTAAAGATCATGCAGACATCCTTGGTCTGGGCTGCTGCCTGGGCCCATATTGATGTCCAAGAGATGTGTAGATCTGGTCGTGCTGTTCACTGAGTGCAACACTCTGGACAGCTGGCCCCACCTCTCACCTACTGCACCATTTTTGAGGGTGTGCTCCGCCATTAAATAGGCAGCACAGTAGAGTGGGCTCTACTGGCATTGAAGCGGGTGAGCTGATGCTGCCCCTTGCTGGCTGTGGCGTTAGGTATAGGGGTTGTAGGATTGCTGGCTGGCTGACCAAATCAGCTACCACCCAGGTCCAGATCCAGGCCATTAAGTTGACCCACCCTAAAATCTACCTCAACCATCTTCCTGAACTGAAGCATATGAAAGGAATGACCTTGCATATCCAAAACTGCAGGATCCCCATGCAATAGGGCAGCAACAGGATAACCAGAAGTCTTTCAGTGAGGATTCAGTATTGATAGTGTAGCAGAAACCAGAAACCTGAAACCAGACCAATGACTCATTGCAATGAAGATTTGCAAGTAAAGAAGTATGAACATCAGGTTGTACTATGGAACACACTGTGATACACTATAGCTTCTATGACAAGATTTTTTTTTATCCTTTGTTTTATTTTTAATTTTTGTTTCTTATTTTCTTTTGGGCGGTAGTTTGCAAGGGCAGAGGTTGTACAGAAAAGGATGGGGACATACGTGGCATGATTTGAAACTCAAAAAGAAGCAATACAAAGTTTTTTTTAAAAAAATAGAAAATTTAAAAGACACATATATCTGTGTGTGTGTGTGTGTATGTAGCAATTTGTTGCTAGTAGGTTTGTAAATAATGAGTGTATTTTGCATGAGAACTTTTCCATTTCTCAAAAATAATATATTATGCATCATCAATTCAGCTTCTAGGCATTTACACCACCGCACCCTAAAAAAAACAAAACAAAAATAAAAACAAAACAAAAAAAAAAAAAACGGCTGCACGAAAATTGCACAACATTAACTTATAGTTCCAGAAAAGTAGAAGAAATTCAGTATTTGTTTAATTGTAAATTGATAAGTAAAGCTGCACATACAGTCATGCAATTGAAAAGCAGAAAAGGAATGCAAGGCTGATATAGGTAACGAAAATTAAGGCATCAGGCTGATTATCAAAAGAGCCACAAACGATAATAAATTGTGTGATTTTATTCATGGGGAATGTCCAAAATAGGCAAACATATAAAAAGTTGGTTGATACCAAGGACTGGGCAAAGGACTAGTTAGGAATTGTTATGAGGACCAAGTATCATCTGAAAGTATTGATTTTTTTTTTCGTTAAATAGTTCTAACATCATTTGCATGATTATGAATACACCAGCGACAGCGACTCTGTTCATACTTTAAAAGGACGATTTTCATCAATTATATGTCAACAAAGTTGTAATTAAAAAATATGCCTTGGGAAATTTATCAAAATTACTTAACAAAGTTCCTGGATTTAAACGGGGAAATAGTTACTTAGTTGAGCAAATAAGAAGCATTAACTGTGCAGATGGTGACAAAAAAAAAGTCCTTAAAGGAAGCTGGTGCCATTAAATTCTTTGTTGGAAGATAAAAGTGTTTAAAAATGAAAGTGATGTTATGAAACCTGTTAAAATGCATAGGGAAAGAAATACAAAGAAACAGATAGGCTGCTATGAATAATGTCACCAAGAGTGCAATAGTGTGACTCATCTCTTGATGGTAACCAACAGCCTTTTTCAGTTTCTTACCATTTACCCACCTCAGTATACATATTTAGCAATTATATTATCATGAAAAGTGGGTAAGCAAACTATTTCTAATTTTGTATTTCTTTAATGGCTATGGATATTGAATACCTTAAAAATATTTATTAGTCATTTTGAGGACTATGTGTTAAATTCAATGTCCTATTTATTAATTAGGAGTCTCAATCTGGGGAGGTTAATTTGTACATTTCTTTTTTAATTTATTTATTTTTTTATTAATTACAGTTTATTAACTTTGTATCCCAGGTGTAGCCCCCTCCTTCAATCCTTCCCAATCCCACCCTCCCTCTCTCATCACTTTCCCATGCCCCTCCCCAAGTCCAATGATAGGGGAGGTCCTCCTCCCCTTCTTTCTGATCCAAACCTATCAGGTCTCATCAGGACTGGCTGCATTGTCTTCCTCTGTGGCCTGGTAAGGCTGCTCACATTTCTTTATATAGTCTAGAAATATAAGTGGTAAAGATTTTCTCCTTTCTTGTACACTGCTCACTCTGTTGATATGTCTTTTTCTATGGAACGTTTTTTTTTTCTTTTTTTCTTTCAGTGTCCAGCATTTAACAGTATTTAATAAAGATAAGTGTGATTGTTTTCATTTAGCCTCTTTTCCATGAGTCAAACAAAAAAAATTCTTAGTATTGTACATTGGTGATTTTGTATCCATTCTGACTTTAAGAAAATTCTTAGGTGTAGAGATGAACATGTTTTCAATCATGTACTGTCTGAAATACAAAAGAAACAGAATGCATGACAGAAGAGGAAGGAGGGAATGAAGGGAGGGAGGGAGGGAGGAAGGGAGGAAAGAAGGAAGGAAAGAAGGAAGGAAGGAAGGAAGGAAGGAAGGAAGGAAGGAAGGAAGGAAGGAAGGAAGGAAGGAAGGAAGGAAGGAAAGAAGGAAGGAAGGAAGGAAAAAGGAGAAAAAGGAAAGAAGGAAGGATATTAACTATGAACTAAGGCAGAAGAAAAGGCATTGCAGTAGTAAATGTGTAACTAAGTTCAATAAATAAATAAACAAATAGAAAAATATACACCTTCACTCTCGTGTTGAAAGTAGGAAATTTTAACAAGAAGCTGCCAATTTTACCATATGCATATCGTTGTACTGAGATTCATAAGCTGCTCTATGATTGGGATGCATTATATTCTCATGCTTTAGAACTATTAGCAACATTGCCAATGTCTCTGAAAAAGCATTTTTAGACTTAGTGTTTGAGTCATTGATTGCTCACTCATCAGAAATACCAACGGAACTCATCGGGAAGCCCGCTCTGTAGAAGGTCATCACATCAGATAATTTTATTGATTGAAAATTGTCTTATTAATATTACCTCTCCCCCTAGATGTCTTCTTTACATTTGGTTAAGCATGCAAAATTTACTCACTTCTGAAAATGACTGATACCTTTACTGGACTATCGTCTAGCCAAGTTCATACTTATCTTGGCTTTTTTAGAAAATGGAGCTGTTGATCTCTAACTTCAACTGTATTTTCCGTTGTAATTATTGAGATTATGAGGGCCATATGCTCATTTCTTTTTTTGGGTAGTCCCATTTGGGTTTTGGCATTAGTCTTCCTTCCTATAAGCAAACAAGTAGAAATGCTGGCAGTGATAAGGGATCCCCTCTAGTGAAACCTGTAAACACCAAGGAGACCTTCTCCTCTACAGGTGGATTTACTTTGAATTTACCTTTCAAAACAGGCAATTCTCCAGGCTCCCTCTCAGGCTGATCTGCCAAAGCAGCCACTTTGTAAGAATTAGCACGGATTGTTGAATTTGAGCACTACAGATGGTAAAGTTTCATGTTAAGAAAAACATCAGGCTTCTGTAAAGGATCCTAACCAGCACATCCTACGAACATCTTCTTCACTTGCCTTTTGATAGCAGGCAGAACAGACAATGTGAATGATTCACTACAGAAAATCTGTTTCTGTCTACACCAGCCTGTGCCAACAGAGAGGAAAACTCATTATAAGTAGGTCGCTAATCTGAATGTCATTAATGAGTTCAGCATACGGTACTTTATCTATTAATAATTTATGTTGTCACAGAAATTTCTTCAGTTTTTTTTTTTTTTTTTTTACATATCTTCCTCACTTTCCATTTTAATACTATAAACACAGAACTCACAAGAAGATCATGCCCTTTGGTTTTGTTTCAAAGTCATGGTGTTCTGATTTCTTTGGCTGCTTTAGAGCAAAAAGGTGCAGCTGGCCTTATGCTCTTCAGATATTAACCTTCCATGTACAAAATGAGAACTATTTTCTTCCCATTAGTTTTGGGATTCTGGTTTCTTTCTTTGGAAATTTTACTTGTCACTTTTTATCCAAGAAATTATTTGAACTCTCTTATTTTCAACTGTTCTAAAGACAGGCATATGTTTTGTCCTTATGTCTTGCAAAAGAACTATGAAAATAATGTAGCCTGGTTACTTTAGATTTTTTTTTTTTTTAGATTTTTTTATCATAAAAAATGTTTTCTTTGAAAAGATACATGGAGATCATGATTGTTTAGTAAGGTCAATAAATCTTTGGGAGTGTTTAAAAGAATTCTAGCATTCTGTTTCTACTTCAAAAACAGAATTAAATCTCTGTTAAAGATAGAGAAATCTATTGCTTAGAAAAATATATTTTGTCACCAAGCTGATGCTTCATGTCACCTACACACAATTACTCCAAATGTGTCACATTTGGGAGAAGCAGAAGTAAAGGTGTCATCCCCTAAGCTGCAAACTACTCAAAGAACTGTTCATTTAAAAACAATTTTACCCAAACACATAATCCCACAAACTCACATCTTACAAGATGGTAAATTGTCATGTAAATTGGATAAGTTGCTTAACCTCTTTGGTTGTTCCTAAAACTTTCCCATAATGGTGCTGTAAAATTTAGGTGTTTTTTATTAATGCTATTGTTTTTACTGAGGCTTTTTATTCATTTTGTTTTATTCTGTATTTTTTTTTGTTGTTGGTTTGTTTGCTTTACCAGAACACTAGATTAACAAATTGCTGTTTGTGGCTCAAGTTTCAAAATGTTCTTCTATGGTGAAAGCCTATATCTCCTATGCCTGCTTGTCCATGTTGCACAAGGATATTTAGGTGTCTACTTTCAGCCATTTTTAATTATAGTGTTTTTTTGTTTGTTTGTTTGTTTTACCTACATCCATTTGGCCACAAATTTTATAATTTCCTTTTTCTTAAAAGCTGAATAATATCCCATTGTGTTAATGTAGCAAATATTCATTATGCATTCATCAGTTTATGGAAATCTATGGTATTTCAGAATTCTGGCTCTTTCAGACAGGGCAGCAAACAACAGGGATGAGCAACCAACTCTATAGTAGGATGTGGCATCCTTTGGGTATATGGACAAGAGTAGTATATGGGGATCTTAGAATATCCCCAGGTTCCGGAGGAAGCACTACACTGATTTCCACAGTGGATGTTCAAGTTAACATTCCCATTCTCCTTTCCCTACATTCTCACCAGCATGAGCAGCTATTTGTTTTTATTAATCTTGGCCATCTGACTGGTGTAAGATAAAATCTCATAGTAGGTGTTTTTTTTTTTTTTTTTTTGAGACAGGGTCTCTCTATATAGCCTTCATTTTTCTGAAAACAGGCTAGCCTCAAACTCAGAAATCTCCCTGTCTCTGCTGCCCAAGTGCTAGTATTAAAGGTATCCACTATTATCCTGTCTATTAATATTCAATTCTTGATGGCTCAGGCACACTGTTGAACATTTCGTTAAGGGTTTCTCAACTATTCATGCTCCTTCTTTAGATAGATCCCTGTTTTTAATTGAATTTACAGTAAAGGCTAACTCTTATCTATTTCTGCACAAGAGGCTACTACAAGCTCAGAGACTTAGAAAACATGTATCAATTATGTTGTAAGTTACTTGTATCAGGCTTCCTGTCATGATTTTACTAGGTCCTCCACCAGGGTTCTCACAAGTCTATACTCAGTGTATCAGCTATGAAGTTCTCTTCTGGACTGTTGTCAAGTTGACAATTCACTTCCAAGTTGACTCCATTTTTGGCACAAACACTGTTAACTACATAACACAAAGCAAATTCATTCTTACTCAAAACATGAAGCATTCAATCACTTTCTTTACTGTTCCTTTCTTCTAAATCTCAAACTGAGATATTTAAACATAGAGAAATGGCTTTCTCAACCCAGCTTTTTTTTTTAAGCTGCACATAAAGAATCCATACAAGAGGATTTACTTCATAGAGAATTACCAAAGAGAAATATTCTAGGATTTCTGTCCCTAGGGATCTTTCTAAACCCATGCTTTCTAAATTCATTTGGATATCTTTGGATAGCAGCTCTACAGAGTGTATTTTATCAAGTAAAATAATATATGTTGTAAGTGAAAACTGAGCACATAAGAAAGACAGCTAATCATATAATGATAGCAAGAAATATACAAGACAACTTAGATAACCCCATTAATACTGGCACATATGAATCAATAATTTACACTGGTGATACTATTTAAAACACTTTTTAAATTGAATTTTTTATTTGTTTATATTAATTACAGTTTATTTACTTTGTATCCCAACTATAGCCCCCCTCTGTCATTCCCTCCCACTCCCACTCTCCCTCTCTCATCTCCTCCCTGCCCCTTTCTAAGTCCACTGATATAAGAATAAAAGAATATAAGAATAAAAAAATTATAAAAATAAGTCAGTAAAATGATAGTAAAAGGTCATTTTTCAAAAAGACATTAAAACCAAAGAATGAGCACATGAATTAGAAGAGTATATTGATTGTTTTAATAAAATAGAATGACTGTTAGAAAGATGGAAGGTTCATAACTGAAAGTTAAATACATGAAAATAGAAGACAAAATGTCAATAGGCAAACATAAGAAGTTTAGTCATAGAAAGACTTCATTCAATACTCTACCTTTAGATCTCATTCCAGACAAAAGAATGATGTTGCAGTGATTTTGTCATCCCCAAATAAGGATAAAAATGAGAAAAAGAGCATTGGGTAGATTGTTAGCTTAGGTGTTCAAAAACCATCTGCTATATGCTTCCATGGAATTGAACTCAGGTTATCAGGCTTGGTGGAAAGCCCTTATCTGCAGAGCCATTTGCTGGGCCCATTTCTAATTTTATATAATCTGTTTATGTATACATTTCTTCTAGTTTTCAAAATTACTTCTCAGAAAAAGGCTAGGGTCACACTGAAGGGGAAGAACTCCTCCCCTAACAGTGGACTAAAGGAGGGGCATAGGTAGAGAATAGGGAGGGTAGGTGGGGCTAGGAGGAGATGGGGGGACAGCAGGGATGCAAAATGAATAAATTATAATATATATATATATATATATATATATATATATTTACAAAACAGGCAAAAATTTAACTAGCTCTTGCCTCTGGGAAGTCAACAAAGAGAGCAGAATGGAAGAGCTTGGGCCCTTTGTTTTTTTATTTATTTGTGGTATATTTGCTCATATGTGAAGGTATTATATTTTAGTTGAACTAAATAATGCAAACTGTTGATAATACCTCACTCAATTTCCATTCTTCATTAAATTGTTTTTATAAGGCATCTTTTTTACAAAGAAAAAAAAGAAAAAAGCGAGTATAGGGTTATTTCACTTTTTTCTTTTTTTTCCTCCCCTCCCAACCCCTCCCTTCCTTCCCCTTCTCCACACACTCACCGCCCCAAGTCCACTGGTAGGGGAGGGTTTCTTTTTCTTCCTTCTGATCCTACTCTGTTAGGTCTCATCAGGAGTGACTGCATTATCTTCCTCTGTGGCCTGGTAAGGCTGCTCCCCCCTCAGGAGGAGGTGATCAAAGAGCAGAATAATCAGTTCATGTCAGCAACAGTCCCTGTTCCCATTATTATGGAACCCACTTGGACACTGAACTACCATGGGCTACATCTGTGCAGGGGTTCTAGGTTATCTCCATGCATGGTACTTGGTTGGAGTATGAGTCTCTGGAAAGACCCCTGTGAGCAAATTTTTTGGTTCTGTTGCTCTTCTTGCAGACATCCTATCCTCTCCAGTTCATACTATTATTTCCCACTTCTTTCATAAGATTCCCTGCACTCTGCCCAAAGTTTGGCCATAAGTCTCAACATCTGCTTTGATAGCCTGCAGGGCAGAGCCTTTCAGAGGCCCTCTGTGGAGGCTCCTAACTTGTTTCCTGTTTGCATCTTCTTCTGGTGACCATCCTCTCTGCGTTTTGGAGTGGGGATTGAGCATTTTAGCCAGAGTCCTCCATCTTGATTAGTTTCCTTAGGTGTACAGATTTTAGTAGGTTTATCCTATATTATATGTCTATATGAGTGAGTATATATCATGTGCATCTTTCTGCTTCTGGGATAGCTCACTCAGGATGATCCTTTCCAGATCCCACCATTTACCTGCAAATTTCATGATTTCCTTGTTTTTAATTGCTGAATAGTATTCCATTGTGTAGATGTACCACAAATTCTGTATCCATTCTTCAGTTGAGGGGCATCTGGGTTAATATGGAATAACAAGAAACACAGGATTGCTAAAACAATCCTCTACAATAAAAGATCTTCAGGAGGTATTTCCATCCCTGATCTCAAGCTGTACTATAGAGCAACAGTAATAAAAACTGCATGGTACTGGCATAGAAACAGACTGTTGTATCAATGGAACCGAATAGAAGACCCAGAAATAAACCCACACATTTGGACACCTGATCTTTGACAAATATGCCAAAACCATACAATGGAGAAAAGATAGCATCTTCAACAAATGGTGCTGGTCTAACTGGATGTCTACATGTAGAAAAATGCAAATTGATCCATACTTATAACCCTGCACAAAACTAAAGTCCAAGTGGATCAAAGACCTCAACATAAAACCAGACACATTAAATTGGTTAGAAGAAAAAGTGGGGAATACCCTAGAACTCATTGGCACAGGAGACAACTTCCTGAACAGAACACCAACAGCACAGGCTCTAAGAGCAACAATTAATAAATGGGAACTCATGAAACTGAAGTTTCTGTAAAGGAAAGGACACCGTCCTCAAAACAAAACGACTGCCTACAGATTGGGAAAGAATCTTCACCAACCTTTTATCTCACAGAGGGCTAATATCCAATATATATAAAGAACTAAAGAAGTTGAAAAGCAACAAATCAAGTAATCCAATTAAAAAATGGGGAACAGATCTAAACAGAGAATTCTCGATAGAGGAATATCAAATAGCAGAGAAACACTTAAAGAAATGTCCAACGTCATTAGCCATCAGGGAAATGCAAATCAAAATGACCCTGAGATTTCACCTTATACCCATCAGAATGGCCAAGATCAAAACCTCAAGTGACAACACATGCTGGAGAGGTTTTGGAGAAAGGGGAACCCTCCTCCACTGTTGGTGGGAATGTAAACTGGTACAACCACCCTGGAAATCAATCTGGCGCTTTCTCAGACAACAAGGAATAGTGCTTCCTCAAGATCCAGCTATACCACTCCTAAGCATATATCCAAAAGAGGCTCAAGTACACAATAAGAACATTTGGTCAACCATGTTTATTTCACTTTGTATTGCAAATTTTATCTAAAGTACCCAAAACCCTAACATATAAACATATTCTCAGTCAATCACTTTTTACCTTACCTCATCCAGTTCTACTGCTCTTGAACTTACTCTCTGGCAGCCTGGTTTTCAGATTTCCAGATTTAACTTCAGATTACCTTCAAATTTAACTTCAAAATTTGCTTTCCTATTGGCTTGCCCAGCTGCATAACTGTCCTGCAGTCGACCTTAGGACTGTTCCATTCTCTGATAATTTATTCAAATCTTCTGTCCTCTTACACTGCCTCATGCTGACAAACTTGAACATGGGCGATATTCAGTTTTCATCCTGTCCTAATGTGCTTATATACTGCCACTAAGCTTTAGAACAGTATTAATTTGCAGGATAAATGGGAGAAAGAAGGAAAGAAACAAGAACAGTAAACATGACAAGTCACACTGGTACAGAGTACTAGCATAGACACATTGCCAGAGAAATTAAGAAAGAAGCCCCTCTCTCTAAAGACTCATTCATAGAATGGAATATGTACATACATTTAGAAAACTTTCTAGAGAAAAATCAGAAGATTGGCCTAGTCTGATTTTCAGATATGCAGTTCTCTTTATGCTATAGATTAAGGACATAGATGTGGAATTATCTTTGCGGTTAACTTTGTGTTTGAAGTTCCCACATCACTACCATCTTTCTGAGCCAATTAACCATACCTTTATCATACCTCCTGGTGGGGTTATTCAGGATGTGCTAAATGGTTTAATTAAAATCTGTCCTCTCCCTAATGCCCATTTGGAGGAATACCTTTCTCAAAATAGCAATTAAATATATAACAATTCATTACTCAGAATGAGAGAAAAAAATTCAACAGTTATTCCCTTAAGATAAACAATTCAACTTCCAGTGATCTCATTTAAAACCTTACTTTACAAATATAAATGAAAGTTTTTCTTTTTAAACAGTATTGATCAAATTAATCAAACACAATAGGGAATTTTAATATTGTATTGTGAAAATTGTCTTGTGAGTACTATAAGAACAGAAGGGAAATTATACAATGACAAATGTAGTGATATTGCCAATAGGGAAAAAACAGGTAAGCTAGTGGAGAGGAAGGGCATTACAGATGAGCCAACATTAAGACCATCAGGAGCAGGAATGCTACTAAATTCTTTATAAGTGGAGTTACATATCTTGTAGAGTTTAATGCTTTCCCATTTATAAGATGATAATTAGAGGGCTAGAAGGATGGTTCAGTGGTTAAGAGCATTTGTTATTCTCATAAAGGATTCAGGCTTCATTCCCAACACCCACATAAAAGTTCACAATTGTCCATAACTCCAGTTCCAAGGAACCTGTTGCCCTCTTTTTACATCGGTGGGCACCAAGCCTGCACAAAGTGTACAGATAAACAACCAAATAAAACACTCATACAAATAACATAAAACAAATCTTTTCTTTAAAGGAGGACAATAAAAATTTGAGAAGTTTAAAGTTTTCTTCCAATCACTTAGCTCTTGAGAAGCAGCACAACATTTAAGTCCACTCATGTCCAATAGGCAGTTTGTTAAAGGGTGTTACTGTCAATGTTAAGTTTATAATCCATGCCTATTGCAACCATTATTTCAACTTTATCTGAGTTTCTCTTCCTAAGATCTGAATGGGAGTATATGTTCTACTCAAAGCAGTGATGTGCTCTTGGGACCCTGAATAAGGTAGGACCTTCTTGTTTTCTACTGTAATCTAGCCTCTTCTGAAAATAATCCAGAAGCCAAAACTTAACTGAGGACACGTCTAGAAATCAGCAGTGCAGACCCAGTCAGCAGAGGCATGTAGAGTCACTAGGCTTGAAAAGGAGACAGAAGAAATATGATGTGAATTACATAAGGTACTACTATTAAATTAAATTGAGTGAGCAGCATATGGATTTTATCTTAGTTCTTCATGCTTTCTATGGAATTGATTAATTAGCTAATGTAAGAATAAAATGCTGAAAAAGCAGGAAGTAGGATATTATGGTTGAGATAAATGCTGAGATAGTGAATCCATACATAATGTGTTTTCAGTTGAATTCTTAGTTGTTCTTTATTAAATAGGCCCCAACACAAGCTTCTGTAATAGGTTTGAAAGTTCAGTATATACAGCTTCCATTTGGCCTAATGTAGACTGTCAGAGAACACCTAAACAGCTAATTATTTCTGCTAGGTTGACTGTGGAGAAAACTGAGACATGATCTTCTGGCATTTCTTCCAATACTAAGCTCATTGTAAATGAAAAGAAAGCATTAAATTTTAACTCAAAGATATCCTTAAATGGCTAAGATACTCACCAGAATTGATTTATCTCTGTATATCCTAAGTATGTTCAATAATAGAAAATTATTTCTATATGGTATTCTAAATTTGATTATTTATTTAAAATTGTTCTGGGAATCTCCACTCCACATACTCCTTTTTTTTCTGAGCTAATAAAGTAATACTTGAGTTCAGAAGACTAAAATTCTCATTACACAGTAAGAAAGGCTCAAGTTTGTCTTTTCAAGTTATTATGAGTATCTGAAAACATATTTGTTACAGACAAGGTTTATCAAGGGCCTTGCTGTTAATACAAGAGCATATTAGTTTGCATAAATAGCAATCTTTAAATCAAGACTATAAAACATGTTGCAGGATAAAGGAGTGGACAGTCATGCTCTCATGTCTTAGATTTGCCTCTACAAGGTGTTGATGATGGGTATGGACTTAGAATTATTGAGGAGACTGAGTTTACAAATGCTGGATTACAAAGAAGGAAACATAGCCGAGCATGCCCTTGAAAAGGTTCTCTGAACAAGTTCATTGTCTGAAAGGAACTTGTTTAGAGATGGTATTTGTAATAGAGAGTACTGTTTGAGCAATAATATAGAGAATCTTTCCTGAAAGAAAAAAAAAAAGAAAAGAAAAAAAATATTACTGATCATTAAAGCAAAAAGTAAACAAACAAAAAGCAGTTACTCTGGGTTCTCTGCCTCCACAAGCATATGAAAGCAACAAAAAAAAAAAAAAAAAAAAAAAAACCTCATGCCAAACTCCTACTCACTTTTACATCTTTAATTTACCTTTTCTTTTTCAGTAGTAGACGATGGCTCCAATTTTGCATTGTAGCCGGCTTTCAAGTCACACAACCAGGCTGGATCAATATCTCTTTGTAAAGCACTCACTAGTTTCTACCAAAATTACTGAAACAAAATAAAACAAAACAAAAACCTTTCATTTACCCTCAACCACCAGGACTTCTTCATCTTTATTTTTTTTTTAACTTTTTGCACAGCTGTATTGTAGGGAACAATTTGAAATCAGATAATCATCCCCAGAAAAGATTGCATTCATTTTATATTTTCACATTCCTCCTGTTCTAAATAGTTAATTATGAATTTCAAGCATTAAAAGAAGGGCTTCACAGCCTGTATCAAAACCACTGAAGAGATTTCTTGTTGGAAAGTGCCTCATTTGCTACCATAAAAGCCAGCAATGATGATGACAGTCCAGCTGCTCAGTAAGGATCACTCACCCTTTATGGACTCCCAGAAGCCTCTCTAAAACATAAAGGAATTCATATTTTTATTGCTTTGTATTCTCTCAGCATGAAGAAGAATTTACATTTCTTAATTGGGTTTCTTTCTCTCGGCTCCAGAAATTACAACTATCTCAGTAGACTTCATTGCTTAGCAGCCCCCAAGAAGCAGTTGTAGAAGATATTCATAAAGCAGGGTATAAGGCAAACATTTTCAGTAAAATTAAAGGGCTACTTTCATTAGGATTGCCTACGATACACTGAATTTCAGAACCTGTGACTACACTTCAACTACAGAATAACAATTTTCAGAGAAAGACTAAAATTCTCATTTCAAAGAGCTTTATCACCAATATAATAGAACTTTGGGTACCAGAATCCATCTGATATTTCTTAATTTCTGGGCTTTTCAATTTGGTTTTGACCAGTTTTCAATGATAACATATTTCTGGGCCCTTTAGATTCTAAGAGTAAAGTTACAAGAAATATGTAGATCTAGAATTTATGTGGTTAGAATTTGCAGCTTTTGAATAAAAGACTAAAGATAGATGTGTTAGTCATAATTCTCCAGGAGAACATGAACAATACACATAATTACAAGAGGAGAATTATTGCAGTGGATTATAGAATCATGGGCTTGATCGTGCCACAGTGTCCACCTGGAAGCTGTTGACCTGGGAGAATAGTTGCTGCTCAGTTAGAAAGTGCTGGAAGCCACAGAACAGTGTTGCTAATCATGCATCAGCTGAAGGCTGAAGGCTGAGTGGTTTGCTAGAGTCAAAGATAATATGTCGCATTTAAAGGCTGAGGAACCAGTATTCTGCTCTGTGTAGGTGATGGAAGTATATCTTCCCAAGAAGAGACCAATATGCACACTTGGCAAACTCTCCTCTAGAAGAGGCTGGTGTCCATGCTGGCAAGATTTCCTGCTTTTCATTCCATCTGTGCCCCAGCCTACCAGATGGTGATGCCCATATTCAGGGTAAGTATTTTCTCACTTAGTTTACTATCCCATGCGCCAATAGATCTGGAAACTTCCTCAGATACACACCCCCAAATCTTTACCATTTTATAAACACCACTTTTTTTTTTCCAGTAAAGAATCACACCTAATGAGTTGACTGCTATAATTGACAGATACACCCAGTAACTTCTCCATCACTCTGGTCTCTGAAAACACACTTATCCATAAGAGAATATTCTAAAAGGAAACCCAACCCACTTCAAAGTACCAGTGAAAGTGGACATTGTTGCTCATTTGTAACTCGTTTTGATTTTGCAATGCAGTGATGGAATCCAAGCTTGGCATTTAGTTTTAATTCAAGGTGTTGCCCTTTCAATAAAATATCTGTTAGGGTTTCCAGAAATGTAAATAAACAACTGAACTATATTTCTTGCTCCATACATTGATTTATACCCAGACTAACATTAAACAGTCACATAGTTAGTTCTTGAAGCATTTACTGGCTAAACTGCAAAGTCCTAGTTCTTTCCTGATGACATCTTTCTCATTCATCACAGAAAACAAAGATGACTGACAATAAATAAATAAATAGAGGAAAAGAGTAAGAAATTATGTCAACTGCTTTCTTCTATTGGTCTTTCTGTTAGACAGTATACGAACATTTTCTCAGTTAATTCTAACTTTGAGAATATACTGCCTTCTCTCTCATATAAGAAAACAGAAATATTTCATAAAGGAAATAAATTTTCTTCTGTTAAAATTGATGAAGATAAAATTGGAGTTCAGCCAGGGATGACTGTTTTGAGAGCACATGATTTTCCTAGCCATAGTAAGAAATCACCAAATATCTGATAAGACAGAGAAACAGATATACAACAGGGTGAAATTATTTTTGAAAATGAACAATTCTATGATAAGTTTTATTGACATTGGGAGGTTTCAAGAAATAATTGAAGTGATGTCAAAATAGAGAAGCATGTTTACAGTGTCCATTCTAGAGGGAATCTCATTTTCTTATTAAATATATATCAGTGTTTTGCACTGTAATCTTCTGTTTCCTAAAAAAATTAGTTTCTCTCTAGTGTTATATTGTGGCATAAACCCCCACATAGCACCAGTGGCTCATCAGCATTCTTTTATCCATTAATGTAAGAAAAAGAGTAAAAAATATGTTAGCCATCCATTTTTTTCAAACAAAACTGTAAATATTTTGTAACAACTCTCTTTCCCTATGCATGTGTCAACTGAAGTTGTTTTAGTTCCTATCACAACATTGTCACTAAATGTTTTCAGTTAAACATATCTTCTTTCTCCTAGCTAAAAATCAGTGACTGTGCCTAAATTCTAAAATTTCCTTCAAAAATTTTCTTTGAATATATTTAATTCACTTATGCATGGTAATTTCCATTATGAAATGTAAATGCTTCTAATGCTAACTAAGAGAGGTCATGAGGTTTTCTGATATATTTAAGAGTGGTCAGATCCATTCCCAATCTGTAGGCTGTCATTTTGTATTATCAACAGAGGTTTTTGCTTTACAGAAGCTTTGCAGTTCTATGAGGTCCCATTTAGTGATTGTTGAATTTAGAGCTGGTGCTGTTGGTGTTCTGTTCAGGAAGTTGTCTCCTGTGCCAATGAGTACAAGGCTCTTTCCCACTTTTTCTTCTAACAGGTTTAGCGTGTCTGGTTTTATGTTGAGGTCTTTGATCCACTTGGACTTTAGTTTTGTGCAAAGTGATAAGTATGGATTTATTTGCATTTTTCTACATGTAGACATCCAACTAGACCAGTACCATTTATTGAAGATGCTGTCTTTTTTACATTGAATGGTTTGGGCTTCTTTGTCAAAAATCAAGTATCTAGGTGTGTGGGATTATTTCTGGGTATTCTATTCAATTCCATTGATCCATCATTCTGTTTCTATGCCAATACCATGCAGTTTTTAATACTATTGCTCTTTAGTACAACTTGAGATCAGGTCTAGGGATACCTTCAGAAGATCTTTAATTATACAGTATTGTTCTAGCTTTTCTGGATTTTTTGTTTTTCCATATGAAATTAAGAATTGTTTTTTCAAGGTCTTTAAAGAATTGTGTAGGTATTTTGATGGGAATTCCATTGAATCTGTAGATTGCTTTTGGCAGAATGTACATTTACACAACAGAATACTACTCAGCAATTATAAACAAGGAAATCATGAAATTTGCAGGCAAATGGTGGGAAATAGAAAAGATAATCCTGATTGATGTATCCCAGAAGCAGAAAGACATACATGGTATATACTCACTTATAAGTGGATAGTAGACATATACAATAGGATAAACATAGTAAAATCTGTACACCTAAAGAAGGTAAGGAAGAAGGGGGACCCGGGGTAAGATGATCAATCCTTACTCAGAAAGGCAAACGGGAAGGACATCGAAGAGGGAGAAAACAGGCAACAGGACAGGAGCCTACCACAGAGGGCCTTTGAAAGACTCTATCCAACAATGTACCAAAGCAGATGCTGAGACTCCCTGAGTGGAGGGCAGCCTTTCCAGGCCAAAGAAGAAGACAATGCATCCAGTCCTGATGAGACCTGATAGGCTAGGGTCAGAAGGAAGGTGAGGAGGACCTCCCCTATCTGTTGATTTGTGGAGGAGCATGAGAGGAGATGAAGTAGGCAGGGTGGGATTGGGAGTGGATGAGGGAGGGGGCTACAGTGGTATTACAAAGTGAATAAATTATTTTATAAAAAATAATTAATTAAAATAAAAAATATCTTGAGATCATGAAATTAGAAATAAAGTGGGTTGTTAATGCAAAAAAAAAAAAAAAAAAAAAAAGAATGGCCAGAAGTCTTTTTTTAATTTAAATTTATTTTTTTTATAATTTATTCACTTTACTTCTCAATTATAGGCCCCCCTCTTCCCCCTTATTCTCCTCCCCTATTTCTCAGAAAGGGGGAGCCCTCCCCCTTCAACCATCTGACCCCATCCTATCAAATCTCATCAGGACTGTATGCATTTTCTTCCTCTATGGCCTGGCTAAGCCAAACTTCGGGCAGAATGCAGGGAATCTTATGGAAGAAAGGGGAGATAGAAAGACCTGGAGGAAGCAAGAGCTCCACAAGAAGACCAACAAAGCCAACAAATTGGGGCCTGCAGAGACTGATACACCAAACAAGGACCATGCATGAAGAGGACCTATACCCATTGCTGGGATGTAGCCCATAGACAACACATGTGGGTTTCCTAGTAAGGGGAGCAGGGGCTGTATCTGACATGGACCCTGTGGCCAGAAGTCTTTGCAAATGCTTTCTACTTCATTGAAATTGTATGGCACTGGCGGGGCAAGATGGCAGCGCCGGGAGGACTCTCATTCTGAGGAGCAGCACAGCAGGATTGGCACAGTGACCAGCAATCAGAACTCGCAGCCATAAAACACAAGTGGTTGTGTTTCTCAGGTGAGAGGATACCCCACGGTGGGGGATTCGATCAGCTTTAACTCACCCGGCAAAACCACGGAAGAGATCCCCGTTCCGCCAGGCGCTTGGTCGCCAGCCCAGAGCTACCCGCCAGCGCGATCTGGTCACGGTCCCAGACTGAACTGTGGGCCCACAACACCATAGACTGGATCTCCCAGTCGAGAGATAACCCCACGGAGCAGGAAACAATTGGGACCGACCCCAGGTTACCCAGACATCCCCTGGAAAAGACTCAGGTTCCGCGGGTGCCCCAGGAGCCAGCCCGGACCCAGAGCCGGGAGGGACAAAGGCGCCTGCCTGCACAGAGCCCTGCCTGCGCGCGTGATTCGCCGCCTCAGATAGAACTGTGGGCACCAGGGCAACAGGGCACCAGACTGCGTGTCTCTGGCAGGAGGAAACCCCCAGCGGAGGGGGTCAGCAGCTCTAACGCTTAGGACACCCAGCACCAAAACACTTCCTGGACTCACGCAGACTCTAGTGCAGGCAGAAGCGCTGTGCTCTGCCGCCATTGTTGCGTTCCCCTGGGGCACTGGGACACACAGCTGCATCCTCGGACCTGCAGGAGTCGAAGAGCCATTACAGCAGCCCTCAGATACTGTACCAGGGATCGGCCAGTTGTCCCTGGCTGGACTGCCAAAACTGTAGGAATCCCTGATCCTTCAGGGGGGCTGCACCCACAGCGTCTGGACCAGAGCAGTGCCTGTAGCCGCCATCCCAAACAGAGACACACAGCTTCTGGTCCAGAGTGAGGCACCCAGCCTCCAGACCAGAACAGTGCCCCCAGGCGCCAAATCAACCTAGGTGCACATTCTCCAGGTCCAGAGCAGAGCAATCAGCCTTTGGCCCAGAGACTTGCTGAGTGCACCTCCCACTTTCTCAGACAGAACTGTGCGCCCCAGGATAACAGACTGAGTTTCCCTGTTGGGAGAAAACCCCATAGCTAGGGAATCAGCAGTTTCTTCAAGAGGACTGTACATGGAAATTTAGTGAGCAGCAGCACACTAAATTTATAACAAGAAACCCAGCAGTGGGGCAGCTGTCTTGAGAAATTTTATGGGTAAGAGGAGATCCCCCCCTGCCTAACATAGACCACAGCTACTACTCAGGGCTATAAACCTGAGGTGAGCAGTGGCATCTCCGGAGAAACACTGGACATACAGTGACCATAACCAAAAAGCAGAGAAGGACTCCTTCAGGAAAAATCATCTTCCGGCCAAGGGGATACTCCCTACCTCAGGACTCCAGAAAGCACAGAAACTAACAGCCAAAACCTAAATCAGCCCAATGGGTAGAGGTCAGCGTAAAGGCTCAACCAACAAAAGACAGAGCAATATGGCATCTCCAGAACCCAGCCATCCAGGGGCGAACAGCCCTGAACAATGCAGCATAATAGAAAATCAAGAAGAGGACCTTACATCTATGTTGATGAAGAGGATAATAGAGGAGACAAATAAAATACGTAAAGAATTAGAGGAAGATAAAACCAAACAGATCATGGCTATCCGTAAAGAAATGGAGGAAGATAAAGACAAGCAAATTAGGGCCATCCGTGAAGAAATACGGGAAGATGCAGCCAAACAGCTTGTGGCCTTCAGAGAAGAAATAATTAAATCACTGAAAGAAATCAAAGAGACAGAGTTGAAGGAACTAAAAGAAAAAGAGGAAAATACAAGCAGACAGGTGAAGGAAGTAAACAAAACAACTCAAGACCTGAAGATAGAACTAGAAAAATTAAAGAAAACACAAATGGAGGAAATAATGGAGAGGAAGAATTTAGGGAAGAAAACAGGAACTACAGAGGTAAGCATAACCAACAGAATACAAGAAATGGAAGAAAGAATCTCAGGTGTAGAAGATACAATGGAAGAAATCGATGTATCTGTCAAAGAAAATGTGAAATCCAAAAAATTCCTGACACAGACCGTCCAAGAAATCCAAGACAATATGAAAAGACAAAATTTGAGAATAATAGGAATAGAGGAAAAAGAAGACTCCCTTCTCCAAGGCCCAGAAAATATTTTCAACAAAATCATTGAAGAAAATTTCCCCAAGTTAAAGGAGAAGCCAATAAGGATACATGAGGCCTACAGAACACCCAACAAATTTGACCAGAAAAGAAAATCCTCCCGCCACATAATAATCAAAACAGGAAGTATACAGAACAAAGAAAAAATACTAAAAGCTGCAAGGGAAAAAGGCCAAGTAACATATAATGGCAAACCCATTAGAATCACACCTGACTTTTCAACAGAAACTATGAAAGCCAGAAGGGCCTGGACAGATATCATGCAGACCCTAAGAGAACACAGATGTCAACCCAGGCTACTATACCCTGCAAAACTCTCAGTCCTCATAGACGGAGAAAACAAGATATTCAATGACAAAAACAAATTTCAACAATACCTACACACAAATCCAGCATTACAGAAGACACTGGAAGGGAAAATACAACCCAAGAAAATTAGCTTCTGTCAAGAAAACACAGGAAATAATTAACCTTACTACAGCAAAACAAAAAGCAACCAAGCACACAAACTTATGAACACAGCCAACATCAAAATCAAAGGATCTAACAGCCACTGGTCATTAATCTCTCTCAACATCAATGGACTCAACTCTTCAGTAAAAAGACACAGATTAACAGAATGGATACGTAAACAAAACCCAGCAATCTGTTGCATACAAGAAACACACCTAAGACACAAAGATAGACATTACCTGAGGGTAAAAGGTTGGAAGATGACTTTCCAAGCAAATGGACCCAAGAAACAAGCAGGAGTAGCCATTCTAATATCTGATAAAATAGACTTTCAACCAAAAATAATAAAAAGAGATGAGGAAGGACACTTCATACTCATCAAGGGAAAATTCCACCAGGAAGACATCACAATCCCGAACATCTATGCCCCAAATACAAGAGCACCCACATTTGTAAAAGAAACATTGATAAAATTTAAACCACATATAGATCCCCACACATTAATAGTGGGAGACTTCAACACCCCACTCTCAACAAAGGACAGGTCAACAAAACAGAAATTAAACAAAGAAACAATATCTCTGACAGAGGTCATGAATCAAATGGACCTCACAGACATCTACAGAACTTTACACCCAAACACAAAAGAATTTACCTTCTTCTCAGCACCTCATGGAACCTTCTCCAAAATAGACCATATAGTTGGTCACAAAGCAAGCCTCAACAGATACAAGAAGACTGAAATAATCCCTTGTATCCTGTCTGATCACCATGGAATAAAGCTGGACTTCAACAACAACAGAAATAGCAAAAAGCCTACACACTCATGGAAACTGAACAACTTGTTACTAAATGACAGCTGAGTCAGGGAAGAAATAAAGAAAGAAATTAAAGCCTTTCTAGAACTCAATGAAAATGAAGACACAACATATCCTAACTTGTGGGACACAATGAAAGCAGTGCTAAGAGGAAAGTTCATAGCACTAAGTGCCTTCAAGAAGAAATTCGAGACAGCTCATTCAAGCAACTTAATGGCCCACTTAAAAACCCTAGAAAAAGAAGAAGCAGACACACCAAAAAGGAGTAGACGGCTGGAAATAATCAAACTCAGGGCTGAAATCAATCAATTAGAAACAAATAAAACAATTCAAAGAATCAATGAAACCAAGAGCTGGTTCTTTGAGAAAATCAACAAGATAGACAAACCCTTAGCCAAGCTAACTAAAAGGCAGAGAGACACCACCCAAATCAACAAAATCAGAAATGAAAAGGGGGACATAACTACAGACACTGAGGAAATCCAAACAATCATTAGGACTTACTTCAAAAGTCTATATGCCACAAAATTTGAAAATCTAAATGAAATGGACAATTTTCTTGATCGATTTGACTCACCAAAGCTGAATCAGGACCAGGTAAATCAACTAAATAGTCCTATATCCCCCAAAGAAATAGAAGCAGTCATCAAAAGTCTCCCATCCAAAAAAAGCCCAGGACCAGATGGCTTCAGTGCAGAATTCTACCAGACCTTCAAAGAAGAGCTAACTCCAATTCTCTTCAAACTATTCCACAAAATAGAAACAGAAGGAACATTACCAAACTCATTCTATGAAGCCACAATCACCTTGGTACCTAAACCTCACAAAGACTCAACAAAGAAAGAGAATTTCAGGCCAATCTCCCTTATGAACATTGATGCAAAAATACTTAACAAAATACTTGCAAACCGGATCCAAGAACACATCAAAGATATTATCCACTATGACCAAGTAGGCTTCATCCCAGGTATGCAGGGGTGGTTCAATATACGGAAATCCATCAATGTGATCCACCATATTAACAAACTGAAAGAAAAAAACCACATGATAATCTCCCTAGATGCTGAAAAAGCATTTGACAAAATCCAACATCCATTCATGTTTAAAGTACTGGAGAGTTCAGGGATACAAGGCACATATCTAAACATAGTAAAGGCGATATACAGCAAGCCTATAGCCAACATCAAACTGAACGGAGAGAAACTTAAAGCAATCCCACTGAAATCAGGGACAAGACAAGGCTGCCCACTGTCTCCATATCTCTTCAACATAGTGCTGGAAGTCCTTGCTAGAGCAATAAGACAGTCGAAGGAGATCAAGGGGATACAGATGAAAAAGGAAGAAGTCAAATTATCACTATTTGCAGATGATATGATAGTATATATGAGTGACCCCAAAAACTCTACCAGGGAACTCCTACAGCTGATAAACACCTTCAGCAAAGTGGCCGGATATAAAATTAACTCAAAAAAATCAGTAGCACTCCTGTATACAAAAGACAAAAGGGCTGAGAAAGAAATTAGAGAAACAACACCATTCACAATAGCCACAAATGACATAAAGTACCTTGGCGTAACCCTAACCAAGGAAGTCAAAGACTTGTATGAAAAAAATTTCAAGTCTCTGAAGAAAGAATTAGAGGAAGATATGAGAAGATGGAAAGATCTCCCATGCTCATGGCTTGGCAGGATTAACATAGTAAAAATGGCCATCTTACCAAAAGCAATCTACAGATTTAATGCAATTCCCATCAAATTGCCAACACAATTCTTTACAGACCTGGAAAGAAAAATTCTCAACTTTGTATGGAATAACAAGAAACCGAGAATTGCTAAAACAATCCTCTACAATAAAAGATCTTCTGGAGGTATCTCCATCCCTGATCTCAAGCTGTACTATAGAGCAACAGTTATAAAAACTGCATGGTACTGGCATAGAAACAGAATGGTGGATCAATGGAATCGAACAGAAGACCCAGAAATAAACCCACACACTTACGGACACCTGATTTTTGACAAAGATGCCAAAACCATACAATGGAAAAAAGATAGCATCTTCAACAAATGGTGCTGGTCTAACTGGATGTCTACATGTAGAAAAATGAAAATAGATCCATACTTATCACCCTGCACAAAACTGAAGTCCAAGTGGATCAAAGACCTCAACATAAAACCAGACACATTAAATCGGCTAGAAAAAAAAGTGGGGAATACCCTAGAACTCATTGGTACAGGAGAAAACTTCCTGAACAGAACACCAACAGCACAGGCTCTAAGAGCAACAATCAATAAATGGGACCTCATGAAATTGAAAAGCTTCTGTAAAGCAAAGGACACTGTCATCAAAACAAAGCGACTGCCTACAGATTGGGAAAGAATCATCACCAACCCTCTATCTGACAGAGGACTCATATCCAATATATATAAAGAACTAAACAAGCTGAAAAGCAACAAACCAAGTAATCCACTTAAAAAATGGGGAACAGAGCTAAAGAGAGAATTCTCTGCAGAGGAATATCGAATGGCAGAGAAGCACTTAAAGAAATGCTCAACCTCATTAGCCATTAGGGAAATGCAAATCAAAACAACCCTGAGATTTCACCTTACACCCATCAGAATGGCCAAGATGAAAATCTCAAGGGACAACACATGCTGGAGAGGTTGTGGAGAAAGGGGAACGCTTCTCCACTGCTGGTGGGAATGTAAACTGGTACAACCACTCTGGAAATCAATCTGGCGCTTTCTCAGACAACTAGGAATAGCGCTTCCTCAAGATCCAGCCATACCACTCCTAGGCATATACCCAAAAGAGGCGCAAGTACACAACAAGGACATTTGTTCAACCATGTTTGTAGCAGCTTTATTTGTAATAGCCAGAAGCTGGAAACAACCCAGATGCCCCTCAACTGAAGAATGGATGCAGAAACTGTGGTACATCTATACAATGGAGTATTACTCAGCAATGAAAAATAAGGAAATCATGAAATTTGCAGGTAAATGGTGGGACCTGGAAAGGATCATCCTGAGTGAATTGACCCAGAAGCAAAAAGACACTCACGGTATATACTCACTCATATAAACATACAATATAGAATAAACCCACTAAAAGCTGTACATCTAAACAAACTAAGCAAAAGAGAGGACCCTAACTAAAATGTTCAATCCCCATCCTGAAAGGCAAAGAGGATGGACATCAGAAGAAAACGAAAATAGGAAACAACCTCGGAACCCGCTACAGAGGGCCTCTGAAAGCCAGAAGAAAACAGGAAACCACCTTGAAACCTGCCACAGAGGGCCTCTGAAAGCTTCTGCAGTATAGACTGTCAAAGCAGATGCTGAGCCTGATGGCCAACTGATGGGCAGAGTGAATGGAATTTTATGTAAGAAGTGGGAAATAGTAAGAGCTGGAGGGAACGGGAACTCCACAAGCAGAGCAACAGAACAAGATAATTTGAACACACGGAACTTCCCAGAGACGCATACTCCAACCAAGGACTATTTGTGGAGATGACCTGGAACCCCTGCACAGGTGTAGCCCATGGCAGTTCAGTGTCCAAGTGGGTTACATAGTAATGGGAAGAGGGACTGCCTCTGACATAATCTGATTGGCCTGCTCGTTGATCACTTCCCCCTGAGGGGGGAGCAGCCTTACCAGGCCACAGTAGAGGACAATGCAGCCACTTTTGATGAGAACTGATAGACTAAGATCAGAAAGGAGAGGAGAACCTCCCGTATCAGTGGACTTGGGGAGTGGCATGCATGCAGAAAGGGGAGGGAGGGTGGGATCGGCAGGGGAGGAGGGAGGGGCTTATGGGGGGATACAAAATGAATAAAGTGTAATTAATAAAAAATAAATAAAAGATTATAAAAAAAAAAAGAAATTGTATGGCACTGTAAAATTGACTTTTAGCTTAGGTAGAAAGGGACAGAATATGAGTTTGTATAATAACTAACCAAAAAAAAAATATTGTGAGAACTTGACTTAATGGAAATTACATATGATTTTTGTGGTCGTGAATCAAACCCAGTGAGCTTTGACTATTTTATACTATGTCAATGGGACTTTTTAAGACTAGATCTTTCTTCCTCAGTACCTACATGATGTCTATGAATAAAGTTTCTTTATTGACTATTCTTAAAACATAAATGAAATATGGTGCCTCAATAGTAGTTGTGGTGGTTTGAATGAGAATGGCCCTATAGGCTCATATATTTTAATATTTAGTCCCCAGCTGGTGGAATTCTTTGGGAAGGACTAAGAGGTCTGGTTGTGCTGGAGACACTTGGTGTAAGCTGGAGACACTTGGCGTAAACATTGAGGTTCTAAAAGTGAATTCTAGACCCAATTTTCTCTCTCTCTCTCTTTCTCTCTCTCTCTCTCTGTGTGTGTGTGTGTGTGTGTGCGCGCGCATATGGGTGAGGATGTAAGCTCTCAACTACTGCTCCAGATCATACCATGCCTGCCTGCCTGCTACCATGCTCCCTGCCATGGTGGTCATGGACTTACCCTGTGACTCGATAAGCTCCCAACAAACTCATTTTTCTATAAGTTGCCTTGTTTTTGGTGTTTTGTCACAACAATTAAAGAGTTAACCGAAATAGTTAGCTACTACAAAATTAATAAAATCTAATCTTGTATGAGATGAATATTGCCTAGACCCAGGAACAGAACGTACCCAACAGTCACAGTTCAAGACAAAATGATAATGTAACAAGCTGTTCTTTTTAAAAAATGTTATTTATTCATTCACTGTACATGTTTACTTTACGCTGAATCAAAAGCAAACGTGTTCTTCACATAAGCTTCTCTGTGACAGACTTACTAATTTTGTGAAGGAAGCAGAAAGAGGAAAAATGAGAATATGTGGTATAAAAGGTATGAATTCACTACTCAAGACTTTATTACTTGTTGGTATAATGTTCTTTTGAAATACACCTTACCCTTGTTCATTCAAATGCTGATTTCTCTCCCCCACTACCTGGTTTTAATCTGGATATTGCATTGTGATACTTATTATAATCATTACTGGTCTCAAGTTTGTGTAAACATGCCACCATTTGTTATCCAATTTGTCTATTAAAACAACCAGCCACAATGTTGGGCAATGGAGAGGACTGAGTGGGACATCCTGGTTCAGAGTGGGAGGAGAGGAAGGAACAGGAGGACAGGAAGGAGTGGGAGGCAGAGGAGGAGGAGAAGGAGCAGGAGCAGAAGCTGGGAGAGCAGAGGCTGGAAGAGAGGTCTTGGAACTTGGAGAAAAGAACTGGACCTAAGCTATCACTAAAAGCAAGTATAATGGGTGACTCTGAATGGCAGGAACTATGCGGGCTTGGAGGTTTAAGATGGAGTAACTATTTCCCAGCATTGTGTTATAGGTTAATTAAATAAATCCCAGTCTCTATGTGTTGATTTGGGTATATAGTTGTTTAGGATTAACCGCAGCTTTACTAAAAGATATATCAATAGTAAATATTAACGCCATAACACAATTACCTTATAGTACATATTTATTATTGTCTAATTATGTAGCTCATAAAACAGGGTTTCAATATCACATCATAATTTTAATGGTATTGTTTATTTGCTCTGTTATTGTTTCTTTGGTTGTTTATGAGAGTCTCACTATGCAATCTTGAATGGCTTGGGACTATGTATATAGACCATATTGACTTCAAACTCACAGAGGTGGGCCTGTCTCTGAATGCTGGGATTAAAAGTGTGTGCGATGCCCATTCACACAGTCCTTTACAGAGTGCTTTCACTGGGTAAAAATTAACACATATGGTAAGAAGTTACAATTTGCCAGTTTGTTTTCATTTCTTCAAACTTCCAGACTTTTAACTAGAAAATGGAAAGTTCTGCTACTCCCACCTTTTTAGATCATATATAGAAAAGTAAGAACCTCTTCCTTGAAGTATCTTTTTTAAGTATCTTTTAATATCAATTCCTTCTTTGAAATTTAAAATTATCTTTATATGACTTTCTGAAGACCTCTGTCAAGATTAGAATTATTTTCTCTTTACACACACACACACACATACACACACACACACACAAACTCACACTCAACATTTTATTATGAGAGAAGACATTCCTAAAGCTATATGTTAGGATATACCAGAATTACTTTGTCTCTTACCCAGTTAGAATACTTTCTATCCTCAAAATAATATTCTCTTTTCAAATATTTTTAAAGATAGCCCAAATAAAAAATTGAAAGTTGAATAAGAAAGCAATTGTAACACACAGGAATAGAGTTGAGAATATTTGACTGAACATCCCTACTTGTAAATAACAAAAAGCAAGCTAGAAAATTCAATGAGATATTCTTCACTTATGAACGTGATATACTGTAGGCAGAAATGTACCTTTCTATCATGGAAAGGCAAATTTGACGAAGGAAGCTTATGTGAGAAGTCATTGTCACACTGTTAATGTAGATATTATAGAGATTGTTTTTCCAGATGTAGGAAACTAAGGCATGGGTACTCATTGGTCAGGTAAAATCAGGCTTTGTGAAGATAGCATTATTGCAAAGGTAAAAATTGGATAAAACGCATCTGAGCCTGCCTAATTTATTCTTCCCAAAATCTAACAATCAAAATAAGTTATTCAATCCCTATGCACCCCTATGTTTTCATCCTCACCCTCTGTTAGATTGACTTTTATTTGTTTATTTCTTATACGTTACAAATTTCACTTTGTATCCCAGTTGTGTCCCTGTTGGACTGTTAACACAGGGCCAGAGAGCAGAGTTAGGTGGGAAAACTGTTCACTTTGAAGGAAATGACAGCAGCAAGAACCAGTTCCCAAATTCTCATACAGAAAAAATTCACCACCTGGCCTCTGAAAATAAAATAGTAGAGATCCATTCCCTTGAATAGAGTTTCTGTACAATTATAGACAGTTAGAGGAGGCAAAAATACCATTAACTCCCATAACCTTTACTATATTAGCAGGGGTTTACATAACTTTAGAAAGAAGAGGATGCCTAGACAATACAAAAAAAGAACCAGATCCCGTGTGAGGATAGAGACAGTGTTACCAATAACTGTGCTCAGCTGCATTTGAAAAATTCCATGGACTTTTCAACAATGGAGTTATCTCATCTGTAAGAATAGGAGTCAAACTCACTAAGGACACACAGTTATGGTGTACCTGCAAGTAAACACAGAGCGAGACCACTGTTGACAATAACAGAAAGGCTGCAGCTGAATAGGGCTGAGAGAAAGATGAGGCACACACAACCTACTTTCTGGCTACCTAGGAAGTCCCAGCTTGTTAACGTCACTTAAAGATTTTTTTTTCTAGTTTTCTCTACCTATTGGTATGAAGTAACTATGAAAGGTAATGTCCTTCATTCATTCATCTTAGCACACTTTCTTTACCCTCTCTGAAAAGAAAACAAACAGAAAAAAGCAAGTAAAAATTTTATAGAGGTACATATCACATATTTTTAGAGACATCCATAAGCCCTTCAAGCCAGGGTCAAAGTAGAATTCTCTTTGCTCTCCCTTCACTTAGAAGAATAGAAAACAAAGGACCGAGCAAGCTCACTGTGATGGAAGATTCATTATCAGCCAAAATCTGAATCACCATAATTACACACAGTTCATAAGTGCAAATGGTCCCCATCTCTTGGCAGATTAAAAAGCCCAGTGATGAGTAATATTGCTGAGCTAAACACGCCTGGTTAATAAGCCACTCAAATCAACACTCCTGTTATCCCTTGACACATAGGCAAAAATTGTATCTGTCAGCCTAATAAAATCTCATTTGTTTTACCTGAAGGTCCAATGAACCACCTGGTGCCTCTCTTTGCACTTCTTATTCCCTATTAACTTTTGCTTGGTAAAAATTAGGGTTTTTGATATGATCATTCTTTCCACCAGCTTTCAATTATTAGGTCGATGCATGCATTTGAAACAAGCAGAAAATAGCAAAATGATATAAGCAATTCTAGATTGTAAAATTTAGACTATAATCAAGCCTCTGAGTTTTTGTAATGACAATTCATGGAAAATATTATGCGGTGCTAGGTTGGATTCATAAAATGCTTATTCCCAGAAGTCTCAGCTTTGTACAGGAAGGTGATATCTTGTGATGGATAAATCTATTAACTTTCCAGTATCCCAGTGATACTTAATGTTGACACAAAATCCCTACTTTGATTTAAGTTTAGTGAGTACTTGGAAAACTAAATGCCATATAGAAACACTATTACTATCTTTAGATTTAAAATATTTCAGGGTAAGAGTAAGATAGATTTATCAGTTAGGAAATTGACAGGAGAAGTTCCTTGAGCTACGAACGTTATGGTCTTTCATTAGTGTTTTTAAAAGTAGCCAACACTGGCTGAAAGGGCAATAATATATATATATATATATATATATATATATATATATATATATATATATATATATATATATCTTAGTTTTTCTTTTAAACTTGTTTCCTTCTTTCTTGAGAAATTCAGCAATAGTAAGAAAAAACTCAAAGACAGTGTTTTGTAAGTCATACAAAGAAGGGATGTGCATATCACAGAGTCGAACAATGATTTCACTAACGGGTCCTTGAGGGTAGTGGGATATGATGAAAAGTTTTCCAAGTTCTGTTGATAGATGAATATAGAGAGGAAGTGGTATTTACTGAATATAATTTGAACCCACTAAAATTTGCTTCCTCATTTACTATCCTGTTATTCTTTGAATGCTGTACTGTCCTTAATCATCTGGATGTTTCCTCGACTCTGTGTTGCATCAGACTGGTAAACTAAGTAGTAGACATGGGAGGAATTAATCACAAATACTTATTTCGTATACTTTCAGGCACTGAGAAGACTGTAATCAAATGGCCCACAGGTCTGGTCTCTGGTAAAGGCTTAGTTCCTTCCCTTCAGATACCTACTTTTTTTCATGTATTCCTGCATGAGAGAAATAGAGAACAAACAAACTAGCTAGTAGCCATCACTACCAAGGCATTAATCCCAATCCTGAGGCCTCTGCCATCCTTACCTATCTATTTTTCAGAGGCCCCACCTCCAAATGCTATCACACTGGAAATAAGACTGGAACACACATCTTTTGTAAAGGAGGAGTGACGCAACATTCAAGTCTCTTAAACAACCATCAACTCTTGACAATCGGGAAATGGCACTCACTATGTAATTATAAACATATTTGGAATCCCTCTTCTCTAGCACATCAGCAGACACAGCATTTTCTGTAGCTTTCTAGTCTTATTGCCTTTCATAATAATAGCCACATAAATCTTATTATTTATCAGACCATTCATTTATGATTTAGTTAATACCAGTTACATTTCTTCTTACATTTTTATCCTTTAGGTAGAAACCAAAATCTGTGTCCATTTTCCTTCCATGGTTTTTAGTTCTAACTCTTATTTGTATACACACAGGATGAAAATAATGAAATAATTAGGCATTGGAGGATTCAATATTTACTTTATGGATGGAAGCTGCAAGCATGCTTCCACATTTTCTATTTTTATCAGAATTTGTAGATCTGATATATTACTGGAAACGGACTACTTCATAATTACCCGTGTAAATCCTGATGGATTAAAAACTATTTATTGTGTTATCTATTTGGTACCAGATATGTTGTATAAATCATCTTATTTAATAAGACAAACAGACATGAAATACAGCTAAAATCCCATCATTTAAGATCTGAAGACTATATAAGACTTTTTTTTTTTTTAGTCACTTGCCAAATGCTTCAAACAAAATGAATAAAGTTTTAAATCTGATCTAGGTCTTGAATATACATTAGCTATAGATTTGAAACTGTTTTAGGGAAGTAGAAGTAAGGGCGGTGATCATTGTATGACCAAGAACTTATTTCCAGGTGTTCAAGTGTATTCATAGTTGTACATGGTAACAAGGAATGGTTTTAACATTAACAAAAACAGATGAGACTTCTAGAGTATTTCAAAATTTAGTATATAAAATGTCAAGAATGCAACCCATGGATGCCTTCTAGAGCTCTGTATTTACAGGCTTTTTGTAAGAATCTGTTGAAAGGAGCTATTTATGTGTAACTCAGGATACATAGAACATCTAAAGTGGCTTTATTAAGGATAAAAAACAGACAATACTGTGTCTGATACCTAGCCCTGGGTCTTCTTCATCTTCAACCTACCCTTACTTATTAACAGTGTACCCTGCCTTCTGAAGTTCTTAAACAATTGTACTTCTCTGCTGCTCTGCTTTGTATGGAAGACAGCAATTGTTAATACCTTTTGGTAAATGAGGAAATAGTTCAAAACATAGACAGGTAGTTAGATTGGGAAGTAAGGATTTAGAGAATGTTAGGGTTTCATTTCTTTCTTTATGCTTATTTTATATTTGAAGCCCTGACTATAGTTTTCTATTAAATTGCATTTTATGGGTCTTCTTCTCTTAAAAAAGAAAACAGGAAACAAACTAGAAACCCGCCACAGAGGGCCTCTGAAAGGCTCTGTCCTGCAGACTATCAAAGCAGATGCTGAGACTTATGGCCAACTGTTGGGCACTGTGCATGGAATCTTATGTAAGAAGCGGGAAATAGTAAGATCTAGAGAGGACAGGAACTCCCCAAGGAGAGCAAAAGAACCAGAAATTTGAATGCAGGGTTCTTCCCAGAGACTCATACTCCAACCAAGTACCATGCATGGAGATAACCTAGAACCCCTGCACAGTTGTAGCCCATGGCAGTTTAGTGTCCTAGTGGGTTACATAGTAATGGGGAGATGGACTGCCTCTGACATAATCTGATTGGCCTGCTCTTTGATCACCTCCCCCTGAGGGGGAAGCAGTCTTACCAGGCCACAGAAGATGACAATGCAGCCATTCCTGATGAGATCTGATAAACTAAGTCCAGAAGGAAGGAGAGGAGGCCCTCCCCAATCAGTGGACTTGGGGAGGGGCATGCGTGAAGAAGGGGGAGGAAGGGTGGAACTAGGAGGAGAGGAGGGAGGAGCTTATGGGGGGATACAAAGTGACTAAAGTGTAATTAATAAAAAAAATAATTAAAAAATAAAAAAGAAATTAAAAAAAAATCTCCGTAATTACTGAAATTAAAACCTTGTGCACTATTCAGCAGATCTCTGTGGCTGAGTGATCTGAGAAGGCTGAGTTTTTGGAAGGTAAGGTGTTTCATTCCCCTGGCATGTTTCTAAGCCGCATGGTTTTGCCTAGTATTGCAGGTGAAATAGGAAGCTCTGTAGTGTACCCTTCCAGGTTAACAGATTATCATAACAAAACTTAATAATGTTTCCATTTCATATACTTATACTGACCTCCTAGAGGTCAATCTTTCTTCTCTTAAAAATGCATCGTTCATGGGCCAGGGAGATGAAACAGCAGACAAAACTGCTTGTTATGAAGATCCAAGGTAGATCCCCAGAATCTACATGATGGAAACAATTTATTCTTGCAACTTGCCCTCTGACATTCATACATGTGCTCTGCCACAAAAGCACTGACACAAATGATATATCAACCAACAAATGTGAAAAAGAAAATATTTCCCTCAGAGTGAGAAGATGGTTCAGTGGATAAGTGCCAGAGATTGGATCACCAGGACATATACACAACAGGATAGAGCATGTGATCTCAGGGATCTCGGAGATCCTAAAGAGAGATGGGTGCCTAGCTTACTTTGCTTTCTGTTGTGATAGAACACTGACAAAAAGCCACTTGGAGAAGAAAAAGTTTACTTCAACTTAAACTTCTGTGTCATAGTCCATCACTAATGAAAGTCATGGCAGGAACTCCAGCAAAAACCTGGCGATAGAAATCGAAGCAGAGAGCATGAAAAAACACTGGAGAAATTGACATAGAGACCACTAGGAGGACTGTTTGCTCTCTTGTTTACTCTGCCTTCCTCAGCTACCTGTTTTATGTATCCCAGGCCCACTGACCCAGGAATAAGATTTCCCACAGTGGGCTTTGCTTTCCCATAACAATAAGAAATCATTAAAATGCTCTCTCATGGACATACAGACAGACCAATATAATGGGGGCAATTTCTCAGCTGAGTTTTACTCTTGTGAGATTTCAGTCAAGTTGACAAACTAACCAAAGCTCTGGGAAAACAGGAGAATTTCTCTGAACTCACAGGCCAGCTACCTTGGTCTACTCAGGTCTGAACAAGAGTTGTTGCTTCTATCAAAGTGGAAAATAAGGACTGAGGACTGATACTTGAACTTGTCCTCTGACCTCAGCCTGTAAACTGTGGTATATACAAAAAGACATACAGATGACAGACAGAAGGACAGACACACACACACGCACAGACACACTATACACACGTAAAAATACTCCACTCAATTTTACTTTAATTTTTGGATTTATTTATGCATATGAATAGAAACAAATCTTACACGACTTGACAACTAAACACTATAGACATAAGGCATTGCAATTTCCATGGACTATGACATACAGGTCAACTTATTTAACATCAACAACTATGACGCATACTTAAAATAATCTTATTTACAAATGAATAACAATGACTGAAACCATGTGATTTTTAATATATATAATGTAGTATGGCATCAAAAAATCTTCCATTTGAAACTAAAAATATATAACAAAATAGTTTTAATCAAAAAAGAGATTTCACATAATCTAAATTCACAAAATCTAACCTGTGTGAATTATTTTAGGTTCTACTTTCCAAGTTAGTGCTTCGATTCTTTCCATGGAAAACTATTTACCCTGGACTTGAAATTAGAACACGTTTCTATGTAAACATAGTGTTTACTATCTAGTATCGTTAGCCTGCTTTCTTTGTCTTGCCTGCAGCTCTTGCTTTGCAATGGTTTGTTCTGTTTGTCTTCTTGGAGTGTTTAGTCATGTGTTTGGTGCCTCCCGGTTTCATTTGCAAGACCTATCAGACATAACTGGTTTTCAGCCATAATAAAACAGTCTGACAGCTGGCACCAAATATTCCGTAATGAAGAAATTTTGTTCCAGAAAAAAAGGAAATTGGGGTGAAGATCAAGTTATTTGTGATCTAGCCCAGAGGACTATTAATGGGACATCTAAGCCATTTTCAATTACTCAAGGTTGTCATGTGATTTTTTCTTTTTTATTATTATTATTAATTACACTTTATTCATTTTGTATCCCCCCTAAAGCCCCTCCCTCCTCCCCTCCCGATCCCATCCTACTTCCCCTTTCTTCATGCATGTGAAATTTTGAGCATTTAAACATCTCAAAGGAAATGGGGTGGGACAAAACTCTGTCATATTTCTTTGAGCACCTCCACTGCTGATTAATTCAGTTGTCCCTGCTAACTCCATGCAACAGAATGTTTGCTACATAGCTTGAGATGGGAGATCTGCTAGATGTAAGGAAGAGCATATGCACTGAGCTACTCATGTAAATAACTGTTTGATCACTGGTCCATGATGTGAACAGGATGTTCCTTTTCTCATCTAAAATTCCTTGAAATTATGCATTACTCTCCTGCCCACAGCCTCATCACACTGTGAAATAGCCTAACTGGAAAAGAGACCCTGGTAATAATCACACGTTCGGAGGTCATGGTTCCACAGTGAAGGTGGTATGAAATCTGTTGATACTCAGGGTGAGTTTCTGAGCTGGGAAGTTAATTTTTTAATAACATTTCTAGTTAAATGGCAACAGAGGTCTTGTTCCCTCCAGGCTTTGTTTCATCTGAAAGTAAGAGTGAAGATTTCTCTCTACTCAAATAAATATTTAAATTTCGCTTACTGTGGATGATTTGGTGTCAATTCCATAAGCACAGTCTATGTGCATTCCAGATGGTGTCTTCCAGAAACTAGGCTGTGAACATCACACGCACTGTCACATATGAGAGGACTCCCTTCCAGCAGGGTTACGTAACTCATACAAATAACACCATGGGAGGCAGTGGGAACAGAATTTGAACACAAAACTGCCTCCTTATAAGTGGACTGGTGGAGGGACATGGAAGGGGAAAACAGAGGGAGAGCGAGACTTGGAGAGGATGAGAGAGGGGCTACAGCCAGGATACAAAGTAAATAAATTGTAATATTTTTTAATTGCCTGTTTAGAAGACTTAACTTCATGACTAGTACTTTTCTTGAAAAACAGAAAATCAAAAAACAAATCAAAACAAACAAAAACATAACTAATCTTAGGTAAGTACAGACATAGGAACAATTAAAGAATCAATAAATCTCATGAGGCTTAAATGACCTATTCCTTTCCTCCACCTCATATGAAATCTCTTTCGATGAGAAACACTGCCTGTTTTTCCTTAGTATTTTTTTCCTACAGGAATAGTTAGTTTGTCACCTGGTGGCCTGAAATAAAAGCCAAATTTCTATGAGAGTTAATTGTGTCTGATAGAATATAAATAAAAAATGTATGTCACATATAGAAAAGTTAATATATCTCATGAAAATAATCTACATTTGGAATATCTTTATTCCAGAATCAAAGCAAAGCTTGAAGAATGAAGACCATGTGTCAAAGGGACTATGAAACCTCCTTCAATATACTCCAACTGCTGGATGCTCCAATTTATATATCTATATGCAGGCAATCTTAATCATTTCAGATTTCATATGTCTTGAGTTTTCTTGTTCACTTGTACCTCCAAAGTCAATCGCTCGTGTTCAATGGCTGACCTAGATTCTTTATCAAACCAACTTTATTTAGGGTTCTTAAACACCTCTACTTCCCTTCCAATCCCCCAAACATCGAGGTAGGAGAAAAAGAAGGTTAGTGGGGAAAGGTAGCAGAGTTCTCTTTTCTACTTCCTGCTGGGTAGGGCCATAGGATTCTTTTGGGGACAATATCAGTATCAGTTGTCAAGAAATCCAGAAGTCCAGGGAACCAGCTAATCGGCAAACAACGAGTGCAGCAGCAGGACAAATAAGCAGCAAGCAGTCCTCCTCCAATCAGCTGTGCCTCTTCCCTCTGGGCTACCATACTTAAACCCCTCAAAGTCCTCAGGATTCATTTCATTTCATAGGGCAAAGACCATGCTTCACAGGAGACACTTAACAGATATGGGCAAACTAAAATTCCAACTTGGAATTATAACAACAAGATGTTTACATATCATAAACCAAAACGTTCACAACATTCAATAGCAGATATAAACACAGCAGGAAATGTTTGAGTTGCCTCGTATATATGCTTCCAACTGTGGACCAGCATTGCAAGATTTTACCTTATAGTTGGCACTAACAGGTATCTTGTCTACAGGATTTTGTTGCCACAATTTTCATAATTCTGTTATTGTATTTACTGCATAAAATTACAGGAAAGCTTAAATGTAGTCCGATATTCCTTGGTGAATGAAGCTGTGATGCCTCTTAATGTTTATGTGGAAAAATACGAGTTTTGACCAGCCATGAGTTTGCATAGGTGAATTCAATGTTTATGAAAATAGTAGAGGTCTGTGGAGATGGCACTATGGAAAATTGCTTTTCCTCAGGAAGTATGAAGACCTGAATTTGAGTCTCCATTAACATATAAGAGTCAGAGACAAGAAAATCGTAAAGAGCTCACTGGCTAGCCAGTCATAAGCCTGCACAATCACACTCACAGATAAAAACACCTACCCACCTGTCCATCCTCTACACCTCCACATAATATACCTTGCACTCATATAACATACGAAAAGAAAAACAAAGAAATCAGTGTTAAGGAATCATCAATAGAGATAAAAAATAGCTTCTCCTTAACCACAAATGTGTGTAAAGCAAGGCTGCTTATTTACCATCAGGGTAACATGTTGCAACCAGAAACTCAGAGAACTGTATTGAACTATTTGAGTGTTCTCTAATTCAGTATTCATGGTACTTTGCAGAACAAATACCTAACCGGAATAATAAGATAAAATGTTATAAAAGTGACAGATTATAACCTGCTAACTAAAGTACAAATCTATAAATCCATGATATGGAACTATTTGAAATTTGAAGAAAAGGCTACTGTATTTCCCTAATAAAAGAGTAGATTCCTTCCAGTTGTTCATTAGTTGAAACACATGCTTCTCTTTATGGGGCAATATGAACATGAGATCTTGTCTGTGATGATCCTATAAAACTAAGGGATGAAATGCAAGTTGACTTAGAGAGCCTAAGGTTGTGACAGCAACAGACGAATTCATGCAAATGATCTTCTCTGGATCATATCACAGTTGAAATAAACACTTATGGGATAAGCAGTACTAACCTGCGACCTGAGGAGGATGGCAGAACGTTACTGGTTTGAACTTCTGACATTATTTCTGCATTGCAGTTACATAGAGCTATTTGTGTGTAGGAACTTAAAATGTTTAGAGAACTGTTTCCTACTTTTCTCAAAATCTTCAAAAAGATGTTTTTATTTTTTTTAATCACTGTACTTCTATCTGTGCTTTAAGCTTGAGAGGTTTTCAAAAATAAATTTTTATTTAATAGAACATGAATTCTTTCATGTTTAAACTCATCAATGTATGCATCATATATGGTTTAGATATCATTTTTAAGGCAATGAAATTGTTAAAATATATGCCTATTGGTTTAGGTTCAAAGTAAATACATGCTGTGCTATCAGACCCAAAAGTATAAAATATACTGACATTATTCACTTGTCTTCAATGGTATGTCAGGAGTTTTCTGTCATAATGAATACCATATGATTTTGTAAGGTTGTTGTATTATATTATTATGCTGAATAGTTTGGTAATATGAGATATGGGATATTAACTATTGATCTATGACCATTCAATTTCTTGAGGCCATTTTTGAGACTCTATCCTTTTACCTTACAACTTTCTTGTGCCTCATTATCCTAATTCATTAATTTATCTCAAAGGAAGTTTCATATACACATTCCTACATATAGCATAGTGCTTTGTCACATGGGAGCCAGTCAGTGAATCCCAGACACAAAGTTTCAGGAAAAAACTCTAAAATATTTTTTAAATTTTTTAATTAATTCATTTTTATTAATTACAATTTAGTCATTCTGTATCGGAGCTGTAGCCCTCAACCCGTCCAAATCCCACCCTACCTCTCTCTTTTCCTCCCATGCCCCTCTCCAAGTCCACTGATAGGGGAAGTCCTCTTCCTCTTCCATCTGACCCTAGCCTATCAGGTCTCATCGGGGCTGTCTGCATTGTCTTCCTCTGTGGCCTGATAAGCCTGCCCCCCTCCTGTCTCAGAGAAAGGCAATCAAAGAGCCAGCCACTGAATTCATATCAGAGACAGGCCCTGTTCTTCTTACTAGGGAACCCACTTGGAAAATTAGCTGCCATAGGCTACATCTGTGCAGGAAACTTTTTTTTAAATAAAGTTTGTACATATGTAAGAAATTCATCCACCAGACTATCAAAGCCAGACTTTAATACTCATAGTCAAACTTTGGACAGAGTGCCAGAAACCTTATGGTAGAAGAGGGAAACAGAAAAACCTGGAGAAGACAGGAAGTCCACAAGGAGAACAACAGAGAAAAAAAAAAGGCCCAGGAAGGGCTGTAGTGCTGTAGTGACCAATACTCCAACGAAGGACCTTGCATGGAGAGAGCCTAGACTGCCTGTTCAGAAGGAGCCCAAAGGCTGCTCAGTTCCCAAGTGGGTTTCCTAGTAAGAGGTACAGAGGCTGTCTCTGACATGAACTTAGTGGACAGCTCTTTGCTCACCTCCCCCTGAGGGATGCAGCCTTGCCAGGCCACAGAGGCAGATGATGCAGCCAGCCTTGACGAGATATGATAAGCTAGGGTCAGACAGAAGTGGAGGAGGACCTCCCTTATCAGGGGATTTGGAAAGGGCATAGGGGAAGAAGAATGAGGGTGGATGAGACTGGGAGGAGATGAGGGAGGGGACTGCAGTGGGGATACAAAGTGAGTAAACTGTAATAAATACATTAATTAATTAAATTAAAAAAGAAATTAATAGTACTTCTGATCAAATTCCTTAACTCTCTGTGTCCTTCAATGGACAGAACAGCATTAAATGCTTAGAAATGGATCTGTGTGCTCTGTGTATTATCTAGCTCCTTTTTCTTAGGTACATGGGTTTTGCTCCTTGGCATCACTTGCAAAAAGGATCCACAGAAATATAGACATTCATATCACCTAGGTTATTGTTAATATCCTATCTTGAAATGAGAATCTTGTGCTAATTTATTTGAGAAGTCTTCTACCCCCTAAACATTTGTTCAGTATCATTCCCCAAACAATTCTTTTTTTAGGAACCAGGAAATATAAATGATATTTGATTTAAATGTAATCACAGCATCTCTGCCATTTGGGCATTAAAATTTAAACTTGAAAAAAATGCCATTGACTGATGTTGAGAGCAACATATTTCTCAGCTCTTTTTAGTCCTTTACATTCTTCTGTCTAGTAGATTTACATCCATCTATTCAGCTTTTATGATGGAAAAGCAATTTCCCAGTCTTGTATTTATCATGCATGTGCTTACTATTCTTAGTCTCTGAGGGTATTTCCTTTTCTCTAAATTCAGTATTTATAACAATATTTTATTAACTTTAATTTTCATAGAACGAAACTGTAACATCACATATTGAAAACTACAGAATTAAAATGAGCCATTTATCAGAAAGTACATGCTTGTTGTATTTGGAAGCTTGTTTGTAAATCATGAGGGTTGCACCTTGTGTTTCTGGTTTGAACTACAACTGAAACCCCTTTGGTATACCTGCCCAAATCACAATGATCTCTTGTTGTGGGAGTCATGAAACTGTGTTTGATTATTTACCACATACCAAGTTGGGGGAACAATTTGTACCCCAAATGAGCCTTACCTGCCACACTCCTAGAAATTAGGATTGCAATTAAGAAATAAATATCATTCACATCTGGATTCATCACCAGGGGAGAATAAGAATATATTCGACTTGGGTTGAGCATGAAAACATTAAAGCAGGAGGGGGCGGGAGGAAACTGATATGCTATGAAGCAGATACAAAGGCTGGGTGGGCAGAGTGTGGTTCTTTGATTCCTTGATAAATCTCTTGTCCTGGAAGTCTGTGAGAGCCACAGGCCCTCTACCTTCTCCTCCTTGAAGGTAAAACCATTTTAAATGACTTTCTTTCATTTAAAATATGTAGATATGAGAACACTGAACTGTTTATAACACAAATCTTTGACCAAAGTATGATGTCAGAAAACTAATAACTATTTGGGGAAAAAAAAATGAGACTCAGCTGCACCCAAGTTGCTGGCGGCCTGAGTCCATGAATTCTGCTGCAACATTAAAGAGATGTGGTATAAAGAAGAGGATTACCAAAGGAAAAAAATGTTTTCAGTGTGTGCACAGTAGATACCAAAAGTCAATCTATTTCAAGTCAGAAAAAGAAAAAAGTTCTACAATGAATTCTACATAGTATACATATATACACGGGCTAATGTGCATACAATTTGCATTTTGTGTATTTATATATTCATGCTAACATATATGTGTATATATAATTAATATGTATACTCTTGCACTTTCTGTAATAATATTTACAAATACCAGTGTATGTGCCTGCCTGTCACATGAATTCAGTAAATAACAGTTTTAGGTGATAAATACTTTGTTTCCCAAGACTACATTAAGTTATGAAAATATGCTATAGAACTAAATTCTTATACTACAAATTTAAAACATAAGCCATCAAACTTGTATATTGTGAATTTTCAGACTTATAAATGTTAAGAACTGAAATGTCTCAGATTTAGTCCAGCATTGATATGAGCGTTATTACCTCATCTTATTATATCTTGTTTTGTTGTGTATGCTGTTGTTTCTTGGAGGTCTGCTTTTTTCTGAAGAGGAAATGGAGGGGAGGCGATCTCAGAGAGATGGAACAGGAGAGGTGGTGATGGGAGTGGAGGGAGGGAAAAATGTAGTTGGAATGTATTGTATGAGAGAGGAATCTGTTTTCAGTAAAAAGGAATATACTACAATACCCTTCTCATCATCCTCAAAAGGCTTAAAAATATCATGAACTACATACAAAGTTGCTTATATGATGGGAAACACAAGTTAATGTCCATTACCTAGGAAGATCTCTTATGAAATGAGTCATAAAAAGGTCGTCTTGGGAAAGGGGCTGTGGTTTCACAAAGTAGGAAAATTTGACTGTTTTAATCTTGAAAAAAAGTTTATTTTAACAAAATTTTAAAATAAAATAAATATATTGTATACTTAGAGAATTAAGCTTTGATTTTTCTGAGAAAAAGATTTCATCAAAATGGATAATGTCTTCTTTACCAGATCACTCTAACAGAATATTTTCAGCCTAAACAGTGAAAGAACATTGGTCTCAGCAAGATTATAATGACATATAAAACATAAAGGCAGAGAAGAATAAAAAAATGTTAGGAATTGGTTACCAAGATTAAAATCTAGGAAAATAAACAGTAGTTGCACATGGCATGGTACAGAAGTCTTTATAAAAGTTTACATGATTTCATGTCAGAGACAACCCTTGTACTCCTTACTAGGCAACCCATTTGGAAACTGAGCAGCCAATGGGCTTCCTTAGAACAGGGGGTCTAGATCCTCTCTGTGCATGGTCCTTGGTTGTAGTATCATCTCTGCAGGCCCTCTTGGGCCCAGGTATTTTGGCTCTATTGTTCTCCTTATGGAGTTCCTGTCCCTTCCAGGTTATCTCCCTCTTCTATAAGGATTCCAGCACTCTGCCCAAAGTATGAGTCTCTGTATCTCCTTCGATATGCTAGTGGGTAGAGTTGGTTCTTTGATCACCTCCCGCTGGAGGGTGCAGGCTTGTCTTGCCACAGAGGAAGACGATGCAGCCAGCCTTGATGAAACCTGATAAGCTAGGGTCAGATAGAAGGGGAAGAGAGAAAGGGAATGAGAGGGGGGAGAGTGTGTTGGCCTGGGAGGGGCTGGGGGAGAGGGCTGCAGCCTTGATACAAAGTCAATAAGTTGTAATAAATTAATATATAAATAAAATTAAAATTTAAAAAGTTTTCATGAATATGTTTAGTAGGAAGAAATTAAGGGAAGCCCCTGGACTAAACTTAGTTAGGCCCTTTATTCAATATCTAATTTTTTATCATTTTTATTTTTTATATTAATTACAGTTTATTCACTTTGTATCCCAGCTGCAGCCCCCTCTCTCATTCCCTCTCAACTGCAGGGAGCCAAAGCTATTTACTGAAGCCAAAGTTAAGTAGTGAGCCAAAGCTATTTAGTGGAGACAAAGGTATTTACTGAAGCCAAAGCCAAGTAGTGAGCGAAGGTCATTTAGTGGAGACCTAAAGCTATTTAGTGAAAGAGTTATCTAAGACCCTAAATCATGGGTGATAGATTGTGAGGACATCCATTTGTTAGTTTTAGAGCATCCATAAGATATCTTAAGAAAACATCCTTATGGTATCTTGCAGGTACAATATTTAACCCATGAAAGCACTCTTCCTATCTCCTGCAGCAGTTAATTGACCTTTCCCCTTTCCTGCCTTCTCCCTATATAAGTTGGGTCAAATTTTCTAATAAACGAGGCTTTGATCAGACAAACAGACTTGGCCTCATTCCTGCACCTCTTGTTCCTCCCCTCCCCCATTCCTTCCATTCTCCTACTTTAGGAACCCCATTGAAGTCCTGTGGGTCGGGACAGCCAACCACCCCCACCATCCCTCTTCTCCTCCCATGCCCCTCTCCAAGTCCACTGATAGGAGAGATCCTCCTCCCTTTCCATCTGATCCGAGTTTATCAATATCTAATTTTAAAGAAGCAGCTGTATTAAGAAAACATGACAAGGTCAGTTCTACATCCCCTACTTAGGAGAATTTAGCAAGCTGTTGACAATGTGCAAGTCATGCTCCAGGGTTCTTATTTCTCTTACTTCATGATAGGGCTAGAAATCTAGCATATATGGAGGACTGGGTCCATGCAGGACCAGATGAGAAAGGAGGTTTGACAAGCTGATCTAAGGTGGGGCTCTCGTGAGTTTCTTCTCTTCCACATTACCATGTCTGTTAGTGCCAACCTTGTTCATATTTAGGCAGCCGTGTTGGTGAGACTTTATGGGTATAGTTTCTGGTAGTCGTAAGAGACAGAATCATACAGAAAACTTCTGATCTCTGGGTCTTATAATCTTTCCACTGGTTCTCCCCTGAGCCCTAGGTGCAGAAGCTGTGCAGTAGATGTATCAGTTGGGACTGGGTGTCTCAGCTCTGAATTTTGATTGGTTGTGGTTTTCTATACTGGTTATTACATGAACAGAAGAGAAGTTTCTTTAATGAGGGGTGAGCACTGCACTACCAGTTATAACAATAAATAGTTAGAATGTTGTTAGGTGTTATATTGGTTTGCTGAATTGGCATTTGTAGGTTTTCCTCCACAATCCATAATTTTACTAGCCCTGAGTAGGTGGCTAGGTTTCCAGTACAAACTTTGTTAAAATGTTCTTGAATCTAATTAGAGACCTTGGTTAGCATCAATATATAAGTGCTACTAATATACCCTGTGGGTTTTGTGCCAACCTGGCTGCTGATGTGGTTCATAAGTGTCAGAGCTGGGTAGGGCTATTGATTGCTTCCATTCCTTGGATGCTTACATGGTGCCTTCTGTGCCATGAAAGCTAGTCTTAGAGGAGGAGGCTCCCAGGTCATATGCATCTCTCGTCCGGTGGTCCCTGTATGCTAAGTATATAGTGTTTTCACCAACAGGGACTTACTATCTACCTCTGCAAGGCAAACAAGGGCATTATTGATAGCTAATAATATTTTAACAGTTTCTTTGACAACCCTGACCAACAACTCAAAAGAGATCTTCTCGTGCTTTGTGTTGAAATTTTTGTTAGATGGTCTTTGGCTCTTAGTAGAGTTCTGGCAGCCCAGATGGAAAAATGACATTATACCTTATCTGCATTTTAGGTATTTTTAATTGGGTAGTTGATAGTGTGATTCCTTGTGGAATCATACTATTGTCATACCTTTTCAGACATCCTTGATGCAATTTTACCTTTCTCCTTATATTTTTTTTTGTATTTATCTTGATTCTCATTCCTAATTGGAGTATGACCCTAAATTTTTTTCTATTTCCCTTTTCTGATCACCTATGCCCTAATATTCTCCTCTCTATCGCCACACCAACATGTGTGCACACACTAAAAAGCCTGTGGCATTTGTCATTCTGGGTCAATGTTACCTCTTTTTCACTTCTAATTTCTTACATTAATATATAAAATATGTTTATGTTTTATACATGAGATGTATATTTTATAAACATGCCAATTTGTTATTAGTGATTAAATATTTTTCTGCTGTCCTGTTTCAACTGGAAAACAAGGTACAGTCATCAAAATAATGATTGTCAGACCTTGTCTTGACAGCAGAAGACAACAACAACTCAGAAGGAAGGTAATATAAGCATCAACATTCCTCTGACTTATTCCCAGGAAGGACATTAAGGGACGCATTACAGGGAAAGAAGAATAAAACAGATTTTACAGCTTTCATTAATTTATGGAAACTAAATAGATTTGATGAGAAGTTGGATGGCCTCTGTAGAGAAGACTTCCAGAGAAATATGACAGTAAAATAAACTAGAGATTGAAAATATTAAAAATATTGAAAATAGTAAAATAGAGATTGGAGCAGGTATATCTTCAAGTCACTTAACACTGGCCTATGCAAAAATATTGTGAAACTTCATGGGATTGAAAAAAAGATAAACATGAACAAATATCTCTATTCTTTTACCTAACTATCTGAAGAATTCAGATAGTGAAAATACCTTATGATGACAACCACAAAGTAAAACACCCTAGTGTGGAGGACAATGGGTGGGATCTTCAGAGAGTCATGAAAGCAAATGCAAATTAACATTTGAATAAAAACCTCTATTGCTTCAACAATCCAAAAAAGAAAACTCAAACATTGGAGTTAATTCTAATAAATGACCTGAAACCAAAAACAAGTCAATTTTTTTTTTAATTTACCAAGTAATATGTAAAGTCACAATATCTTGTTAAGTCGTAATTAGCACTAGACATGTAAAGTAAAAAAACATTGTTTAAGAAGGAAGGAAAGTCAACCATGCTCAGAAATACCTTAAAATTAACAAAAGTAGCTCAGGCTGGCCTCGAACTCATGATCCTCCTGCCTCTGCCTCCTTCAGCAAATTCTATCAGTGGGCTTGGAAAGGGATAGAGAGGAGATCAAGGAGGGAGGGCGGGATTGGGAGGGAATGAGGGAGCAGGATACAGCTAGAATACAGAGTTAATAAACTGTAACTAATATTTAAAAAATAAAAATTTAATTAAAAAATTAACAAACGTATTATAAAAAGTATGACTATTATAGTTTTAGTCTAAAAAGGTAAATAAAATATGAACATAATAGAAGAGAAATTAAAGTTTCTGAATGACATGCAATACACAGCTGATAGATAGCACATAGTACATAGCACAGTGATTTGCAACACGCTAGAAACATGAAGAGGAAAACAATCAGCAAATATGAAAAACAATCTAAGATTTAATATACTGAAGAGAATAAAAGTCTTTAAAAGAAAATGAGCCGAGTGTCTAAGAGGTGTGAACAGTGTAATAGATGACTTGAAGAGCACAAGGAGAGAAAGAGAGGGCAAGGGAATGTGCTTGAACAAATAAGGGACAAAATCTACCCAACTCAGCCGTAATGGCATTCATCCAAGAAACGCCACAGAGAGATGAGTTTTCTCTCCTCACTTGGAGTAACATTATTAACATCAGTTATTCTTCTGATCAATTGCACAACACTTTTTCAGACGATTTTCTTCTAAAAGTTCAAAAAACAATAATGCACAAATGCTATTTCTTAAACTTTTATTTCTTGCATAGGTTTGAGGAACCATGTGATATCATTTTTCCTTTGTCTCAAGAAACATTACTCTGCTGGACCATTACTAGTAAAAATATTTGCACCTTTAATTATTTGGAAAGTATTTTGTTTTCCTTCTTATTGGTGGCATTCGGGAAGTTGTAAGTTCTGCTTCACTTTGGCTCTTGAACTATGGCCTTCTCATTGCCTTTGACTTGCCACTGGCTTCACAAAAAGTTAACTTAAACTTAATAATTGACCGATTCACAAAGAAACATTTTGCTTCAGTTGTTTTTAAGTTTTCTGTTTTAATTCTTGATAATCTGGCTATGAGTCATGAAGGTATGGATTTGTCATTAGATTGCTTGATATTGCTTGAGTTTCTTGGCTGGATCTAATAGTTCTCGTGAGTGAGTAGACTATCCAGCTATTTGTTCTTTAAAACAATCCATCCTTAACTCTTTCTTACATGCTTTAGAGTTCAATTGTGCATTTTTCCCCTTGCATATCACTGAGGTTTGGTTCATTTTTATCAGGTAGGTTATTTTCCTCTCTGTGCATTCATTTCTCCTCCTTTTTAACGTAATAACTGATCTGATATTTTTCAATGTAAAATACTAATATCTTAGTTAGTATAATTTAACTATGTAAATTATACTAATTAATTAGGACATACTAATTAGTATAATTTAACAATGTAAAATACCAACATCTTAGTTAGTACAATGTAAAATTTTAACATCTTAGTTAAAATATTCAGTGATAAGCTCACTAATATCTTGTTTTTAATTCTAGAATTTGAACTTGATTAATTTCTAGTTTTCATTCATTTCACATTATGTCATGTTCACTTCTTATCGCTAGAGTGGGAAAGGCTCCTTGTCTTCAATCAATTTTCATGAAAAACCTGTCTGGGTTTATCTGAATGAACTCATTCTGTTTCTAGATTACAACACCTTAAACTTTTCTCACTTGTAATCCCTTCTTACCAAGAATATTTTTTACCTAACCTTACAAAGATATTTGTGATAGATATATAAGTGGAATATAGCTGACAGTAAATCATAACAAAATTTATTTTGAGACAACTATTTTTATATGTATAATTTTATCATTTTTGTACATTTTAAGAAGGTTATATACTACATGATAAGGACATGCATATATATATATATACATGATAAGGACATACATACTTATTTTCATATGAAGAATTAAAACTTAGCTGTATATTTGATATTTCAAGATATAACATCCTTAATGTTTTTCAGATTTAGTCTGTACTTTGATTTCATGATCATCCATGTTGAGAATGCTACTTCACTTGAGTGTATAGCATAATTGGCAGAATTATCTGTGTATGTATTCTGATATCCAGCCAAAATTAATTCAATAAAAATATATGAAACTTAATCCTGCAACTCAAAAACAATATTTTAAAATTCAAATATTCTAACATAATAGAATCCTAACACATACCAATGTGATACTTAACATCTTGAAGAATGATGGCAGGGAAATGTTAAAAAGTCTTTGTTTTCAATTATTAGGTCATTATGTTATGTTTCTCTACAGCAGTAAATTTTGTGGGTACACTGGAACCATTTCAGTTCATAACCTTGTCACATTTAAGATCTAAGCCAAGATGTTTTTGGCAAGTTTGTTGGTAGTGCATGGTGTTACCATGCAAAGAGCAAGGTTCATAGGCCTTGTGTTCAGAACCAGTTCTACTGTGCAGTCTTGCAACGTGACATAGCAGAGTTCTGCCAGGAACACCTTAGATTATTTACATGTCTGATTTAAAATCATCTAGCAGCCTGGCACATTCAGAAATGTTGTAGTGTTGCCAAATTTTTAATGACTCTCACATTCAGTTATGAGATGCCACACGGGGTCACCACCCAGAGTTCAGATGGCTGTGATCCTCAGCTTGTTCTCCACCAGTGAGCCTAGTTTCCATGAGAGAGGGAAATGAAGAAAAAGTGGTTGGTGTGGGTGAGGCAACCAGTATTTTATTAATATGCCGCAAACATTTTGTCATCTTTAAGTACTTAGGTTGAGACCACAGGCATAATATAAACTATACATCATGAAATTTTAGAATGTTTTAAAAACTTTGTTGTATCCTGGAAGAATAAAAAGTATATCCTAAGGGATCGTAAAATAGTCTCTCTCGGGGAAAAAAAAATACATCAAAGATTTGCGGGGTCATTATTTTAATATTATTCTAACTATGTCATTATAAAATGGATCAAAGAAAGATATTATTAAGCCACCTCCAAATTTACAGAAAAAAATAGTTGATCTATGATATACATATGTGGCTTATGCTAAATCATGGAGACATTAGTACAGCAGTAGTTATTAGCTCAAACTTTCACAAGTTTTGCTGTACATTTTAGAATACTATCTGTTCTTTGTAAACAATGGATGCAAATCATAATTTCTGCTAGTTCATGTATACCCCAAATAATGTTTCAATATCTTTCTAAATGCCTGAATAATAGCTACTATTAATTAGAGTATATATTATAAAGGTTAATTTTTAGTACATGTTAAATTTTCAAAATATATTGTCACATTGGTCTCTTACTCATGACCTATAAATTATGATGTCCAAACAGTTATCCATTGCTCAGTCCTCTGAAATTCTGTCTTATCAAGTTAGGATTATTTTGTACTGCCTTCTGTTCTTCTATAATCCTTCATATCATTCTTTACCCCCTTCTCTCTGTCTCATTCTGCCTCTCTGTCTCTCTCTCTCTGCATCTCTCTCACACACATACACACACACAATTCTGGCCATTCAACTTCCATTGACTCAAAGAAACAAACAAACAGGAAACTCTTGAACATTAATAAATCTATTCTCACATAAATTCCACCATCATATCAAATAAAAAGTAAAACCCCATAATATTCTAAACATGTCAAACTTTGGCCAGGACACTGGGTAACATAGTATACTGCTATCATTACACTTAATGACAGATTTTTATATAGGTTTCCTACCTCTTTGTACATAGCCCAACACTTGGATAAATTAATACATAATATGTGCTAGTTGTCTGTTCTTTGAGAATTTTATACAATGAAGTTTCATTACATCAACCCCCTTTCTCCCACTTCTTCCAACTTCAGCCCAGCCCATCCAACTTTGTGCTCTCTTTTCTTTTCTTTTTTTCCACCCATCAGGTCCAATTGGTGCTGCAAAATATATTCTTGGGTACGTGACAAGTTGCCAGTGGCAACACACTTAGAGAAAATCGGCTGTCCTAATCCCAGGTACTATTAATTGGCAATAGCTAATAGGCTAGTGGTGAGACTTCATGTTCACCTCCATTATCCATGTTGGGATTTGGGCTGGCTTGGGCTTGCCTAGGTCTTGTGCAAGTTGTCACAATCACTGTGACAGTTGCCCTGTTTTATCCAGGAGACACAGTTTCGTTGTAATCATACACCAATATTGACTCTTACATTCTTTCCATGCTCTCTTCCAAGAGTACAAGAGGAAGAGGGATTATGATATACATGTCACATTTACATTAGAATTCTCAGAAATTTATTATTGGTTGTGTGTTAACCAGCTGTGGGTCTCTGTCCTAATCTCCATCTACTGTAAAAAGAAGCTTCTCTGGTGAGGTTTTTTTTTTTTTTTTCTGCAGAAAAACAAATTTATTCTGAGCTCTAAAATCTGAAAATATTGAACTTTAGAAAACATCCACATGGAATTTTGCTTTCTCCAATATGTTAACGATCTACAAGGAAAAAAAAAACACAAAACCAAAACATGATCCTTAAAACAGTGCTGTCCAGTCGCCTGCAGTTGTTGGGTCAGTTTCCATGTTTTACTGAGGTACAGCCTGCACACTTTGGTAAAGTCACAAGATACAAACGGAAACAAAAAGTAACCAATGAAAACACTGCACAGGCTGTCTCTGGTGAGTTTTAAGGGATGTGCCAATGTAGGGGCACACCCACTCCTGATGATTTGTTATATTTGCTGCTCTAAGTATTATAAATACACCTGTGATTTTTAAATTGTACCTGAATAAGTTTTAAAATCTAGAATAATATTTTTAAGCAGAAGCTTATCTGATGAAAAGATCTGTTGCCTCTTTTATTGTGGTTGCTGCTTGTTTTGTTGTTGTAGTTTAGGGGGATTTTTTTTCTCACTGACAAAGCTAGTTTTTTCACTATATCCATCAGGAGCCAGGCTATCCACGGTTTGGAATTTCAGAGTGGGAGGTATCAAATATGGTTTTTATTTAGAGCTATAGGAAATGCAATAGATAAATCTCAGTTGTATTCAAGACAAAACTTGAGATTATGAGAATCAGAATTGATAGTCTATAGTCAGCATTTTAAAAGAATGCGTTTCTACTGGTATTTATAGTGGCTTGATCCATCATACCTCTGGGCTGGTAGGAAAACCTGAAAATTGCCTAAGATGAAACATTTTGCAGGAGGCCAAAGACACTGTAACCCTAAGGAAAATTGAAGGGCTTTTTTTTTTTTTTCCTGGAGGCCAACCTAGACAGACTGGTGCAGTGTTTTCCAGGTTCTCTGACCTCAGACAGAGCTGGGTAGCTCAGCCTCCTCCTGAGCCAGTTGTTCCACCTCTTACTGTGGGGCAGGATTAATTAGTGTCTCTGAAGCTTTTCCAAACTACTGTCCAACGGACATAGATAACAGTGGCCCTTCGAGCACAATCATCCTGTCAACCTTTCCCACCCAGCAGTGAATTTCACTAGCTGATGTTTTAGCAGGCATAGTTCTGTGGTAAATATAGCACAGCAACATGAAAAGTGCTATTTCTCTCCAAGGAGAGCATATTTAATATTTTTCTTTTGCAGATTAGTAGCTGTGGATTTATTTATTTATTTATTTATTTATTATTTTATTTTTTTCTGCTACTGAGAATAGCCTTGTATTTTGGCATGTAACCTGAATGAAACTGTTTGCCTCAGCATTTCAAACACCAGTGGCCTCGGAACAGTTTCTAGACAAGGGCACCCAAGTGGATGCCTGATGGCATAGAGGATCATAGCTGCAAAGGGACTGAAGACTGCAGCTTGCACGCCATCGATCATGTTCTGTCTGTGGCTCAGAGTGGGCAGTTTGTCGCCTCTGCTGCTCCTGGGAGTGAAAGCCCATCAATCTCAGCGTTTCAGCGATGTGTGCTGGGCCTCTCACTCTCCACTTGCTTGCAGATCTGCAGCCTTTCTGCAGATGATCCCTGCCCTTCCATCTGCTTTGGCATCTGTGCTAGGCGCAAGAGTAGAGCTTCACAGCTGTGGTTTCCTTGGCCCAGACTCCAAGACCAGCTCTGCAGATGCTCTAAGTGCAATATAATTGAGGTAGTCTTTCAACCACTGCTCACATGTTCTTTTTGAGTTATGCAGAGAAGAAAATAAAATCCACCCATCAGAAGTAATTCAGCAAAAGGAATTTTTTTATTTTTCCTCTTTATTCAGAGAGCCACAACATATTACCCAGGTAAATAATTAATCAAGATTTCTGCTAAAGATGATTCAAGTTGTTGATAGACTGTGTTAAGACATGTGTAAATAAATAGTGTGGCACTAAAAATGAGCAAGAATCAAAGCAAATTGATTTGTAAATTTGTAATTTTATAACATGTTTGTCTATTCATTTGTTTTATAAGGCTATAGAGCAGAACAACACAGACTGGATAATTTTAGAAGAACATAAATTTAATTATGAGACATCTGGAGGCTCAAACTTCTAAGGTCAAGGAGTCAGGGATTGGGGTGGAGCCCAGCGTGCTGAATGAAAATCAAAAGCACACACATATAGACGTGATCATGACACTATTTCATTCTTGAGGGCTGAAGCCTTATGACCTTGCTCCTCCCAACACTGTCACAAGTGTCAAATGAGGGGTCACAGCTAAAGAGGCTTAAGGACATGGTGCTGGTGTCAACTCACCTTCTGTAAGGACATCATTGAGGACAGCATCAGAATGGTAGGAATGTACATAAGAAGAAGTGGTCACACAGTGAGACATAAGTCGTTTAGCATCCAGACTTACTCATTTCTAGCAAGTGAATAAACACACTTATTTTCTGTGGGAATTATTCAGTGTCTTTATCTCTTCCCATTAGGCTCCTCTTTACAAAGTTCTTACCACCTTTTTTTGTGAAAATACTATTTTTTTATTATTATTAATTACACTTTATTCATTTTGTACCCCCCATAAGCCCCTCCCTCCTCCCTTCCCGATCCCACCCTTCCTCCCCTTTCTGCATGCATGCCCCTCCCCAAGTCCACTGATAGGGGAGGTCTTCCTCTCCTTCTTTCTGATCTTAGACTATCAGTTCTCATCAGAAGTGGCTGCATTGTCATCTTCTGTGGCCTGGTAACATCACTACAAGACCCGACCTTCCAACATGTAGACCCTTAACAGATAAGCTACATCTGAGCATAGCAATTATCATGGCAGGTTGACAATCACTAGCCCGAAGTGTGTTAGGTCCATGCAGCACCCAAGAGATCACAAATCCCTTGAGAGAGTCTCAAGTTCCATTTCAATGGTGGCCACTCTTAGTACCATCTGCACTTTTCTGGAAAAGGCTCGTTGATCTTTTAGTGACATAGAATCTAATAAGCCTATGAACTTTCATATATTCCAGAATTCAACTGACAGGAACCCATATTTTCTCTCATCAAGAAGGATGATAATATATTGATTCAAAATGTTTACATGTTCCAACATTTCGTATCCAAAAATAAAACTCTTCTTCTCTTATTTAACTCTTCCTTTGAAAAGGAAAAAAAAAAAATCATGGGTGTGCCACTATTCTCTCACTCTTGTGCATGTTCTCTGCTGTGTTCCTAATCATTCTGTCTTCAAATTCTCAAACACCGAGATGTTACTATTTTCTGTGGCACCTTCTTCCACTAAATGATATTTGGAAATGTGTATTAAAAGTTGTTTTAGTCTTCTGGACAACAAATTTACCATATCAAAAAATTTTGATTTATTAAATTGAAAAAAAAATCCTAAACATACTACAACATACTAATATTTTTGAATCACTGTTAGTGTGACTACCACTTTGTTATAATTATTGACCCAACCTCAACTGATATAATGTAAGGAACTAAATAAATATCAGTTTGAATAGTGAAATGCATACAGCGGTTACTAAAAATCTATGAAACTGGTGAAATGCTAAAGCTGACAAGAAATTATTGTTTCATTTCCTTCTGAGAAAATGGGTTTCGAATTGAAGAAATGCTCCAGAAGTAATGGTGGATCCAGTTTACAATGCTCTGCCAATCTTGGCTTTTTAGGCTCAGAAAATAATCAACGCTAAAAAAGCATTATTTTGTCATTTTTTTCAACTTCCTATATTGTTTCTGTTAATAAGCATTTATTATGGCCATGGTCAAAAGCAGCCTAAAAGAATTTGATAACCCATTCATTTATTAAGCCAATGTTTCCTAAGAACGTTTATAAGATACTTTCATTGAGAATTTTAAATTGAAGAAAGATAAATAGAAGAAATACTTGAAGAATATTGTTTTAAAAGGCAGCTTTCGTTATTAAAACATTTATCTTTATAGGAAGAAATAAAATACTGGTGTCAAGCATGGTAGAAGAGGCAAGAGAGACGACAGCCCTCCCACACGGCAGCTGCCCAATTCCCTAACTTCTCCTGTGGAATTCTCCACACATCAAAGGGACAGCATGATTCTGCTTTTAAGTTGTGGGGCTTTCCACATTGTGAATGTGACTCAGGTCTCACCCATGCTCATCAGGATTATATTAGTTGGGAATTAACTAATTGCCTGAAAGAGACACACACTTATGGTAAGTCCCAAGAGGCAGGACAGGGTTAATAGAAGGTTACTGAAAAATTACAAGAAATGCCAATGAAGAGCATGAAATCGTACCTGGGTTTGCTTATTCATTTCCCCTTTGATTTACTATAAATATTTCTGGTATATTTTCTTCTCTTTTTTAATGACACCATCTCTGCTGGCCTTGATCAGACTTGGTGCAGATCAAGTGCCAGAAAAGGAATGAGCTCAGCAAACTCAGATCAAAATCCTTGGAGACAAAATCTAATTGGCTGCTTTAAAGCAAAAGGGTAAACTCCTTTGGTCAGGAGCGCTGTCACTGAGTGAAAACACTGATCCTTGTAGGATTATCAAGGTCATTAGCATCATGAGTGCTTTTCACAGGATCTTTGCTTTCTACTATGGGTTGGAGCTTTCATTAAGACAGCTATGAGAGGCTCTCATGCAGCTTCATCTATGCACATTGATTAATATGCAAATCCTGCTTTGTTGCCCTTCCATTCTCCTGTGTTAGTCAACTTTTAATTACTATGAAAACATAACTGACACAATCAATTAAAAAAAAAAAAGGAGAAAATATTTAGTTGATCTCATGGCACTTGTGTTTTCAGCCCATAATTTCTTTTTATTTTTTTATTTTTTTATTTTTAGTTACATTTTGTTAACTCTGTGTCCCAGCTGTATCCCGCTCCCTCCTTCTCTCCCCAACCCCACACTCCCTCCCTGGTCTCCTCCCTGCCCCTTTCCAAGTCCACTGATAGGGGAGGACCTCCTCCCCTTTCATCTGACCCTGTTTTATCAGGTATCTTCAGGGCTGGCTGCAAAGTCCTCCTCTATGGCCTAACAGACTGCTCCTCCCCGGGGGAGGGGGGGGGTCAAACAGCCTGCCCTTGAGATCCTGTTAGAAATAGTCCATGTTCCCCTTACTTTGGAAAACTACTTGGTTACTGAGCTACCACGGGCCACATCCGAGCAGAAGTTCTAGGTTATATCCATAGATGGTCCTTGGTTGAGTGTCAGTCTCAGAAAAGACCCTGTGCCCAGATATATTTGGTCCTTGTAGAGCTCCTATCCTTTCCATAACTACTAACTTCCCTTCTTTCATATGATTCCCTACACTCTGCCGAGGGTTTGGTTATGAGTCTTAGTGTCTGCTTTGAAACACTGCTAGGTAGAGTCTTTCAGATGCCTTTTGTGGTAGACTCCTGTCATAAGTTCAATGCACATCCCATTTGTCTTTCTAAATGAGGATTAATCACCTTCGCCTGTGTCCATTTTCTTGATTATCTTCTTTAGGTGTGTAGATTTCATTATGTTTATCATATCTTGTAGGTCTATATAAGCGAGTATATACCAAGTTTGTCTTTCTCCTTCTGGAATACTTCACTCAGAATGATCTTTTCTAGATCCCACCACTTGCCTGCAAATTTCATGATTTCCTCCTTTTTGATTGCTGAGTAGTATTCCATTGTGTAAAAATACCACAATTTCTGTATCCATTCCTCCGTTGATGGACATCTGGGTTGTTTCCAAGTTCTGGCTATTACAAATAAAGCTGCTACAAACATGGTTGAACAAATGTCCTTGTTGTGTACTTGAGCAAATTTTGGGTATATACCTAGGAGTGATATAGCTGGGTCTTGAGGTAGCACTACTCCTAGTTGTCTGAGAAAGCGCCAGATTGACTTCCAAAGTGGTTGAACCAGTTTACATTCCCACCAGCAATGGAGGAGGGTTCCCTTTTCTCCACAACCTCTCCAGCATGTGCTATCACTTGAGTTTTTCATCTTGGCCATTCTGATGGGTGTAAGGTGAAATCTCAGGGTCGTTTTGATTTGCATTTCCCTAATGGCTAATGAGGTTGAGCATTTCTTTAAGTGTTTCTCTGCCATTCGATGTTCCTCTTTCGAGAATTCTCTGTTTAGTTCTGTTCCCCATTTTTTAATTGGATTACTTGGTTTGTTGCTTTTCTGCTTCTTTAGTTCTTTATATATACTGGATATTAGCCCTCTGTCAGATAAAGGGTTGGTGAAGATTCTTTCCCAATCTGTAGGCTGTCTATTTGTTTTGATGACAGTGTCTTTTGCTTTACAGAAGCTTTTCAGTTTCATGAGGTCTCATTTATTGATTGTTGCTCTTAGAGCCTGTGCTATTGGTGTTCTGTTCAGGAAGTTGTCTCCTGTGCCAATGAGTTCTAGGCTGTTTCCCACTTTTTTTTCCAACTGATTTAGAGTATCTGGTTTTATGTTGAGGTCTTTGATCCACTTGGACTTTAGTTTTGTGCAGGGTGATAAATAGAGATCTATTTTCATTTTTCTGCATGTGGATATCCAGTTGGACCAGCACCACTTGTTGAAGATGCTGTCTTTTTTCCATTGAATGGTTTTGGCTTCTTTGTCGAATATCGAGTATTCAGAGGTGTGTGGGTTTATTTCTGGATCTTCTATGCGGTTCCATTGATCCTCCTTTCTGTTTTTATGCCAATACCATGCAGTTTTTATTACTATTGCTTTGTAGTACAACTTGAGATCGGGGATGGAGATACCTCCAGATGATCTGTTGTTGTACAGGATCGTTTTGGAGATTCTGGGTGTTTTGTTTCTCCATATGAAGCTGAGAATCTTTTTTTCAAGGTCTGTAAAAAATTGAGTTGGTATTTTGATGGGAATTGCATTGAATCTGTAGATTGCTTTTGGCAGGATGGCCATTTTCACAATGTTAATCCTACCAATCCATGAGCACGGGAGATCTTTCCATCTTCTGAGATCTTCTAAAATTTCTTTCTTCAAAGACTTGAAGTTTTTCTCAAACAGGTCTTTCACTTGCTTGGTTAGAGTCACACCAAGGTACTTTATGTTATTAGTGGCTATTTTGAAGGGTGTTGTTTCCCTAATTTCTTTCTCAGCCTTTTTGTCTTTGGTATACAAGAGGACTTCTGATTTTTTTGAGTTGATTTTGTATCCTGCCACTTTGCTGAAGGTGTTTATCAGCTGAAGAAGTTCTCTGGTTGAATCTTTGGGGTCGCTCATGTATATTATCATATCATCTGCAAATAGTGACACTTTGACCTCTTCCTTTCCGA
>NW_026594418.1:6299717-6480206 GCF_907164565.1 Psammomys obesus
TCGGAAAGGAAGAGGTCAAAGTGTCACTATTTGCAGATGATATGATAGTATACATGAGCGAACCCAAAGATTCAACCAGAGAACTTCTTCAGCTGATAAACACCTTCAGCAAAGTGGCAGGATACAAAATCAACTCAAAAAAATCAGAAGCCCTCTTGTATACCAAAGACAAAAAGGCCGAGAAAGAAATTAGGGAAACAACACCCTTCACAATAGCCACTAATAACATAAAGTACCTTGGTGTGACTCTAACCAAGCAAGTGAAAGACCTGTTTGAGAAAAACTTCAAGTCTTTGAAGAAAGAAATTGAAGAAGATCTCAGAAGATGGAAAGATCTCCCGTGCTCATGGATTGGTAGGATTAACATTGTGAAAATGGCCATCCTGCCAAAAGCAATTTACAGATTCAATGCAATTCCCATCAAAATACCAACTCAATTCTTTACAGACCTTGAAAAAAAGATTCTCAGCTTCATATGGAGAAACAAAAAACCCAGAATCTCCAAAACAATCCTGTACAACAACAGATCATCTGGAGGTATCTCCATTCCCGATCTCAAGCTGTACTACAAGGCAACAGTAATAAAAACTGCATGGTATTGGCATAGAAACAGAAAGGAGGATCAATGGAATCGCATAGAAGACCCAGAAATAAACCCACACACCTATGAATACTCAATATTTGACAAAGAAGCCAAATCCATTCAATGGAAAAAAGACAGCATCTTCAACAAATGGTGCTGGACCAACTGGATGTCTACATGCAGAAAAATGAAAATAGACCCATATTTATCACCCTGCACAAAACTAAAGTCCAAGTGGATCAAGGACCTCAACATAAAACCAGATACTCTAAATCAGCTGGAAAAAAAAAGTGGGAAACAGCCTAGAACTCATTGGCACAGGAGACAACTTCCTGAACAGAACACCAACAGCACAGGCTCTAAGAGCAACAATCAATAAATGAGACCTCATGAAACTGAAAAGCTTCTGTAAAGCAAAAGACACTGTCATCAAAACAAATAGACAGCCTACAGATTGGGAAAGAATCTTCACCAACCCTTTATCTGACAGAGGGCTAATATCAAGTATATATAAAGAACTAAAGAAGCAGAAAAGCAACAAACCAAGTAATCCACTTAAAAAATGGGGAACAGAGCTAAACAGAGAATTCTCGAAAGAGGAACATCGAATGGCAGAGAAACACTTAAAGAAATGCTCAACCTCATTAGCCATTAGGGAAATGCAAATCAAAACGACCCTGAGATTTCACCTTACACCCATCAGAATGGCCAAGATGAAAAACTCAAGTGATAGCACATGCTGGAGAGGTTGTGGAGAAAAGGGAACCCTCCTCCATTGCTGGTGGGAATGTAAACTGGTTCAACCACTCTGGAAGTCAATCTGGCGCTTTCTCAGACAACTAGGAGTAGTGCTACCTCAAGACCCAGCTATACCACACCTAGGTATATACCCAAAATTTGCTCAAGTACACAACAAGGACATTTGTTCAACCATGTTCGTAGCAGCTTTATTTGTAATAGCCAGAACTTGGAAACAACCCAGATGTCCATCAACGGAGGAATGGATACAGAAATTGTGGTATTTTTACACAATGGAATACTACTCAGCAATCAAAAAGGAGGAAATCATGAAATTTGCAGGCAAGTGGTGGGATCTAGAAAAGATCATTCTGAGTGAAGTATCCCAGAAGGAGAAAGACAAACTTGGTATATACTCGCTTATATAGACCTACAAGACATGATAAACATAATGAAATCTACACACCTAAAGAAGATAATCAAGAAAGTGGACACAGGCGAAGGTGATTAATCCTCATTTAGAAAGACAAATGGGATGTGCCTTGAACTTATGACAGGAGTCTACCACAAAAGGCATCTGAAAGACTCTACCTAGCAGTGTTTCAAAGCAGACACTAAGACTCATAACCAAACCCTCGGCAGAGTGCAGGGAATCATATGAAAGAAGGGAAGTTAGTATGATATGGAAAGGATAGGAGCTCTACAAGGACCAAATATATCTGGGCACAGGGTCTTTTCTGAGACTGAAACTCAACCAAGGACCATCTATGGATATAACCTAGAACTTCTGCTCGGATGTGGCCTGTGGTAGCTCAGTAACCAAGTAGTTTTCCAAAGTAAGGGGGACACGGACTATTTCTAACAGGATCTCAAGGGCAGGCTGTTTGACACCTCCCCCCAGGGGAAGAGCAGTCTGTTAGGCCACAGAGGAGGACTTTGCAGCCAGCCCTGAAGATACCTGATAAAACAGGGACAGATGAAAGGGGAGGAGGTCCTCCCCTATCAGGGGACTTGGAAAGGGGCAGGGAGGAGACCAGGGAGGGAGTGTGGGGTTGGGGAGGGAATGAGGGAGCGGGATACAGCTGGGACACAGAGTTAACAAAATGTAACTAAAAAGAAAAAAAAAAAAAGATAGAAATAAGTACTTATCAAAATTATAATAAGAGGGTATGGTGTATAAGCACTGGAAATATACAGCTATTTCTTTTCAAATGAACTTACATAACTGAAAATTTGTTATTTTAGATTTACCATATTTTTTAAAATATTTCCTTTATTCAATCTTTGGGAAAATGTGGATAACACAAACTTAACTTTTCATGTTTGTTTATTAAATAATTACTAAACATAAAAAAAAATAATAAAATAAAGGAATAAAAAAAAAACCACTATGGAAGCTGTATTGTGTCACTTAATATACATTTTTGCCCAAACAGCTTTACTTGCAAATGTTCATCACAGTGAGTCATTGGTCTGTTTTAAGGCCTCTGGCTTCTGCTACACTAACAATACTGTATCCTCACTGGGGCTGTTGTTGCCCTGTGTTGTGGAGACACTTCGCCTCCGGTAGTGCACAGATAGGGTAGATATTGAGGTGATCCAACTCAAAGCCCTGGATCTTGGCCTGAGTGGTGGCTCTGTTGTTTTGCTCACCATCTCTGCTTTACCTAACCCATATCATCAGTCCCAGCTCTAACATACTGCACCCATGAGATGTGGCCTGTTCTCCATATAAGATGGGCAAGCTCTCCCTAACCACCCCGGTGATGGGAAGGACCAAGTCTCCCACACCCGGACCACCAAGACCAGCTCTCCTTTCTGTTTTTTTTTTTTTTATGTTGTCTCATCAAAACTATTATCTGAGGTCACTCTTTGACCTCTCTTTATCCGCTTCTATGCTAGGAGAGCCTATGTTTCAATCCTTGTAGTACATGAAAGTTCTGTGCTGTGGAGCCTTGTATTTTCTACAGATTTGATGAAAAATGTTAAAAAATAAAAACTATGTTTTTAAAGTCTAGAATGAACCTACAACCAAGAGATATAGCATGCTAAAGAACTTTTAGATTTATGTAATAAATGCCTTAAAAAGCTTATTTTATGTTTCTTCATCCAAGCACTAAATTTTTTAATTATCACTATAAAATATTTGGGGTTAGGGTCGTTGTTCATCTTTGCATCTTACTGTCTTTCCTTTTTCTAACATTTTTTTTTTTTTTGTGGCAAGAGTAATAACTTGCATCTAGGAAACACTTGTTTATCCAATTAAATTGAAGGGATTTTCTTTAGCCTGGAAATTATATAACAATGCTTTGAAAGGGAGAACTTGAAGCTACTGAAATTGTGTAGAACAGAGGAGTCAATGATAGACCATAAAGAATGGACGAATGCTGGGAGTCAAAAATCAAAATCTATTAAGATTCTTCTGAGGGATTAAATATATGACAAAAATAACTATTTCTTCTACTGTATCTTCAGTGCCTGAGATTCTTTCTTCCATCTTTGTATTCTGTTGGTGAGGCTTGACTCTGAGGTTCCCGTTCTAGGTCCTTAATTTTTCATATCCACATTTCCCTTGGTTTGGGTTTTCTTTATTGATCTATTTTCATTTATAAGTCTTGAATTGTTTTCTTCACTTATTTCCACTGTTTGTGTTTTCATAGATTTCTTTAAAGGATTTATTTATTTTCTCTTTACAGACTTATGTCATGCTCATTTTGTGGTGTGTGTCTTGTGCTTCTGCTGGGCTGCAATACTGTGTGTACTATGATAGGGTGACTGCATTCTTCTGGACTCATATTGTCCTGGCTGTTATTGTTATTTATTGTTTTTATGTAGATGCCTAGGCATCTGGCTTTGGGAAGGCTGGAATTCTAGGGGCTGATATCTAGTCTTGTCTTTGTTAGGTAGGTGTTTTGTTTCTTGCCTATTAAGGTTCTTAGGAGATGTGATGACTGTATATTGCCTAGTGGAAATTCTTCTGGGATTCCACTTGTTGAGCCACTGGGGCTGTAGGTGAAATACATTTCTAGGTGCTTAGTGCTGACACTTATGGATGGAGTTGGGCTGCAGGGTGGCTGAGAGAATCCACAGAAGTTAGAAAAGCAGAGCATTCCACCAGGATCTATTCAGTCCCCTGAGAATGGGGGTGGGGGCGGGCAAAGAGTGAGCAGAGACTAGAACAGTAGGTCTGTTACAGAGATGAGATCCCACCCTTAGACAAATAACTATATACTGCTAGGAGAAGAAAAATTGGCCCCTTCCAAGGATGAGGCTCCTTATTGGTTGTCTAGAGCAAAATGAGTCATCAGCCCTGAAACCATATACACACAAAAAACAAAGCAGAATATATATAAATGGATATATTCATATATGTGTGTATATGTAGATATATATTCGTGTGTGTGTGTGTGTGTGTGTGTGTGTGTGTGTGATAATAAAAGAAAAATAGGCTATTAACCTGAGGGAGAACATTGGAAGGGTTGTAAAGAAGGTATGTGGGAATGGCTGGAGGGAGAAAATTGAGAAGGAAAGTGGTGTAATTCTACTTCAATTAAAATTATATTTTAAAGGCAAAATAAAGTCAGTTAAAAACTGTTTAGTTCCTCATGTATTTGTTTGCTTTATCAGAAAATGAACTTGCAAGTCCGTCAGCAATCTTACTGTGTTCTCTTTGGAATAGCCATAGGCTCAGGCTCACATGTAATCCGTTTTGCCTTTACAACACCATGCATCATGATTCAAAGCATGATGACATGTCACATGAAATCAAAGAAAGATCAACACAAGCACAGATTGCAGCCTTTTCTTGGACTCGGGCTTGTGAATTCATTTCAATACATATCATTACTGAGAATAATGGGAGTTCAGCTTCAAAGACTGAAGCCCTTCAGGACTGCTGTATTACCTGAGTCTCTTAAGAACAGTGTCACCTACTACTCCATCTTTTATGCTAGTGAAAAGTGACAGCATCTTCACATTCCCTGGGGCCTGTTTCACACTCTGTTTTTGAAGATCTAACTCTGCAGCCTAAACCATGGTTGATTCAGAAGTCAACAGTGTGAGTGACAACAATGCCCTTTCGGCTCAGTCCAGTATCAGGAAAACAGGAAGATAATAAATTTATCAGGACTGATTATTTTTCAGATCACTGTGTTTACTCTCCAGTGAACCAGTGGGGCATTTGCATGAAGGAAAGAAATTATTTTAATTATTTTTATTTTACTGCCCATTATCAAGTGGCCAGAATGAAAAAGATTAATTTAATTAAGTCAGTGAAACTCTATTTGGACGTAGTCTATCATTACCCGTTGTCAATAGATTGCACATGGAGACATTTTATTATAACCAATTTAAAAATTTTCGTTCTTGCTAAAATACATGGTTTCCTGGCCAGTAAGTCTCTGTTCTTTAATTGAGGAATCATTTCTGCATATTTCGTTGGGAGCCCACTGGCACATTCTCCTTCTTAAAAGACCACAATTTTCTGGCAGAAAAGAAGAATTGTCTTACAGGAATCTCAAACATCTAAGCTTCCACTTTAGAGCCTGCTAATTAATTCAGTTTCTTGAAAAAGAAGCATGATAATGAGGTAGGTTGCAAGCAGACCTGAGAGATTTCTCACTCGTTTTTATCTGTTCAATGGATATACTTATATCTGCAACTGGAGTAGGTGACATAGCTTAGCCACCAAGCTTGACAACTTGTGTTCAGTCCCTGGAACCAAATTTTAAAAGGAAAGAACTTATCCTTGCTAGTTGATCTTTGATCTTCACATATGGGTCATTCCATGTACATATGTGCACACAAACACAATAAATAAATGCAAAAATGTTATATTTGCCAACAATGCAGCCATATGTCTTTGAGTGAGATGATGCATATTATACTACTTAGTTGTGTTCCTAGTAATAATTAATGGTTCAAATCATGTTAGCTGCTATTATGCATGATAGGAATGATAAAAAAAATAATGCAAAAGAATTTGGAGCAATAATCAGGGTTTAAGTGGGAATTCCATTAAGGTTTTTATTTGGCCTTATATTGGAGAGTAAGAATAAGAAATGATAGAAGGCCTCTGAAAGATTCTACCTAGCAGTGTATCAAAGCAGATGCTGAGACTCATAACCAAACCTTGGGCAGAGTACAGGGAATCATATGAAAGAAGGGGGTGGGTAGTAAGACCTGGAGAGGACAGGCGCTCCACAAGAACCAAATATATCTGGGCCCAGGGGTCTTTTCTGAGACTGATTCTCTAACCAAGGACCATGAATGGATATAACCTAGAACTCAAGCTCAGAAGTAGCCCATGGCAGCTTAGCATCCAAGTGGATTCCCCTAGTGAGGGGAAGAGAGACTGTCTCTGACATGAACTCAGTGGCTGGCTCCTTAACCTCTCCCCCACCCCCACCCCCAAGTAGGACTAGCCTTACTAGGCCACAGAGGAGGACATTGAAGCCAATCCTGATGAGACCTGATAAGCTAGGATCAGATGGAAGAGGAGGAGGACCTTCCCTATCAGTGGACTTAGAGAGGGGCATGGGAGGAGATGAAGGAGGGAGGATGGTATTGGGAGGGAATGAGTGAGGAGGCTACAGCTGAGATACAAAGTTAATAAACTGTAATTAATATATATAAATAAATAATTTAATAAATAAATACAATTTGAGGAAGATTAGAGTAACTATCATATCTTATTTTTTAAAGTAGTTATTTATGATGGGGAATTTATTTCTCTTGTTAAAGTCCTTGCTTTGCATGAAAACACAAACAAAAGCAAACAAAGAGCCAGCCATGGAATCCATGTCAAAGACAGTTCCTCTTTCATAACCTCCCCCTGAGGGTGGAGGGATGGGGACAGCCTTGACAGGCCACAGAAGAAGAGGATGCAACCAGTCCAGATGAGAACTGATAGGCTGGGTCAGATAGTAGGGGATGAGGACCACCTCTTTCAGTGGACTAAGAGGTGCATAGGAAGAGAAGAAGAAGGGAGGGTGGGACTGGGAGCAAATGAGGAAGAGGGCCACAGCCTGGATACAAAGTAAATAAACTGTAATTAAAAAAAAAAAAACTAAAACAAAACAAAACAAAAACCTCTAGCTTCAAACACCATCATCTCATAAATTGGGAATAGAGACAAACACCTATAATGACAGTACTGCAGAGGTTGAGGCTGGAAAACTCATCCACATCTCTTCGGAATTTGAAATCTGCTGGAGCTTGGGGAACCCCACAGAAGACTGAGAGGAAAGAATGCAGGTGTCAGAGGGGATGAAGGACACCTGGAGAACAAGGGCATCTAAATCAACTAAGCAGGGATGTCATGGACTCACAGAGACTGAGGCAGCAAGCAGGAGTCTGCGTGGGTCTGCACCAGGTCTTCTGTGTATGTTGTAGTTGCTAGCTTTGTGTTTTGAGAGACTTTTAAGAGTGGCACCAGAGTGTCTCTGATTCCTTTGCCTGCTTTTGGGACTCTTTTCCTCCTACTGGGTTGCCTTGTCCAGCCTCAATATGAGGGGCCTTGTCTTACTGTACCTGGTTTTGCCATGTTTGGTTGTTGTGTTTTGGAGGCCTGCTCATTTCCAAAGAAAGGGGCAATGGATCTGGGGAGAGGAGAAGGAGTAGGGGAGCTTGGAGGAATAGAGGAAAGCTAAACTGTGGACTGGATGTATTTTGCATGAGAGAAAAATAAACTTTCAATTTTAAAAAGCAAACATAAATCTGCAGGTATAGACAGACAGAAATGGGGTTAGAGCTTCAATGTCAGAGACAGAGGCAAAGCAGTGGCTCATCCCTGCAAATTCACTAATTGGGAGGTTGGTGGGGAAGGATTGCCACCAATTCGAGGCCAGCCTGAGCGGCTAAGTAAAATTATTTCCCAACAAACAAAACACATGAACAAATTTTAGAGATCCAAAAATGCAGGTGTTTAATAAGTGCTTAAGTGACACAAACATAAAGCTGAAATCCAGTGTTCACATGCAGTCTCACCTGAGTGATTTTTGTACCACTGGTATTTTCACCTTGAATTTATTAATTACCCAAAATTTGGTTTGGGCACAGACAAGATGGCTCAAACATGAGAGAAGACAGATGGTCTACTTTGGAGTTCTGTTTCAGTTTGGTGGTTGTGTACTGTTGGGCAGTATAAAATAGTTTTTGATGTTTAGAAATTAAGTTAAAACCCAAAGTTTGGGTTTTCTAAATATATTCTCAGTTGGCAAAAGAAATATTTTCATCTTTTTAAGCAAGACTTAACATGCTCAAACAGTTGCAGACAACTCTTGGAAGGAACATTTTAATGAGTCAAATGTAAATATATGTAAATAAATTAAACCCACACAAATTACTTTTCGTATAAGCAATTACAATTAAGAGGAAAAAGTTCCTGACAGTAGAAATTTGGGTTTGCTTAGCTGCAGACAACCATGAGATATTACACTCAAGATTGCTTTGAGTCCATTTGGTGCAAAGTTGACTATTAATGATTTTCTTGGTTTCCCCCTGGTAGTGTAGCTCCTAGGAATGAGGACAAATCCAACCGGCAGTGGTAACCCATGTTATGACATATGTCCTCCAATATTAGTGCAGCAGCCAATGACAGGAGAGCTTCATTCAAAGCAAGTACAACCATGAGTCAGAAAGTTCACACAGAGCACTAACCATTTCTCATACAAGAGCCTACTACATATTCTTAACATTTGAGCAAATCCATCTCAGTGCACAGCGCAGCTAGTATCAATCTGTTTTATTTAAATCTTAACACAAATAATGATTTGTCCTTAATTAATACTTTTTACATTGATTTTTAGAGGCACACATTTCTCATCGATTTTTACATTGATTTTTAGAGGTGGATGTCTGAGGGCAACTTTTAGGAGTAAGTTTTCCCCTTCTACCATGTGATCTCAGGTCTATTTGGAACAAGCAGATTTATCTGCTATGCTCATGTGTGTGCCTGTGTGTATGTGTGTGTGTGCATGCACGCACGAGCGTGTGCATGCTGTTGTTGTTGTTTTATTTTGGGAGCTTTTATACTACTTGTTTGTTTATTGTGTGTTGATGTTTCACCTGCATAAAAAGTGTACCACATGGGTGCAGTGCCCACAGACTCCAGAAGAGAGAATCCATTCCCTTGGAACTGGAGTTGTAATTTGTTGTTAGCAACCATGTGGGCCATGTGGGATATAGGAATCAAACCATGGCCCTCTGGAAGAGCAGCCAGAGCTCTTAACTAGAGCAAACTCTTCACCCCATCCCATTTGTTTTTATATGAATCTTTAAAATCCTTCCTATAGATTAACTCAGCATTCACTTTACTTTCTCCCATCTCTTATTGGAACTCTTTAAGAATTCCTTTTTGCTTATTTTGACTGAATGAAGACTATATAAGAACTTCTTGGGTTCGTATGTAGCTCAGTAATATAGGGCTAGCATATATATATGTATTTAATATAGGACTAGCACATATATACTTATATGTAAGTATATATGTATATATATATATATATATATATATATACAGGACTAGAACATATATATATATGATAGTATAAAAAAGTATATATATATATGTTAGTCCTATATTACATATGTAATTATATATAATATGTACTATTCATCATATACTATATATTATAGATATACTATTTGTATATACTATATATTATATAAGATATATTTTATATATTATATATAATTTATGTATATTTATATATTATATATTTACATATATGCTAGTCTTATATTACATATATACATGCTATATATACACATATATATGCTTTATATATTCTTAGCAATATATCACTCTGAGTTTGATCGCAGCAATTCCAGAAGCAAACACAAATGAAAATTAACAATAAACAACTATTTATATAAAATTCACATTAAGATAAGTATTCTAAGTAATACCAAGAAGACATAAAGTATATAGCTTATTATCAAGTACCTTTCTGGAGGTTAAATCAAGAAGATTGTTGCAAGTTCAAGCCTAGCCTGGCCTGCCCAGTGAAATCCTGTTTCAAAACTCCCTCCTATTCACTATATACACACAGAACTGTGCCACAAATAGCAGCTCTTCACAATACTTAATATCTTCCTATAGCAAAGCAATGACAAAGAAACAAAGCTAGGGCTTTGTAGTGATTTAAATAAATGGAGCCCATAGATCTGCAGAGAGTGTCAATATTAGGAACTGTGTCCCCTTTCAATTAGGTGTGGCCTTGATGAAGGAAGTACATCACTAGGGGCCAGACTTCCAAATCTCATATGTGCAAACAAGGCCCAATGTGGCAATTTCTCTTCCTGCTGCCTGTGAATCCAGATATAGAAACATCAGTTCCCTCTCCAGTACCATGTCTGCCTGCATCCAGCCATATATTCTTCCATGCCATGATGATAATGGGCTAATCCCTGAAACTGTAAGCCAGCTCCAATGAAATGTTTCCATTTATAAGAGTTGCCAAGGTATCAGCAATGGAAACCCTAACAGAGACAGGTTCCTTTTTAATACCAGGAACTCCAGATCTTGTCAGCATCAAGGATGCTGTAACCAACTCCAATCAAGAATGGTGAGATCAGCAGTTCAGCAGTAATGCTGTGGCTGCCAAGCATGCTGACTGAGTTCCCTTCCCAGCACCCATTTGGCAGGAGGAGAAAACCAGCCCCTTCAAGTTGTTCTCTGACCTCACCACTAACATATCTCCCATACACAACAAAATAAATTAAATGCAATCATTAAAAACTCACAGGAATGATGATGCTTTAGTACTCAGTCTGTCCATCTGTATGCTGGATAACAACTATGGCTCTTTCTTTTCACTCGGTACTTTAACCTAGCTCTGTAGAGTCCAATCTTACCAACATATTAATTCATGACAGAAACTTAGCTTTGGTTTATGTTTTGTTTTTGGTTTTTTGTTGTTATTGTTTTATTTTGGGTTTTTTTTCTTTTGTTTTTGGCTTTGTTATTGTGGCAGTTTTGGTTTGGTTTGGTTTAGATTGATTATGGACAACTCCTTCCATTGTAGTGTAGGCCTGATGCTCTCAGCCCTTTCCTCAGCTTTTTTGTGGAAAGTAACTCAGGATAGAACTAAATCTCCTCGATTACTGTACTTTCTAAGTATCTATGCTTCCACCAGAAATACTTCTCTGAAATAATAGTTCATTGGGAGGCTGGCTTACTTCACTGTTTCTCAGTAATGTTCAGTTTGTACTTTAACAAGGCCTATTCCTTTATAGTTATCCAAAATTTTTCCATAAAAATCAATTGAACCAACATCCATTTGAGACAAGATCACTGTTTATAGCATCCTAAATGTTTTGTATCTGTAATGACTGCCTTTGTCCTTTTGATTCTTTGTAATTCTTTATACGATATTAATATTTTTTAACTTTAAAAGTAAATTAAGTTGAGGTATTTGATCCACTTGGACTTTAGTTTTGTGCAGGGAGATAAATATGGATCTATTTTCATTTTTCTGCATGTAGACATCCAGTTGTACCAGCACCATTTGCTGAATATGCTGTCTCTTTTCCATTGAAGGGTTTTGGTTTCTTCGTCAAAAATAAAGTATCCATAGGTGTGTGCATTTCTTTCTGGGTCTTCTACTCCATTCCATTAGGAATAGTGCTTCCTCAAGATCCAGCTATACCACTCCTAGGCATATATACAAAATAAGCTCAAGTGCACAACAAGGACATTTGTTCAACCATGTTCACAGCAGCTTTATTTGTAATAGCCAGAATCTGGAAACAACCCAGATGTCCATCAACAGAGGAATGGATACAGACATTGTGGTACATTTACACAATGGAATACTACTCAGCAATTAAAACAGGGAAATCATGAAATTTGCAAGGAAATGGTGGGATCTAGAAAAGATCATCCTGAGTGAGGTATCCCAGAAAGAAACACACGGTATATAGTAACTTATAAGTGGATACTAGACCTATAAGATAGGATAAACATACAAAAATCTGTACACCTAAAGAAGCTAAACAAGAAGGACGACCCAGGGTAGGAGGATCAATCCTCACTTAGAAAGACAAATGGGATGGACATTGGAAGTAGGAAAAGCAAGTACAGGACAGAAGCCTACCATAGAGAGCCTCTGAAAGACTGTACCTAGCAGTGTATCAAAGCAGATGATGAGACTCATAACCAAACCTTGGGCACAGTGCAGGGAATCATATGAAAGAAAGGGGAGTTAGTAAGACCTGGAAAGGACAGGAGCTCCACAAGGACCAAATATATCTGGGCACAGGAGTCTTTTCTGAGACTGATTCTCCAACCCAGCAACATGAATGGATATAACCTAGAACCACTGCTCGGGCATAGCCCATTGCAGCTCAGTATCCAAGTGGGTTTCCTAGTAAGGGGAACAGGGACTATCTCTGACATGTGCTCAGTGGCTGGCTCTTTGACCTCCCCTACCCCCGAGAGAGGAGCAGCCTTGCTAGGCCACAGAGGAGGACATTGCAGCCAGTCCTGATGAGACCTGTTAAGCTAGGGTCAGATGGAAGGGGAAGAGGGCATTCCCTCCCTATCAGTGGACTTAGAAAGGAGCAAGGAAGAGATGAGGGAGGGAGGGTGGGGTTGGGAAGAAATGAGGGAGGGGGCTACAGCTGGGATACAAAGTAAATAAACTGTAATTACTATAAAAAATAAAAATTAATTAACAAAAGTAAATTAATAAATTATTTGTTGGAATACAAATCTGTGTATCCAGTAGCCTTTTTAAAATAAATTATTCACTTACATCCTTATTGTAACCCGCTCCCTGTCTCCTCCTGGTCTCCTCCCCCTTCTTTCCTCTTTCCCTCTATCCTCCCAGCCTAGTCTTCAGAAAGGAGGAGCCCTCCTCCTTTACTATCTGACATTATCATATCAAGTCTCACTAGGACTCCCTATATCCTATGACTCTGTGGCCTGTCAAGACCACTCCACCAGGGGATAGAGATCAAAGAACAGGTAACAGCATCTAAGTCAGAGAGAGCTCCTGATTTCCTTATGAAGGAACTCAAGTGAAGTTTGAGTTACCTATGGCCTACTTCTCAGCACAGGGTCTGGGTCCTTTTCTTGCATGGTCCTTGGTTGGTGCATCAGTCTCTGGAGGACACACTGGGTACAGATTTGTTGGCTCTATTGTTCTTCTCTTGAAGCTCCTGTCCTGTTTTGGTCCTTTTATGCCACACCCCATCCCATACACACACACACTTCCCTATGACTCTGCCCAAAGTTTGGCTGTGAGTCTTAGCATCTGTTTCAATCCCTTGCTTGGTGGACTGTTTAAAAAGATGTCTATATGGAAGGAGAGGAGGACACCCCCTCTCAGTGGACTAGGAAGGAAGGAGATGAGGGAAGAAGGGAAGGATTGGGAGGGAAAGAGGGAGAGGGTTACAGCTAGGATACAAGTGAATGTATAAAATTATTTAAAAATAAAAATATTAAAAAAATAATATATTACATGAAAAATTTATTTTTAATAAAATAAAAATGCTATCTTCAGAAAAAAATAAGAAGACGTCTATAAAAGAAGTGGGAAATAGTAACACCTGGAGAGGACAGGAGCTCCACAAGGAGGGCAACAGAACCAAAAAATAATTGAACACAGGGGTCTCTCCAGAGACTCATACTCCTACCAAGTACCATGCATGAAGATAACCTAGAACCGCTGCACAGATGTAGCCCATGGCAGTTCAGTGTCCAAGTGGGTTCAATAGTAATGCGAACAGGGACTGCCTCTGACATAAAATGACTGGCCTGCTCTTTGTTCACCTCCCCCTGAGGGGGAAACAGCCTTACCAGGCCACAGAAGATGACAATGCAGCCACTCCTGATGAGATCTGATAGACTAAGATCAGAAGGAAGGAGAGGAGGACCTCCCCTATCAGTGGACTTAGGGAGGGGCATGCATGAAGAGGTGGGTGGGAAGGTGGGATTAGGAGGGGAAGAGGGAGGGGCTTATGGGGGGATACAAAGTGAATAAAGTGTAATTAATAAAAGTTAAAAAAAAAAAAAAAGAAGACATCTATGGTAGGCTCCCATCCTGTTTCCTCTCTTCAATTTCTTCTGGTGACTATTCTATTTGCTTTTCTCAATGAAACTTAAACATCCTCCCTAGGGACCTCCTTGTTATTTAGCTTCTTTAGATCAGTGGACTGTAGTTTGGTTATCCTGTATTATATAGTTAATATCTGCTTATAAGTGAGTATATACCATATGTGTCTTTCTGGTAAAGGGTTAACTCATTAAAACTGATCTTCTCTAGCTCTATCCATTTGCCTGCAAATTTATGATTTACTTAATTTTAATAGCAGAGGAGTTCCTCCATTGTGTAAATGTACCATGATTTCTATTGAAAGACCCCATATCACCCTGAGTTGAACAGAGTTAAACATAACTAATGCCATTTTGCGGTGTACCACAGTTCTGGGAAAAATAGTAAAGGCCGGATGGGAACTAAAAATTACTCTGAGAAAATCCAGCTAAGTCACCCCCCCTCAAGATATCTGCGGTCAAGGCTGCCCCAGCTGAGCCAAAAACAACTTTGTCCTGACCACCCTCATGGGATATCTGACAGGTGGTCTGGCTGAGATAGGAGTCCTGGGAAAAGCAACATATGGCGGCACTAGTCAAGGTCGTCATAATTGTTATGACCACCCAGTTCCTGGAATTCTGGTGTCCCTGCCAACCTGATTCATGTTATGGTTTCATGTGAAAGAGCCAATCAGCTCCCTGTAACTATGCCTCTCGCTTCTGTATCAGTGCTTCTGCTCTAACCCTATAAAAAACCCAGCTTTCTGCCCGGTAAGCGCATAAAGTCATCTGAGTGACTTTCCGCCCGGGTGCCCGTGTATCCAATAAAGCCTCTTGCTGTTTGCATCCGAAAGCCTGGACTCGCTGATCTTTGGGAGGGGGTCTCTCAGACGAAAGATACCCTCAGGGGGGTCTTTCACTATATCCATTCTTTGGTTGAGGAACTTCTAGATTACCTCCACATTATAAATAGAGTTGTTATGAAAATTGTTGAACAACTATCCTTGTTGTATGGTGCATCTTTCCAGTATATGCCCAGGAGTGGTATAACTGGGCCTTGAGATAGCATTATTCTCAATTATCTGAGAAATTACCAGATTGATTTCCAAAGGGCTGTACAAGAATGCACTCCCACCAACAATGGAGGAGTGTTCACTTTTCTCTACATCCTTGCCAGCATGTGCTGTCACTTGAGTTTTTGATCTTAGCAATTATAATGGGTGTAAGATGGAATCTCAGAGTTGTCTGGATTTGCTTTTCCCTGATTATTAAGGAAGTTGAGCATTTCTTTAAGTGTTTCTCTGTCACTCAATATCCCTCTGTTGAGAATTCTCTGTTTAGTTCAGTACTCCATTTTAAAAATTGCATTACCTGGTTTGTTAGAGTCTAATTTCTTGAGTTCTTTATATATTTTGGATATTAGCCTTCTGTCAGATGTAGAGTTGGTAAAGATCTTTTCCCAGTCTGTAGTCTGTCATTTTATTCTGATGACAATGTCCTTTGCTTTACAGAAGGTATTCAGTTTCATGAAGTCCCATTAATTGATTGCTGATCTTAGAGCCTGTGCTCTTAGTGTTCTATTCAGGAAGCTGTCTCCTATGCCAACGAGTTCAAGGCTCTTTCCCACTTTTTCTTCTAACAGGTTTAGTGTGTCTAGTTTTATATGATGTCTTTGATCCACTTGGACTTTAGTTTTGCACAAGGTGATAAGTAAGGATCTATTTGCATTTTTCTACATATACACATCCAATTAGAACAGCACCATTTTTTGAAGATGCTATCTTCTTTCCATTGTATGGTTTTGGCTTCTTTATTAAAAATAATGTGTCCACTGCTGTGTGCGTTTATTTCTGTGTCTTCAATTGATTGATCCACCGTTGTGTTTCTATGCCAGTACCATGCAGTTTTAATTGCTGTTGCTCTATAGTACAGCTTGAGATCAGGGATGGAGATACCTCTAGATGACATTTTATTGAACATGATTATTTTAGCTACTCTGTTTTTCTGGTTTGGTTTTGTTTTTCCATACGAATATAAGAATTTTTTTTTCAAAGTCTATAAAGAATTGTATTGGTGTTTTGATGGAGAATGCACTGTATCTGCAGATTACTTTTGGTAAGATGACCATTTTTACTATGTTGATCCTAGTGATCTATAAGCTTGGGAGATCTTTCCATTTTCTGATATTCAATTTCTTTCTTCAGAAACTTGGAGGTTTTTTTTTTATACAATTCTTTCACTTGCTTGATTAAAACAAGTGTTTTGCGTCTATTGTGAGAATGTTGTTTCCTTAATTTCTTTCTCAGCCCTTTTTTTTTATTTTTTTATTTTTGTGTTCCAAGAAGACTTTATTATTATTATTATTATTATTATTTTCTTTTTAGTTACATTTTGTTAACTCTGTGTCCCAGCTGTATCCCGCTCCCTCATTCCCTCCCCAACCCCACACTCCCTCCCTGGTCTCCTCCCTGCCCCTTTCCAAGTCCCCTGATAGGGGAGGACCTCCTCCCCTTTCATCTGACCCTGTTTTATCAGGTATCTTCAGGGCTGGCTGCAAAGTCCTCCTCTGTGGCCTAACAGACTGCTCCTCCCCGGGGGGGGGGAGGGGGGTGTCAAACAGCCTGCCCTTGAAATCCTGTTAGAAATAGTCTGTGTTCCCCTTACTTTGGAAAACTACTTGGTTACTGAGCTACCATGGGCCACATCCGAGCAGAAGTTCTAGGTTATATCCATAGATGGTCCTTGGTTGAGTGTCAGTCTCAGAAAAGACCCTGTGCCCAGATATGTTTGGTCCTTGTAGAGCTCCTATCCTTTCCACATCATACTAACTTCCCTTCTTTCATTTGTTTTTTGTATACAGAGGGGCTACTGCTTTTTTTGAGTTAATTTCATACCAAGCAACTTCACTGAATGTATTTTTCAGGCATAGGAGTCCCTTGGTAGAATTTTTGGGATCACATATATATACTATCATGTCATCTCTGAATAGTGATACTTTGACTTCTTCCTTTTCAATTTGCATCCCCTTGATCTCCTTTGTTCTTCTTATTGCACTAGCTCAGATTTCAAGTACTATGTTGAAGAGATAGGGAGAGAGTGGGAAGGCTTGAATGGTTCCTAATTTCAGTAGAATTTATTTAAGTTTCTCTCCATTTAGTTTGATGTTGACTACAGGCTTGCTGTATTTTGCCTTTGTTTATGTTTAGGTATGTGCGTTGTATCCCTGATTTTTCCAAAACTTTAAACATGAACAGATGTTGGGTTTTGTCAAATACTTTTTCATCATCATTGAGATGAGCATGTCTATCTTTTTTTTTTCTTTCGTTTTGTTTATGTGGTTGATTACATTGAAAGATTTCTGTACAATGAACTGTTTCTGCATGCTTGGGATGAAGCCTAGTTGGTCAAGGTGAACGATATTTTTGATGTGTTCTTGGATTTGGTTTGCAAGTATTTTATTCAGTATTTTTGCATCAATGTTTGCAACAGAAATTGGTCTGAAATTCTCTTTTGTTGTTGAGTCTTTGTGTCATTTAGCAATTAAGGTGACTGTGTCCTCATAGTATGAGTTTGGTAATGTTCCTTCTGTTTATGTTTTGTGGGATAGTTTGAAGAGTATTGATATTAGCTCGTCATTGAATGTCTGGTAGGAATCTGCACTGAAACTATTTGGTCCTGGGCTTTTTTTCTTTCGGAGGCTTTTTATGACTGCTTCTATTTCCTTTGGGGATATAAGACTATTTAATTTCTTTACCTGATCTTGATTCAACTATGGTAAATGGAATTTATCAAGAAAATTGTTAATTTCATTTAGATTTTCAAATTTTGTGGACTTTATGCTTTTTATAATTTTTATTTTTTTATATTAATCACAGGTTATTTACTTTGTATCCCAGGTGTAGCCCTCTCCCTCTTTCCCTCCCAATTCCACCCTCCTTTCCTCAATTCCTCCCTTCCCCTTTCTAAGTCCACTGTGTGTGGGGGTTCTACTTCCCTTCCATTTGACCCTAGCTTACCAGGTATCTTCAGGACTGGTTGCAATGTCCTCTTCTGTGGCTTAGCAAGGCTGTTACTCCATCGGGGTGGGGGGAGGTCAAAGAGCCAGCCATTGAGTTCATGTCAGTAATAGTCCCTTTTCCTCTTACTAGGGAACCTACTTGGATACTGAGCTACCATGGGCTACATCTGAGCAGGAGTTCTAGGAGCTCTACAAGAACCAAATATATCTGTGCACAGGGATCTTTTATGAGACTGTTTCTCCAACCAAGGACCATGTATGGATATAACCTAGACCCCCTGCTCTGAGTATATGCTTTTTAAGTAAGAGCTAATGATTCTTTGGATTTCCTCAGTGTCTGTTGTTATGTCTCCCTTTTCATTTCTGATTCTGTTAATTTGGAAAGTGTCTGTCTGCCTTGTAGTTAGTTTTGGTAAAGGGAACCCAGTTTGTCTTCATGGATTCTTTAAATTGTTCTCTTTGTTTCTTATTTATTGTTTTCAGCCCTGAGCTTGATAATTTCTAGCCATCTACTCTTGGGTGTGTCTAATTCTTTTTTTATAGGGCTTTCAGATGTGCCATTAAGTTGCTTGTATTAGATGTCTTCAGTCTCTTTATGAAGGTATTTAGTGCTATGAATTTTCCTCTTATCACTGCTTTTATTGTATCCCATAAGTTTGAGTATGTTGTTCCTTCATTTTCATTGGATTTTAGGAAATTTTAAATTTCTTTATTTTTTTTTCTGAACCAGTTATCATTGAATGAAGAGTTTCCATTGGTGTGTGTAGGTTTTTGTTATTTGTTTTTGAGGTCCAGCTTTACTTTATGGTAATCTGATAATATACAAGGTATTATTTCAATCTTCTTGTATATGTTGAGGCTTGCTTTGTGACCTACTATATGTTCAATTTTGAAGAAGGTTACTTGAGGTGCTGAGAAGAAGTTATATTCTTTTGTGTTTGGGTGAAAAGTTATGTAGATGTCTTTTAGGTCCATTTTATTCATGACATCTATTAGTGTCATTATTTCTTGGTTTAGTTTCTGTTTAGTTAACCTGTTCTTTGGTGAGAATGGGGTGTTAAAGTCTCCCATTATTAATGTGTGAGGATTGATGAGTGGCTTAAGCTTTATGACTGTTTCCTTTACAAATATGGGTGGCCTTGTATTTGGGGCATAGATATTCAGAATTGAGAAGTCGTTTTGGAAGAATTTTCCTCTGTTGAGTATAAAATGTCCTTCCTCATCGCTTTTGATTAATTTTGGTTGAAAGTCTATTTTTTTGGATATTAGAAAGTTTAATCCAGCTTTCTTCTTGGGTACTTTTGCTTGGAAAACTTTCTTCCAGCCTTTTCCTCCCAGTCAATAGCTATCTTTGTGGCTGAGGTGTGTTTCTTCTATGCAGCAGAATGTCAGGCCTGTTTATGTATTCATTGTTAGTCTGTGCCTTTTTATTGGAGAGTTGAGTCTACTGATGTTGAGAGAGATTGATGACCAGTGACTGTTAGTTCCTTTTATTTTGGTACTAATTTTTGTGTACTTGTCTACATTTGGTTTTGCTGTAGTGAAGTTATTTATTTCCTGTGCTTTCCTGGGTATAGTTAGCCTCCTTGGGCTGGAGTTTTCCTTCTAGTATCTTCTGTAAGGCTGGATTTGTGGACAGATACTGTTTAAATTTGTTTCTGTTGTGGAATATATTATTTTCTCCACCTATGGTGAATGAAAGCTTTGGTGAGTATAGTAGTCTGGACTGGCTTCTGTGGTCTTTTAGGGTTTTCAAGATATCTACCCAGGCTATCTGACTTTATGGTCTATCCTGAAAAGTCATGTGTGATTCTGATAGGTTTGCCATTATATGTTACTTGGCCTTTTTCCCTTGCAGCTTTTAACATTTTTCTTGTTCTGTACCTTTAGTGTTTTTATTATTATATGGTGGGAGGATTTTCTTTTCTGGTCTAATATCTTTGATATTCTGTAGATCTCTTGTATGCTATAAGCATGTCTTTCTTTAGATTGGAAAATTTTTCTCCTATGATTTGATTGAAAATATTTTCCGGGCCTTGGAGCCTGGAATCTTCTCTTCCCTCTATTATTCTTAGGTTTCCTTTTCTCATGGTGTCCTTGATTTCTTGGATGTTTTGAGTCAGGTATTTCTTAGATTTAACATTTTCTTTGACAGACACATAAATTTCCTCCATTGTATCTTCTACGCCTGAGAGTCTTCCATCTCTTTTATTCTGTTGGTGATGTTTATCTGTTTCCTGTTTTCTTCTTTAAGTTCTCTCTCTCCAGGATTTCCATAGTTTGTGCTTTTTTATTGTTGCTGCTTCTGTCTTCAGATCTGGAACTGTTTTATTGATTTCTCTAGCCTGATTTTGTGATTTTTCTGTATTTGTCTTAGTGATTTCTTCATTTACTCTCTACAGACCTATCTAATGGCCTCATTCTGTTTGACTTTATCTTTCTGCATTCCTTTATGAATTTTATTCATTTCCTCAATTATCATCTTCACAAGCATAAATTTAAGGTCATTTTCTTGTGTTTCAGTTGGGTTAGGGTATCCATGGCTGCTTACCTTGGGGTAATTAGGTTCTGGGGCTACCATATTGCTTTGACTTTTGTTGATTGTGTTTTTGTGTTGGCCTTTAACCATCTGTTTGTGTCTGGCATTGGTTGATAGATTCTGCTGCCTACTGGAGTTCTAGGTGTGGTTTGTGGGCAGGCAGAAAGAGCCCTAGACAGAAAACTGGATATTTCTGCAGGAGCCTTCCTCAGATTGGCGGGTGGTTCTCACTAAATTGTCTGCAGCTCTCCTCAGGTGTATGATCCTGTGAACTAACTGGATTCCTCAGGAACCCAGGGGCTCTCCTCTCACCAGAAAAAGTTCTGGAGATAGCTGCCCTTCCAGTGGCTTTCTTGCTCTGAAGTTAATGAGCCACAGAGGCCCAGACACTGTGTTTGTAGAGTATAGCCATCTTGGAGATCTTGTGAGTCCAGAGGTTTGGTCTGTCTCCCAAGGGAGTTGGGTTTAGCTTTGGAGTAGCATCTGTGCTGTTTCTGTGGCTCCTGAGTGTCAGAAAGCCTGAGGTTGGAGCTGCATGAACTGTACCTAGAAGTTAGTCACTGGCTGGTGAGGGTATCAGGCAGGGGAGCAGCTATACAGAGTCTGCCTCCTGATGGAAACCTGGAAACTTCTGGGGATTAGTTGTGTGACATGCTTTTTCACTCACCTTGGGTCTCCTCCTGACTGGGAAACACCAGTCTCTGGTGTTTTGGGGTCTATAATTCAGTCTGGAAAGGTGAGCACAGCATGCAGGTGTGTGGCTAGGCACTGGAGACCAAAAGCCTACAGGAACTTGGGACCTTTTCCAGGAATTAGCTAGGTGACCTGAGGGCAAACTCATTTTTTCCCTAAGTGTGGGATCTCCTCTCACCTGGGACACACATCCCTGGTGATTTGGTGTCCACAGTTCAGTCTTTCAGTTGTACAGTCACTGCTCTCTTGATGATCAGAGACAGTGTCTAATCAGTGCCGCCAGGATCTCCCAAGATACTAATTTTTTCAGAGTGCTTACTAAGAGCTTGTTTTTATGAAATGGGGATTAATAATACAGGCATCATCATATAGCCTCAAAATTCCCTTGTACTTATGTCAGCCTTGATTTTTAGCTTCATTTTTAACAGTGAATAAAAGGATTGACATAAAAAATCTATTAAGTAATATCTACATTAAATTTTAAAGTTCTCAAAATCTTAATAATGCTGTGTGGGATGTATACATAAAGATGTTAAGTTCGTACCAACTATCATGGATTTTATAATGGGTGTTCAATATGTAGTCTGTTTTTGCCAATTCTTTATGCAAAGCAAATAATCGTTAGAATTAAAGATGACATCCACTATGTGTTATACTTCACTCAGATTTTTACAAGCTAGAATGCACGTATATGTATAGCTCTTTGACCTTCCAAGCCTCTGCTGTAGCGTATATTGCCTTTTTACGACACATAGTAGGTACTTCATAAGCAATTTAGAATAGTAGAAGAAAAGATAAAGTCTAGTGAGAATAAACATATAATTTTGAGATTTAGAAGCTACTATTGACTTAAGGCCTTTAGAAAATTTTGTGTTGACTTTTTTTTTTATTTTTCTTTTTAGTTACATTTTGTTAACTCTGTGTCCCAGCTGTATCCCGCTCCCTCATTCCCTCCCCAACCCCACACTCCCTCCCTGGTCTCCTCCCTGCCCCTTTCCAAGTCCCCTGATAGGGGAGGACCTCCTCCCCTTTCATCTGACCCTGTTTTATCAGGTATCTTCAGGGCTGGCTGCAAAGTCCTCCTCTGTGGCCTAACAGACTGCTCCTCCCCTGGGGGGGGGGGGGGTCAAACAGCCTGCCCTTGAGATCCAAAAAGAAATTCTAATGAACAAATATTGGTGCACAATTTCTGAGACACACATTTAAAGATCATTTTTCTCTGGTATTTCAGTGATCTCAGAAATTGTTTTCAAATTACCCTGTGTTTCCACCTTCTGCCTTTTATAAATGGATTGCCAAATGCTACAAAACATTAGCTTTAAAGTGGATAAGATATTGCCTGGCTCATAGGTTGGCTGAGCTGCAGAAGTGGAAAGGCGATGTGAGGCCTCAGATAAATCTAGAGACTTAAGGGGAAAAGTCATCACTTAATTTATATGGCCTGACCTAGATGAAACCCCCAAGAGCCATGTTCTAACTTGAAAATGCACATCAGTGTCTTCAAATTCGATTGCTGTGATTTTCTAAGACATATCCACAGCTCACAGCAAAGCATCCATCCACTAGGAACACAGTCAGTTATACTAGGCTTCATAAGCTGAACTCAAGCCCCCAAAATGCATCACAGAAAGGCCTGGAGAAAACAATTAGAAAAGCAGAAGGACAAAGATCTCATCTTTAAATATGACTCCTACTCCCAATTTATGTTTTCTTTTTATTCTGTAGATTTCAAACGGGCAGCAAATAATGGGTGTATTATACTTGTAACTCTCCTTTGGAAATTTCCTTTGACAAAATAAAAAGTAAAACAAGAACAACAGCAGCAACAAAACTAAAAAAAGAGATTTCTTCTCATCTTGGTGTAAAACACTTTTAAGTATATTTTCTCACAGATTTGTAAATGCATTTAGGGACATGATGGTTTGTCGGAAATCATACAACCCAATGAGAACATAGCTTATCTTCAGCTAAAGACTCTTAACACTCCTTTAGTGTTTTTACAAGTGGTCCTAGGAGCACCACTTAAAAAAGGATAAACTTCCTGCTGTCGGTGAGAATGTAGCTCAAATATGGAGTTCTAGACACAAAAGCATTTGTACAGACAATATACTCCAGAACCTTGATACTTTACAGACTATTTAAAAAATAAAAAAATAAAACACTAAGGTAACATAGGTTAAAAAAAAACAATAAAGAATGAAGTTTGGCTAAAACAGGTTGTTCAAAGTCTTCATTTGTTTGGCTATGGTAAGTCATCTGTGTTAAGACCATGGTGAGCTGGCTCTCCAGATGAGCATGGGTGATAGATATTAAACAGTACTGTTCAAACCGTATTTATATCCTGATGGACAAAAAGGCTGGAAAGTGTCCCAGATGACTGATACAGGCATGTCTAACAGCTAGAGCATACTATCAGAGTAAGGCTTAACCAAAGGCACATCTGAAGAAATCCATGAAGTAGCTCACTAGGGAAAACTATGGGAGTGAAAACTGAGAAAAGGGAATGAGGAAGAATGGTGAAACTGGCTGTACTACATTGGCAAAAGGTGTGTCAATGTCATAATAAAATTTATTATCTTTTAATATTAATATACATTAATTAAAAAAGAAAAGTCCATAATAATTTTTAAAATGTTTTTTCCTTCCAACCATCTTTCTTGGCCTTCATCTTCCTTCATGAAAAAAGAAGATATCAGTCATGAATAACCAAAACAAGCAATGGGATTTAACCTCTAATATCAAAAGAGATCTCAAAGAGGACCATTGGTTCAGATTCCCCTTGAAGAACATGTGCCATGTCTTGCAGGTGCTGCGAATTACTTGCAAAAACAGATAACCACCCCCATTTTCTGTATGCCATGACTCCCTTTCTACACATGCACACCTTCACCGCTCCCCACAACTAAACATAAATTGATCATTGCTACTCAACAGCAGTATATACATACATGAATGCAACACCAATAAATGAAAAGTAACATATATTTGAAAGAAAGCAAAGAAGGGTATATGGGAGGGATTAAAGGGATGAAAGGGAAGAAGGAAATTAAGTGATTATGTTCTAATCAAATAAAGAATCAAAAGCAAAAAAAAAATGAAGTCAAAGACAAGTAATTTACTTACCTTAAATTACAAAGCTTAACTCAAAGCAGAGTTGGAAATAAAACCAAGGTAACCCATGTCTTAATGTAAGTTCCTAATCTTTACAATTGTGAAAAATCAGTTTTTACTGAGCACTTATAACTATAAATGATAGTTAATAGTTGAACATGAGCATATAAATAAAGGACTGCAAATGAAGTGATAATGCTGGGAAGAAGAAACTACCCATATGTGCATCTGTATATATGCTGTCAGCATTTAGGATCATTTTTGCATTGAGCAAAACACCACACTAAAATATCTACATCTGCCTGTTTGGTTGGCAATTCATTGTAGACCATAGTAGGAGTTGTTGTTCCTCCATGAACTTCAATATAAAACATTGAAGTTGAAGTTTCCTGAAATTGTAATGCTTTCTTTTTTCAAACCTGTGTGTGGATGCCCAAAGCAATGCCAAGCTAATACTTTAGCACAAATAATTAGAAAGAAATCATCTGGTGAATAGCCAATGATTCTGATGGAAGATAAAAATTTGCACATCCATGACAGTTTATTTCTGTTCCATTTCAATTAAATTGCCATCTTATCCTTTAACATGTTTTAATTCATGTTTCCTAGTCTTCCCTCATATGTGATTTAAACTCATACATTTATAGAAAACATAGACCCCCCCAATTAAAAAATGCAGACACAAAGAGAATGACATGAGGAATTTCAGTCCAGCTGATAAATTCTTTTATATTGAGCATTTGACAAATCTGATATTTTTGTTGAGCCATCATACTATAACTATGGTTATAATCTATAACTAATGGTATAATCTTACAGATCATTTTAAACCTAAAAATGCAGGAGATATCTTACCAGGAAAGACCAAGAGAGAAAGGGAATAATATAAAAATAGAATAAGCTTGCTTTCAATAATAACCAGTGGAGAGAAAAAGCAAGATATAAGTGTGAGGCAATAGACATCTGCAAAGAGAAAGGACACTTAAAGCTGCTGAAACTTTAATCATTTCAGTAGATCAGAATAGAGGTTAGCAAAATCAGAGGCAGAGAAATGGATAAACTTAGAAAGAAGCTATAAAGGAAGAAAATTCTGGGAACAACAATAAAAAATCAAATATAAAAACAGAATTCATTTTACCCACTACTGATAATAGATAGATTACATTCAGTTTTTCTAATATCATAAAGATGAAAGTCTCTTCCTGTGCTCAAAGATTAAGAGCTATGCCCAGACTAATAAGACTATAGATTCTTTATTACACATTATTTTTCTTTTAACATATACATCAACCTATTGGTACTTAATGAGCCAAATGTCTTTAAGACATTTACAAATTAGCATTAGTGAAAATTGCTATGTTTTACTCTGCCTCCTGTTACACAACTTAATTAATGTTCTTTGGTCTTACAAATCATTTATTCAGCAGCCAAATTTTTGTACTGGTTTCTAAGGCTTTAGCATTTTTTTTCGTGTTTGTGTGTGTGTGTGTGCTTGTGTGACTGCAGCATGTGAAACATTGTGAGTGTGGCCTATATGGGAACATACTTGCCAGTGGGTTAAGAAACAGAAACTGTCATTTTTATTCACACCTCGAGCTCCCAAAAGTTACTTCTCTTTTGTTTTTCACTATGATCAATCAGAATCCAGCTTTGATGTAGTTTTTTGTTTGTTTGTTTGTTTTTATTGGTGTTGTTGCTTTTTCTGTATCCACCTTAAAACTAGAGGAAAATCAGTGCAATTAACTCCTCTTATCCCACTGCTGAGCAAGGTATATCTGAGGGTTACACACACCACTCTCTCCTTCCGGATAGAGGAAAAGTTGTAAAATATGAAGGCTCTTTTTTCTTTTTAAAATTCGACTTCATTTTTGATAATATAATTCCAACATTTCTCCTTCCCTTCATTCCTTCCAAACTTTCCCATAACCCCCTTTCCACCTTCCTTCAAATTCATGCCATATTTTTTCATTAATTGTTACTGCATTGATATATGTGTTACATATGAATACGTATTTCCAAATGATGCAGTTCTTACAGGTAATAAGCAGAGAACTCCAGTTTTTCAGATGGGCATCTGATTGAAGAATCTGTTTGTTTTCTTGCATCAGATACATTTTCCACAAGTATGAAAGGAGTGCCTTTTAAATTCAGTTCCAAATTCAGCTTGTTTTTTAGAAGACATTCTATCTACCAAGCAGACATTTTCAATCTTCAGCATATGACACCCATAGGCTTCAGGGTGGGTGTGGTCTCACAGAACCAGCACATCAGAGCCTCCTCTTTTTAATTCAACAAATACTAACTCAGTCACAACAGGATCAAGTGCATCCTCTCCCACTGAGGCCATACAAGGACATCCTATCCCACTGGAAAAGTGTCAGGGTGGTTTGGTACTCTTTGAGGACCTTTGCTTCTCTGAGAAAAAGGAGAGAGGGGAATGGGAAGTGGAGGCCCTGAGGGTAGGACTGGGAGGAAAGGAGGAAGGGGGCTGGGATCAGACTGTAAAGTGATTAGATAGATATACAGACAGACAGATAGATAGATAAGAGAGAGTTGAAAAGGCTTCCTCTAAAATATATACTGAGCTATCAAACTCAGAAGCAAAAAAAATGAAACACCAACCCTGAGAAATAGAAGACAAAGGCTTTAATTATCAGGTCATTAAAGAAATTATATGGCTGAAAATAAACACATGAACATATGCGCTACATCATTAGTCATTCAAGAAGTTGCATATATAAACTAAAGTACTTCTATACAATGGGATACTACTATCGTGCAATAAAATTAACAAAAACAGTTGAGTACAACAATGTGGACACATCTCAAAAGCAGCAATAAACTTAAAGACAGTAAGCAGAATGCATAGCTTCTAAAATTCAGATTATATAACTTTGTGGACAAATGAAACTCCAAAGATGCATGAAGAGCCATACATTTTCAGAAAGGAAATGTGGTAAGAGAATTTGATGGGTTATTCTGAATCTTGTTTTTGATGATGGCTACACCAATATCTATGTACTCTAAAATTCTTTTATCTTTTATTTTAAGTTTATTTACTTTTTATTTTTTTATTTTAAGTTTATTTACTTTATATCCCTAGGGTGCCTCCTCTCTTCTCACCTCCCAGTTCCCCCTCCTTCTCCCCCCTTCCCTTTTCCCTTTCCTAACAGAAAAAGTGAGCCACTTCCCCATATCATTCTTCCCCAGCACATCAAATTACATCATGACTGAGTATATCCTCATCCCCTGAAGCCATGCAAGGCAGTCCTGTCAGGAGGGAGTCAAAAACAGGCAATAGAGTCCACTTCTGAGGCTACCAACATGAGGATCAAGCCACCCACTGGCCATATATGTGCAGGAGCCTTATTTCCACCCCACACGTGTTTCTTAGTTGATGTCTCAATCTCTCTAAGTCCTCATGGGATGTGTCACTGTTGATCTTTTTCTGAGGTTCCTGTACCATTCAAGTTCTTTCCCCTTTCCTCCAACATTTCCACAGGATCCCCAGAGATCTGCCCCATGCTTGGCTGCAAGAACCTGCATCTGTCTCAATCCACTGCTGAGTGGAGCCTCCCAGAGGACAGTCATGTAAGGCTCCCGTCTGCCTTTTTGATGGCTCCATCTATTTCCTTAGAGGTTATAGGTCTATTTAAATTGTTAACCTGCCATTCGATATTCCTCTGCAGAGAATTCTCTCTTTAGCTCTGTTCCCCATTTTTTAAGTGGATTACTTGGTTTGTTGCTTTTCAGCTTGTTTAGTTCTTTATATATATTGGATATGAGTCCTCTGTCAGATAGAGGGTTGGTGATGATTCTTTCCCAATCTGTAGGCAGTCGCTTTGTTTTGATGACGGTGTCCTTTGCTTTACAGAAGCTTTTCAATTTCATGAGGTCCCATTTATTGATTGTTGCTCTTAGAGCCTGTGCTGTTGGTGTTCTGTTCAGGAAGTTTTCTCCTGTACCAATGAGTTCTAGGGTATTCCCCACTTTTTTTTCTAGCCGATTTAATGTGTCTGGTTTTATGTTGAGGTCTTTGATCCACTTGGACTTCAGTTTTGTGCAGGGTGATAAGTATGGATCTATTTTCATTTTTCTACATGTAGACATCCAGTTAGACCAGCACCATTTGTTGAAGATGCTATCTTTTTTCCATTGTATGGTTTTGGCATCTTTGTCAAAAATCAGGTGTCCGTAAGTGTGTGGGTTTATTTCTGGGTCTTCTGTTCGATTCCATTGATCCACCATTCTGTTTCTATGCCAGTACCATGCAGTTTTTATAACTGTTGCTCTATAGTACAGCTTGAGATCAGGGATGGAGATACCTCCAGAAGATCTTTTATTGTAGAGGATTGTTTTAGCAATTCTCGGTTTCTTGTTATTCCATACGAAGTTGAGAATTTTTCTTTCCAGGTCTGTAAAGAATTGTGTTGGCAATTTGATGGGAATTGCATTAAATCTGTAGATTGCTTTTGGTAAGATTGCCATTTTTACTATGTTAATCCTGCCAAGCCATGAGCATGGGAGATCTTTCCATCTTCTCATATCTTCCTCTAATTCTTTCTTCAGAGACTTGAAATTTTTTTCATACAAGTCTTTGACTTGCTTGGTTAGGGTTACACCAAGGTACTTTATGTCATTTGTGGCTATTGTGAATGGTGTTGTTTCTCTAATTTCTTTCTCAGCCCTTTTGTCTTTTGTATACAGGAATGCTAAAGAGAGAATTCTCTGCAGAGGAATATCGAATGGCAGAGAAGCACTTAAAGAAATGCTCAACCTCATTAGCCATTAGGGAAATGCAAATCAAAACAACCCTGAGATTTCACCTTACACCCATCAGAATGGCCAAGATGAAAATCTCAAGGGACAACACATACTGGAGAGGTTGTGGAGAAAGGGGAACCCTTCTCCACTGCTGGTGGGAATGTAAACTGGTACAACCACTCTGGAAATCAATCTGGCGCTTTCTCAGACAACTAGGAATAGCGCTTCCTCAAGATCCAGCCATACCACTCCTAGGCATATACCCAAAAGAGGCGCAAGTACACAGCAAGGACATTTGTTCAACCATGTTTGTAGCAGCTTTATTTTTAATAGCCAGAAGCTGGAAACAACCCAGATGCCCCTCAACTGAAGAATGGATGCAGAAACTGTGGTACATCTATACAATGGAGTATTACTCAGCAATGAAAAATAAGGAAATCATGAAATTTGCAGGTAAATGGTGGGACCTGGAAAGGATCATCCTGAGTGAGTTGACCCAGAAGCAAAAAGACACTCACGGTATATACTCACTCATATAAACATACAATATAGAATAAACCCACTAAAAGCTGTACATCTAAACAAACTAAGCAAAAGAGAGGACCCTAACTAAAATGTTCAATCCCCATCCTGAAAGGCAAAGAGGATGTACATCAGAAGAAAACGAAAATAGGAAACAACCTCGGAACCCGCTACAGAGGGCCTCTGAAAGCCAGAAGAAAACAGGAAACAACCTTGAAACCTGCCACAGAGGGCCTCTGAAAGCTTCTGCAGTATAGACTGTCAAAGCAGATGCTGAGACTTATGGCCAACTGATGGGCAGAGTGAATGGAATTTTATGTAAGAAGTGGGAAATAGTAAGAGCTGGAGGGAACGGGAACTCCACAAGCAGAGCAACAGAACAAGATAATTTGAACACAGGGAACTTCCCAGAGACTCATACTCCAACCAAGGACTATTTGTGGAGATGACCTGGAACCCCTGCACAGGTGTAGCCCATGGCAGTTCAGTGTCCAAGTGGGTTACATAGTAATGGGAAGAGGGACTGCCTCTGACATAATCTGATTGGCCTGCTCGTTGATCACTTCCCCCTGAGGGGGGAGCAGCCTTACCAGGCCACAGTAGAGGACAATGCAGCCACTTTTGATGAGAACTGATAGACTAAGATCAGAAAGAAGGAGAGGAGGACCTCCCCTATCAGTGGACTTGGGGAGTGGCATGCATGCAGAAAGGGGAGGGAGGATGGGATCGGCAGGGGAGGAGGGAGGGGCTCATGGGGGGATACAAAATGAATAAAGTGCAATTAATAAAAAAAATAAAAGATTTAAAAAAAATAAAATTAAATTAAATAATTTTAAAAAAAAATTAAAAAAAAAATAAATTGTTAACCTGTTCTTGATTTAACTCTTATAAGTAGTATCTATCAAGAAATCATCCATTTCCTTTCAATTTTTCAATTTTGTGGCATACAGGTTTTTGAAAGTACTATCTAATGATTCTTTGGATTTCCTCAGTGTCTGTTGTTATATGCCACTTTTCATTTCTGATTTTATTAATTTGGATACTCTCCCTCTGTCTCTTAGTTAGTTTCACTAAGGGTTTGTCTATCTTGTTGATTTTCTCAAAGAACCAACTCTTGGTTTTGTTTCGTTGATTGATTTTATTGATCTTTTTGTTTCTAGGCTATTGATTTCAGTCCTGAGTTTGATTATTTCCTGCTGTTGACTACTCTTTGGTGTGTTTGCTTCTTTACTTTTTTTCTAGAATTTTCATATGAGCTGTTAAGTTATTAGTATGAGCTCTCTCTACTTTTCTTATGAAGACACTTAGTGCTATGGACATTTTTCTTATCACTGCTTTCAGTGTGTCCCATAAGTTTGGACATGTTGTGCCTTCATTTTTATTGAATTCTAGAAAATCTAATTATTTCTTTATTTTGTCCCTGACACAGTGGTCATTAAGTAAGAATTGTTCAGTTTCCACGAGTGTGTATGCATTCTGTTTTTTCTATTGTTATTGAAGTCTAGCTTTAATCCATAATGTTCTGATAGAATACAAGGTGTTATTTCAATTTTCTTGTATTTGTTGAGGCTTGCTTTGTGTCCAAGTATGTGATCAGTTTACAGAAGGTACCATGAGGTGCTAAGAAAAAATTGTGTTCTGTTGTGTTTGGATGGAATGTTCTGTAGATATCTGTTAGGCCCAATTGACACATAACATTGGTTAGCTCTTATTTTTCTGTTTAGTTTCTATTGATGAGAGAAGCGTGTTGAAGTCTCATTTATTAACACGTGAAGTTTGATGTGTGAATTAAGCTTTAGTAATCCTTCTTTTATGAATATGGGTGCTCCTGCATTTGGAACATCTATGTTTAGAACTGAGATGTCACCTTGGTTGATTTTTACTTTGATAAGTATGAAATGTTCTTCCCCATATCTTTTGATTCACTTTGGTTGAAAGTCTATTTTATTAGACAATAGAAAAGCTACCCCAGCTTTTTAGAAATTATTATTAGATATTATTGGATATTAGAAAAGCTACCCCAGCTTGCGTCTTGTGTCTGTTTGCTTGGAAAACCTTTTCCAGCCCTTTACTCTGAGTTAATGTCTATCTTTTTTGCTGAGGTGTGTTTCTTATATACAACAAAATTATGGGTCCTGTTTATGCATCCATTCTGTTAGCCTACGTCTTTTTATTGGTGAGTTGAGGCCATTGATGTTGAGAAGTATTAATGACCAGTGGTTGTTAATTTCTGTTATTTTGGTGTTGGTTGTGGGAGAAAGAGAGAGACAGGCTGACAGAGACAAAGATACACAGAGAGAGAGAGAGGTGTCTACCCTCTTTTGGTTTTGCTGTTATCAAGTTATTTTCTGTGTTTTCCTGGGTGTGAATAGCATCCTGGGATTGTAGTTTTCCTTCTAGTATCTTCTGTAGGGCTTTGTTTCTGGATAGGTATTGTTTAAATTTGTTTTTTGTCAGGGGAATGGTTTCTCCATCTATGGTGGTTAAGAGTTTTGCTGGGTGAAGTTAAGGGCTGGCATCTGTGGTCTCATAGTGTCTGTACGATATCTGCCCAAGCTCTTGATTTTAGAGTTTCTGGTGAGTTGTCAGGTATAATTCTGATAGGTCTTCCTTTATATGTGACGTGGCCTTTTTCCCTTGCAGTTTTTAGTTTTCTTTGTTTTGAACATTTACTGTTTTGATTATTATGTGACAGGAGGATTTTCTTTTCTGAACCAATCTATTTGGTGTTCTGTAGGCTTCTTGCATGTTTGTTGGCATCTCTTTCTTTAGTTTGGGGAAGTTTTCTATTATTTTATTGAAAATGTTTTCTCGGCTTTGGAACATGGAGTCTTCTCCTTTTATTCCTATTATTTTTAGATTTGTTCTTTTCATACTGTCCCATATTTCTTGGAAGTTTTATGTCATGGACTTTTAAGATTTAACACTTTCTTTGACTGATGTATTGATTTCTTCAATTATATCTTCTACCGTTGAGATTCTCTCTTCCATCTCTTATATTCTGTTGGTGCTGCTTTTGTCTGTAGTTCCTGTTCTCTTCCCTAGGTTTTCCATCTCCAGGATTGTCTCAGCTTGTGTGTGTTTTTTAATGTTTTTTAATATAATTTTAATTTATTACAATTTATTCACTTTTTATTCCAGCTGTAGTCCCACCCTCGTTTGCCACCAATCCTGACCTCCCTCCCTCACTCATCTCTTCCCATACTCCTTCCCCAGTCCACTGTGAGTGGAGGACATTCTCTCCTTCCATCTGACCCTAGCCTATCAGATCTCATCAGGACTGTCTTTCATTGTCTTCCTCTGTGGCCTAGTCAGGCTGCTCCCCACTCAGGGGGAGATGATCAAAGAGCCAGCCACTGAGTTCATGTCAGAGACAGTCTCTGTTCCCATTATTAGGGAGCTCATTTGGAGACTGAGCTCCAAGGGCTACATTTGAGCAGGGGTTCTAGATTATCTCCATGAATGTTCCTTGGTTGTGTGTGTGTTTGTATCTTATGTACATATATATGATAGATAACCACATGATATATGTACATATGAAATATATACACACATACATACCACACACAAATATAGCACACACACAAATAAAAACATTGTAATACAATTACATTTTCTTTCTTCACTTTCCTTCTGATTACCCCTCCAACGTACTGTACTGACTTTTTCTCATTCTAATTCATGATCCTTTTTTTATAAGGGTGTATATGTGAGTTCCAAATATGTAAATCTGTTTAGTATTTATAATGTTACCTGTATGTATGGATCCAGGGATAAACATTTTGTGCTAGATAACCAATTGGTGTCCTGTTTCCTGGAAAAGACTATTCCTCAGGATTTTGTTGTGTGCTGAAGTTGCAGATCCCAGGCCCAACACCTGTACCTAAGGCTCAGGAATCACTGTGGAAGAAGGAGCAGCAGATTGTAAGAGTCAAAGGAAAAGAAAATTATCTGTGAGAAGTTGTCTCCTACAAATGTTAGAGAAACTACATCCATAAAGTCTTATCTATGTGATGTGGCTGCTTAAACATAAGCTGAACAAGGAAAACAGTAATAGACATGCTAACATAGAAGGAGAAAAATCTCACAAGGCTTCAACCTTAGGCCAACTTTTCAAACCTCTTTTCTCATCTGCTTTTGCATGGACTCATTCCTCTAACTAAGCTAGGCTTTGTTCAAAGCCATTTCTACTTTCTTGTCTTACTCTAGATCTCATGGGCATTTTACAACTTTCTTTTTTATTATTATGTGTGTGTGTGTTTATTGAGAGGCTACTGCATAGCAAGCTTGGGGCATTGAGAATAGGCATACCATCAAAGATGGAATAAGTGAAGCAGTCATTCTGCTAGAAAAAAAATAAACCCTAGTGAAATATATTCATAGCTCAATATTTAATGCTTTCAACATATAATATTACTTTATGGCTATAAATAAACAGTACTTGAAAAATATATTCTCAAGGTGATGGTTTACACATAAATAGAATGCTGAAAATTTTTTCAACAAGATTGAAACCAAATTTACTGGATAGATGAAGGAAAAGGGTGTCCATTAAATGGGCGACTATTGATAATAGACTTACAATGGAATCTAATGCATTCTGTGGAAATACTCTTATATTCCAAGTTTCAATGAGACTTTTTGTTCCTAACAGAGTAAGAATGTTCTTTTCTGAGATTTCAGGATAGGAAGTAAGTTATTTGAAATTATATTTCTTTTCTACTTTTAACTATCTCTCCACTGGGAACCTCTCTGGCACTTGCTGCCTTGTTTTTCTATTAAAAATAGGAGAGCAAATTCACTGGGTAATGAGAAAATATTTTCAAAGAAAAGAAAAACAAACTACTAACAGTAACAAAAGGTCTTTTTAAGCTTAGAATTTAATGTCTTAATTTTACAGGTACATAGATTTTCTCTTTAAGAATGAAATAAAACCATGTAATGATTAAGTTTTTATATCTCTTTTTGTAAATTTTCCCTTTCAGAGCATTTAAACTTACACAATCACACATATTAAGTAAACATACACAGTAATGTTGTTCCTCTGCTTTCTATTTACTTTTATATCATCCCTGTGGTCAAATTTTATTATTTCCACATGGTCCCTAGGACCACTTGATGACACCAGCAAATCTAACCAGAGCTTGTTATTCAATATATACATATATATATACATTTCTGTTGACAGATAGCAGTTACATAATATCAATGCAACGAAAGCAGTATGGCTGCTCTATGTGCACCCTTCCTTGTTTGGAAACGTGTGTGTGTGTGTGTGTGTGTGTGTGTGTGTGTGTGTGTGTGTCCCCTTTGTAATATATATTTCCATACATATGTTTTTTTCACTAAAAGTCATATAACAAGTCATATAACATGTTCAGGGATGAATTTTTTAACATTATTGAGAGCTATAAATCTAGAGTAGTTAACATTGAACAATCTTTACAGAAAATATGATTTCATGGGCAAAAGTTGCATTGAAATAGTAATGCTATTAAAATGTAATTTGATATACTCCACAGTTTATATATAAATATCCCAGGAAGAAAGAGACAAGATAGAAATTGTCACTGTGTCAATTCCATAAAAATTTAGAATAACTCATGTGAGAGGGAGGTAAAATTTAGAAAATATCTAGGCAAGTGTAAACAAAACCAGACTGTTAAGGCTAGATGTGACAGAAGAAAGTAGATTTATTGTATAATAAAATATTTGATGAAGTCAGCTTAAAAAAGGAAAAGGCTGGGTTTTTCTTTCTTTCTTTTTTTTTTTTTTTTTTTTTTTTTTTGGCTTGTTCACTTTACATCCCAATTGTAGTCCCCATCTTCCTCTCATCCTGGTCCCACCCTCCTTCTCTCTTTTCCCCTTTCCTACTGCCAGGGACCAGCCTCAGCCAATTGTGGGTTTTGAGATTAGGAGAAATGGATCCAAATCCAAGCGAGAGAAAAGCACTTCACACTTGGACAGGTACAAACTGAGGGATAACTCATTTCAAGTGACTGTTCCTGGGAGGCAGTCTCCAGTGTCTACTCATGTTCTCTTCTTCTCTGCGAGCAGAGTCAATCCCAGTCTTTTATTGCTAAATCATTTCCTTATACATTTTTTTCTAAATGATCAAAAATCTTTTTATCTTTCTCAAAAATATTGCCTGTTCCACAAAGACCCACAAACGACAATAAAGAGAATATAGCAGGCTGTACTCTATATACATGGTACAGTGATTGTACCCAAGAACTCACAGAACAGAATATAGTAAGCTGTCCTCCACATACACAGTACAGTGACTACATTGCAAGCATGGAAGCATATTTAATCATTAACCCAGTGCTTTTCTCAGACAAACCTTCACATCATAGGTCATCTGGTCAAAATCTTGCAGTTAAAATAAGTGGCAAAACAACAAAAAGGTGCTAAACAAACTGGACTTATTCTTAATTCTAAGCTGCTGTTTGTACCTGAGCAAGTTCTTTTTAAGTTGTTTTTAAACATCTTTTGTAATAGGAGTGATCATTTAGAGGGTCTCTAGTCCCATCCTCATAAACTCCACAAAGCTCCTGTAATCTCTCTATCCTATCCCAAGGAGTAATGTCCATGGGACCAAGTCTTTCTAGAAAAGGAAGTTAGTAAGTGTCCAGTAGCTGCTCTATGGTCTAATTCCTTTCTGACTGCAGCAGTCCGTGGTTCCTGACTAACCCACCCAGCCCTTCAAGACTCATTAGGACTGAGTATATCCTCTTCCACAGTGGCCTGGTAAGGCAGCCCCACCATGGGGAACTGATTGAAAAGCATGCAACAGAGTCCATGTCAGAAACAGTTCTCATTCACTTTACTAGAGAACCCACAAGAAGTCCAAGTTTCCCCTTGTGTATATATGTATAAAGGGGTGCTATATCCACTCCATACATGATTCTTGATTGGTGCTTCAGTCTCCACAGAACCCCTGGGGCCATTTTAGTTGGCTCTACTGTTCTTCTTTTGAAGCTCCTGTCTCTTCTAGGTCCTTTTATCTTTCACAAGGATCCCTCAGCTCCACAAAGCTTTGGCTATGACCTCAGAATCTGTTTTGATCCTTTTCTGGTTAGAGTCTCTAGCTTAGCCTAGCTAAGCTAGGCTCCTGTCTGCAAGTACAGCAGAATGTTGTGTAGTTGTCAGTCTCAGGGGTTGGCTCTCTCCCATGGGGAGGGTCTCAGGTTGCTCCATGGATTGCTTAGACATTCCCTGGATCTCTGCTCTATCTTTATCCCTGTAAATCTTGAAGGCAGGGTACATTTTGGGTCTAAGTTTTTGTGGGTGGGCTGGTGTTGTACCTCCCTCTACTAAGGAGTCCTCTCTAGTTAAAGGTTGGCCAATTCAGTCTCCATGATCCCGCCACTACGGGTCTCAGCTAGAGTCAACCTCATATCCTCCCCGGATCCTACCCTGTTGTAGTGCAGGAGAATAATTCCTGAAAGGAACACCAACATCTCAGGCTCCAAGACCAACAGTTAATAAATGGGACCTCATAAAATGGAAAACACCTGTAAGGCAAAGGAAACTGTCAATAGAATACTGTCAGCCTACAAAGAGGGGGGAAAAAACTTCAACGTTACATCTGACAAAAGACTAATATCCAAAATATATAAATAACTCCAGAAAGTAAACACCAATAAACCAAACAATCCAATTTAAAAATGGGATATAGAGCTAAACAAAGAATTCACAAAGGAGGAATTTTGAATGGCTGAGAAGCACTTAAAGAAATGCTCATTGTCATTACTCACTAGGGAAATAAAAATAAAGAAAATCTCAGACTGGATCTTAGACCCATCAGAAATGCTAAGATCAAAAACTCAAGGAACAGCACATGCTAGCAAGGATGTGGAGAAAGGGGGCCCCTCCACCATTGCTGGTGGGAAAGTAACATTGTACAACAACTTTGAAAATCAATCTGGCACTTTCTCATAAAATTAAGAATAGTGCTAACTCAATATCCAGCAATACCACTCCTAGGCATATATCCAAAATATTCTCAAATATACAACAAGGACATTTGCTCAAATTTGTTTGTAACAGCTTTATTCGTAATAGCTAGAATCTGGAAACACCCCAGATGTCCCTCAACTGAGGAATGGATACAGAAATTGTGGTACATTTACACAATGTTGTAGTACCCAACAATTAAAAAAAATGAAATCATGAATTTTGCAGGCAAATGCTGGGAGCTAGAAAAGACCATCCCAAGTAAGGTATACCAGAAGCAGAAAGACACACATGGTATATACTCACTTATAAGTGGATACTAGACTTATAATATAGGGTAAATATATTAAATCTATATTCCTAAAGAAGCTAAACAAGAAGGAGGACCCTGGGTGAGATGATCAAACTTCATTCAGAAAGGCAAACAGGATAGACATAGGAAAAGGGAGAAAGCAGAAAAAAGTACAAGAGCCTACCATAGAGGGTCTCTGAAAACTCTACCCAGCAGGGTATTGAAGCAGATGCTGAGACTCATAGGCAAACTTTGGGCAGAGTGCAGGGAATCTTTCAAAAGAAGGGGTAGATGAAAGACCTGGAGGGGACAGAAGCTTCACAAGGAGAGCAATAGAACCAAAAGCCTAAACACAGGGGTCTTTTCTGTGCATGGAGACTGTGCATGGAGATAACCTAGAACAGCTGCACAGATGTAGCTCATGACAGCTTAGTGTCCAAGTGGGTCCCCTAATTAGAGGAACAGGGGCTGTCTCTGACATGAGCTCAGTGACTGGCTCTTTGATCATCTCCCCCTGAGGGGGGAGCAGCCTTAGCAGGCCACAGAGGAAGACAATATAGCCAGTCCAGATGAGACCTGATAGGCTTGGGTCAGATGGAAGGGGAGGAGAACCTCTCCTATCAGTGGACTTGGGGAGGGTCATGGGATGAGGAGAGGGAGGGAGAGTGAGAATAGGAGGGGATGAGGGAGGGAGCTACAACGGGGATACAACATGAATAAAATATAATTAATAAAAATAAATTAATTAAAAAGAAAGTAAAAAAATAAAAACAAGGAAATCATGAAATCTGCAGGCAAATGGATAGAACTAGAAAAGATCATCCTGAGTGAGGTAACTCAGAAGTAGAAAGACACATATGGTGTGTACTCACTTATAAGTAGATATTTGCCATATAATATAATAGGATAAACATACTAAAATCTATAGTCCTAAAGAAGGTAGATGACAAGGAAGACCCTAGGGAAGAGGCTGAAACCTCATTCAGAAAGGCCAGAGGATAGACATCAGAAGTAGAAGAGAGGGAACAGGACAGGAGCCTTCCACAGGGGGCCTCTGAAAGACTATACCATCGAAGGAGATGTTGAGACTCTTAGCCAGACTTTGGGCAGAGTGCAGGGAACCCTATGTAAGAAAGGGGAGATAGAAAAACCTGGAGGGGACAGCTGATCCTCAAGGAGACCAGCAGAGCCAAAAATTCTTGGGCCTAAGGGAGCCCCTGAGACCGATACTCCAACCAGGGACCATGCATGGAAGGGATCTAAAACCCCTGCTCAGAGGAAGCCCAGAGACTGCTCAGTTTCCAAGTGGAATCATGGGGATCAGGAACTGTCTCTTACATGAACTTAGCTGCTCGTTGATCACCTCTCCCCGGGGGATGCAGCCTTGCCAGGCCACAGAGGAAAATGATGCAGTCCATCCTGATGAGACCTGATAGGGTAGGGTCAGATAGAAGGGGAGGAGGTCCTTACCTCTGCGCTACGGAAGGGTCATGGGGGAGACTTGGGTGGGAAGGCTGGGTGGGAAAAGGAGGAGACTGGGGGAGCAGCTACAGCCGGGATACAAAGTGAATAAATTGTAATATTAATTAATTAATTGATTGATTGATTAATTAATTAAAATAAAAAGAGATTGAAAAAATGTCTCTCTGTATGCTTGTATATATCTGTGTGTGTAAAGGAGGAAGTTTTAAGAAAAATCCCTGGACCTAAAGCCAAAAAGCTATTCCAATGAGAACTTAAAACAAACAAACAAACAAACAACATCAAAAGCACCAGAGCCTGGAACCCCACATGAAGGCTGGTTTATTCAGGGAGCCGGGAGCAGCCTGTTGTGGTGAAGCAGGCACCATCCAAAAGCAAAGGAGGCTACGGAAAGAATTTGTGAACAGTGGGAAAGCAGGAGGGCTTTGTCAGCTGTGTTCTCGTGATGACTCTAAATGCTTGATGCACCAAGTATTTCCTGAAGAGATCCAATCTGAGAGGTTAAGCACCTTTTCTGATGAAGCACTTGGATTTCATAAAAAGTTTCTGATATAATTAGAACAACTTGAAATGAAACAATGCTGAATTCTTTTTCTAATATCTAAACAGTTAAAGAAGTTTCTAAAAAAAAAAATCACAGAATTTGCAGATAATATCGCATCCTACATACTTCATTTCATGTGAAAATGAAAGTGTGAGTGAATCTGGAGTCTCAGCTTATTAGTTAACTGCATGCATCTATTGATTATTATATTTCCTTGCCTGAGACAGTATGCACTACAAAATGTCTACTTAATGATCACCAGAAATATGCATGTTTTCAAAAGATTTAGGGGAGGATCTTAGTCTATCTGTGAGCCTCAAAAAGACCTGATATTTTCTGAACAGAAGATATTGGTGATATAAAGAAATGTGGTTTCCATGATGGTTTAGCAGAAGGGGAAGGAGAAGGAGAAAGGGAAGAAAGAAAAAGAGTGCTTAAAATATAAATGCTGAAGATCAAGAAAATTTAAAAACTAAAAGTTCAATGTAAAAAGATATCCATTCCTTAAAATGTTCACTCATTCATATGCAAACCTCTCTTAATTTTACATGAAAGCTTCAAGAAGAACTTCAGAACATGCTGAGCTGCAGTAACATTTTCTTTGCCATAATTTCTCTGGATCACCACCAACCTCTATATTCATATTGCAACCCACAGGAAGACAAAAGAAGAAAAACAAACACACACTTTGGTGCTTTGTAAAGTACTTAGGTTAGAATTCTCACACCTCACATCATCAGCATCCTTCAGTTGACATTTTCTCAGATTACTAATTCCTTCTATATAGTTTTGTCACCTATGAAAAAGTTCACAATAATAAGGTCTGCTTTGTTCTGCCATTGTGTAGCTTGAATAGTTTTATAAATAAGTCATTCATAACAAATGTTAGTGTCTACTATTGTTATCATCATTTATTATTTATTGCATCAAATATAGATTATTTGCCCAATTGACATTCACCCATTCCTTACATAGAAGCAGCTTCAATTTTATTGTTGAGGCAAAGCAATTTATTCTACAAAAAGCATCTTACTGCCCGGTTGCATTTAGGTTCTGACTCAAAAAAAAATCATGGACAATGAGATGAAGGAGGAAATATCTTATTACTTGTGGCAATTACTGAGTTACTGTCATCTACCTTAAAGCAAAGGCTATCATATTTAAAGCTGTAAATATTAAAAACTTTCTGCAAAAGCCAACAGAAATCCTCAAGGGTGTGATAAATCACATTGATGGTATTTTAAGTTTCAGATTGTGGCATCCAAAAATACGGATCTTCTTACAAGATTTGGAGATTATATCAGAATTTCTGAAATGACAGTGGTCAGTGTTTATATGATTCAAGCTTCCATTTACCTTAATCTTTATTGGTTACTATGGAGACCTAAGCCATCCTTGCTTTCCAATAGAAATAATGGCTCGTCTACCAATAAATTAACCATTATGGGATGTGTAACAGCCTCATTATCAATTTTCTCCAGGTATATACAACAGTAATTCTTTAAATAATCTTTAGTTAGAATAATCCTTTGTTTTTAAAGGCTGAATAAGTTCATTTTTGTAAGAAGCAACATTACTTTATGTGAAGAGATACAAGTATTGACTTGTAACAAAAAAAGAGACAATAGGGAAAATGTTTAATAACTTCAGCTTATAATAAAAATTATCTTCTCTATCGCCCTAATATTTTCTTTTATTCTAGAAACTATACTAAAGTTACAAATCTTTAATGAAATGATTTTGCTCTAAATAATGCCTTTTACACTATTTCACAAATATGTTATTTTGTGTGTACATCATAGACTACATTATTCAAGTCTAGATGGGATAGCGTACTACACAAATAGGCTATGAAATAACATATTTCTCTGAGAGTCCAAACCAGAACTTCTTATTACTCTACCACACACTGTATGTATGTAAGCTTTCTAAACATACAAATGAGAGACCCAAAACTTGAACTTTAATTCCTGGGGCAACTGACTGTGGTCCTGGGCACAAGTTTAGACAAAGAAGCAGACAAGTTAAGACAGACCCAACTGCCCAGTCTTGAGGGCCTTGAAAGATATCATTGCTTGGCAACCAGACCAGATGGCTATCAGTCTCCCACACAGATAGCCCCTAGCTGGTGACCAAGGTCACCTAGCCCTGCAACTAAGAAAAAAAAAATGTGCTAATCAGTCCCCCTTCCTAACAGGAGCAGATACCCTCCAGATGGACAAGCCAGGACTACTATGGCCTTGGTGCCTAAAATTAAAAAAAGGCTTAAAATTTCCCCACTTGTGGTTTTGTCCTTTAAAAACCCTGTTCCCTCCACCTTCATTACTGGTGGGTATGTAAACTTGTACAACCACTTTGGAAATCAATCTGGCACTTTCTCAGGCAATTAGGAGCAGTGCTTCCTCAAGATCCAGCCATACCACTCCTAGGCATATATCCAAAAGAGGCTAAAATACACAAAAAGGACATTTGCTCAGCCATGTTTGTAGCAGCTTTATTCCTAATAGCCAGAACCTGGAAACAACCCAGATGTCCATCAACGAAGGAATGGATACAGAAATTGTTGTACTTTTACACAATGAAATACTACTCAGCAAATAAAAACAAGGAAATCATGAAATTTGCAGGCAGATGGTGGGATCTAGAAAAGATCATCCTGAATGAGGTATCCCAGGAGCAGAAAGACACACATGGTATATACTCACTTATATAGATCTATAAGATAGGATAAACATACTAAAATAAGTGCACGTAAAGAAGATGAACAAGAAAGAGGAGCCAGGGTAAGATGATCAATCCTCACTTAGAAAAACAAATGGGATGGATATGGGAAGTAGGAGAAAATAAGTAACAGGACAGGAGCCTACCACACAGGGTCTCTGAAAGACTGTGCCTAGCAGTGTATCAAAGCAGATGAAGAGACTCATAACCAAATCTTCAGTAGAGTACAGGGAATCATACCATAAAAGGGGGGAGGTAATATGACCAGGGGAGGATAGTAGCTCCACAAGGACAAAAATATATCAGGGCACAGGGGTCCTCTATGAGACTGTTTCTCCAAACAAGGACCATGGATATAACTTAGAACCCCTGCTCGGATGTAGCCCATGGTAGCTCAGTATCCAAGTCGGTTTCCCTTGTAAGGAGAACAGGAACTATTTCTGACATGAACTCAATGACTGGCTCCATTACCTGCCCTTCCACCCCCACCCCCGATGGAGGAACAGCCTTGCTAGGTCACAGAGGAGGACATGGCAGCCAGTCTTAAAGATACCTGATAAACTGGGGTCAGATGGAAGGGGAGGAGGACCTCTCCTAGCAGTGGACTTGGAAAGGGGCAGGGAGGAAGTGAGGGAGGAAGGGTAGGATTGGGAGGGAATGAAGGAGGGGGCTATGGCTGGGATACAAAGTAAATAACCTGTGATTAATATAAAAAATAAAAATTAATAAAAAAATAAAAATAAAAACCCTGTTCCCCCAGACCTCAGGGCACATAGCTCTCTGTTTTAATGGAGAACTTGCAGCCAGAACTTGAGCTTGTATTAAATGAACCCTCATGTGTTTGCAATGGAGTTGATTCCTGACAGTCTTTCGGGGTCTCACTAACTGGGCATAACAAAAACAGCACAATAAAACCACTAACAATAGAAAATTTCCAGATTTATTACTATCTTATAGAACCATTAATTGTATAAGCTGTTGGTCATTGACCAAATTGTTACAGAATTAAGGTGTTTAAGGAAGTAGTCAAAAAATATAGTTCTGATTCTCATAAAGCTTATAGTTGATAGCATGAAAAAAGTTACATAATTATTTGTCTAATTAAGCATGCCATTACCCTTATAGTAATGACTGAATAAGACATGGTAACATCAAAAGATGTAACCGAAGGCAAAGCAAAGCTCTAGGATCAGAGACAAGCCTGGTAAGATAATGATGTTCAAATTACAAAAGATATCAAGTGGCACTGGTGAGGAGATACTGAGTGTAAGTTAATGAAATGCTTGAGCCCAATGATGTGTAAAAAAACATGGTGAAACTGAGGCACCAAGAATAAGAATTAAATGAGCCAATAGGTAAATTTTATGAAGAAAATAAAATGAGGGCTTTAAAATTGATAGTTCAATGTGTTATAGATTTTCATATATAGGCTAGTTTATGCTAAGTAACATAAACCCCATAAAGATATCACTGGATTAGAATCGAAACATGCTTTTTTTATATTCCTTTTATAGGTAACATCAGTTACCCTTGAGCTCACACTCATGCTCACCAGCTGATGACTTGATAACCATCAGGGAAACTATGGGTCTTGATTACTTGAGTCAGAGGCGGTGCATGGTATTTATAAATATTGACACAAATTGAACAAAAAGGAAGAAAAAAAACTACTATCATAGGACCAGAAAGAAGAGAGCTAGAAATTCTTAGTGAGCACACTATGATGATATTGTCACTCTTTGATTTTGTTTTTATTCATTCATGTCAGTGCAAAAACTTAAAGAAGAAACACAAACGCCAAATATTTAAGTACCTCACAATATTAACAAAAATACCTATTTATGGTAGAAATTAGAATAATTTATGTTTCATTTGTGTGCTTTTTTGTGACTTTTAAATTTTCTCTACTAAATTTTTTCTTTTTTTTTATTATGAGAATTTTTCCAGTTTTTTTTTTAAATTTTAATACTTATACGTTATTCACTTTGTATCTCCCCATAAATCCCTCTCTCCTCCACTCCAAGTCCTACCTTCCCTCCCCCTTCTTCATGCATACCCCTCTCCAAGTCCACTGATAGGGGAGGTCATACTCTCCTTCCTTCTGATCCTAGTCTGTCAGATCTCATCAGGAGTGGCTGCATTGTCATCTTCTGTGGCCTGGTAAGGCTGCTCCTCCCTCAGGGGGAGGTGACCAAAGAGCAGGCAAATCAGTTTATGTCAGTGGCAGTCCCCATTCCCATTAATATGGAACCCACTTGGACACTAAAATGCCATGGGCTACATCTGTGTAGGAGCTCTAGATTATCTCCATGCATGGTACTTGGTTGGAGTATGAGTCTCTGGAAAGACTCCTGTGTTCAATTTTTTTTGGTTCTGTTGCTCTCTTGTGGAGCTCTTGTCCTCTCCAGATCTTACTATTTCCCACTTCTTTCATAAGATTCCACACACTCTGCCCAACAGTTGGCCATAAGTCTCAGCATCTGCTTTGACAGTCTGTAAAGCAGAGCCTTTCAGAGACCCTCTGTGGCAGGTTCATAACTTGTTTCCTGTTTTCCTCTTCTTGTGAAGTACATCCTCTTTGCCTTTCAGGATGGGGATTGAGCACTTTAGTTAGTCTTCCCTCTTTATTAGTTTCTTTAGGTGTACAGATTTTAGTAGGATTATCCAATATTATATGTCTATATGAGTGAGTATATATTGTGTGTATCTTTCTGCTTCTGGGATAGCTCACTCAGGATGATCCTTTCCAGTTCTGACCATTTACCTGAAAATTTCATGATTTCCTTGTTTTTCATTGCTGAGTAATATTACATTGTATAGATGTACCACAATTCCAGTATCCATTCTTCAGTTGAGGGGCATCTGGGTTGTTTCCAGCTTCTGGCTGTTACAAATAAAGCTGCTAAAAACATGGTTGAGCAAATGTCCTTATTGTGTACTTGAGCATCTTTTGGATATATGCCTAGGGGTGGTATGGTTAGATCTTTAGGAAAGGCTAGTTGTCTGAGGAAACTACAGATTGATTTCCAGACTGGTTGTACAAGTTTACATTTCCACCAGCAGAGGAGGAGTGTTCTGCTTTCTCCACAACCTCTCCGGCATGTGCTGTCACTTGAGTTTTTTATATTGGCCATTCTGATGGGTATAAGGTGAAATCTTAGGGTTGTTTAGATTTGCATTTCCCTGATGGCTAATGACGTTGAGCACTTGAAGTGTTTCTCTGCCATTCGATAATCCTCTATCGAAAATTCTCTACTTAGCTCTGTTTTCCATTTTTTAATTGGATTGCTTGGTTTGTTGCTTTTCAGCTTCTTTAGTTCTTTATATATACTGAATATTAGCCCTCTGTCAGATAGAGGGTTGGTGAAGATTCTTTCCCAATCTGTAGAATTTGTTTTGTTATGACGATGGTGTCCTTTGCTTTACAGAAGCTTCTCAGTTTCATGAGGTCCCATTTATTGATTGTTACTATTAAAGCTTGTGCTGTTGGTGTTCTGTTCAGGAAGTTGTCTCCTATACCAATGAGGTCTAGGGTTTTCCCCACTTTTTCTTCTAACCGATTTAATGTGTCTGGTTTTATGGTGAGGTCTTTGATCCACTTGGACTTTAGTTTTGTGCAGGGTGATAAGTATCGATCTATTTTTATTTTTCTACATGGAGACATCCAGTTGGACCATCACCATTTGTTGAAGATGCTATCTTTTTCCCATTGTATGGTTTTGGCATCTTTGTCAAATATCAGGTGTCCATAAGTGTGTGGGTTTGTTTCTGGGTCTTCTGTTCGCTTCCATTGATCCACCATTCTGTTTCTATGCCACTATCATGCAGTTTTTATTACTGTTGCTCTATAGTACAGCTTAAGATCAGCCCTGAAGATACCTGATAAAACAGGGTCAGATGAAAGGGGAGGAGGTCCTCCCCTATCAGGGGACTTGGAAAGGGGCAGGGAGGAGACCAGGGAGGGAGTGTGGGGTTGGGGAGGGAATGAGGGAGCGGGATACAGCTGGGACACAGAGTTAACAAAATGTAACTAAAAAGAAAAATAAAATAAAAAAATAAATAAAAAAAAAACAATAAAATAAAAAAAAAATAAATAAATAAATAAAAAGGGGACCCTGAATAAAAAAAAAAAAAAAAAAAAAAAAAAAAAAGATCAGGAATGGAGTGACCTCCAGAAGATCTTTTATTGTAGAGAATTGTTTTAGCAATTCTCGGTTTCTTGTCATTCCATATAAAGATGAGAATTTTTCTTTCCAGGTCTCTAATGAATTGTGTCAGTAATTTGGTGGGAATTGCATTGAATCTGTAGATTGCTTTTGGTAAGATGGCCATTTTTACTATGTTAATCCTACCAATCAGATATGAAAACATTAGAAAAAAAGTTTGATGAAGTAAATAAAGCTTTGCCTTATTTGGGATTACAAATTGCTCCTAAAAAAAATACAAAGAGGAGATTCTATTAATTACTTATGATACAAAATAAGTCTGTAGAAAATTCAACCACAAAAGCTGCAAATTAGAAGAAACCAATTAAGAACTCTTTATGATTTTCAAAACTTGCTGGGAGATATTAACTAGCTACAGCCTACATTGGTTTAGCTACTCAAGAGCTAAATAACTTATCTCAGACCTTACAGGATGATAAGGACTGCCAGTTGTGGTAGCATATGCCAGTAGGATTTGCTGATGGTTGATGATGACTTAAATAGTCTAAGAACATTATCAACTGAAGCTGAAAAGTAATTGGCTCTCATAGAAAGGAAATTACAAGAGGCATATATAGACTATATTGATCCAGAAATGGCCTGTATTTTGGTTATCTTGCCTTCCACTCATTCTCCCACAGGAATTCTTATGCAGAGGGAGGAATATGTCTTAGAATGGATGATTTTGGCATTAAAGAAAATTTTGTAATTTTGAATCTTAGACCATCTCTACAAATGGCTAAACAGGATGAGTTGCCATCCTGGCTTTTATTATGTAAATTAGCTTGATCCTGAATTCAAGAGACTTGCCTGTCTCTTTTTACTTTGTGTTGAGAAGAAAGGCATGGGCCATCACCAACTTGTTTAAATATTTTTTTCTCTAATTAATATAGTTGTAACTCAAAGCCTTTAAATAAAAATCAAGCAAAGAGACAAGAAAATTTTAACTTTTGGGTCAGTTGTGACAATTTACCCTGTAACAAACAAAGCCCAGCTGGTTATTTTTGTTGATGCTTCAGTGAATTGGTGGGGCCTTACCAGAAAGAGCTGACAAGTATCTTGCAGCCAGAGAGCTTTGAATTTTTGCAGTTAGTAATCTAATTATTAGGAAGAGTGCCCTTGTCTGTAACTTAATACCCCAATCCTTGTTTTTTTCTCCATTTTCTCCCTCAACTTTCTTGGAGAAGGCAAGGAGAAGAACCATCACCATTTAACATATTGCAACCAGATCCATGTCTATGACAGCCAAAATGAAGCCAAAAGAGATTAAAACATCCTCTGCCATGGCATTTTTTTTTTCTTTTAGATGCAGTTTACAAACTCTGTCTACAGGTCTGTCTGCCTCCAGTTCCTCTCTTTCCTGCCATGGCTACTGAGCTGAGCCAGTTGAGCCAGCCACAGGAAAAAGGAGCCATGCTTGTTTACCCCTCAGTTAAACTGCAGCCACAGCCAGTTTTGCTACTGAAGTCTCAGGTCTGCCCACAGGAGGCTGTCTTTTGCTCCTGGGCTGGTTTAAGAGCCTCTCTTAAAGTGTAATTAATACAAAATAAAAATAAAAAACAAAAAAACAACACTTAAAAAAAAAAGGGACAGTAACTGACCTAGGAGTTTTTAGGTTTTAAGTTTGGTTTGTATCACTTGGAACATATTCCCCCCACCAAATTATGATAAAGTATGATTTAAAGGGTGTGGATACTTAAGTTAGTTGGGCGCCATTTGTTGTAGGCAGTGATTAATATTTACTAATGATTATCTTTTGGTAAAGCTTGCTGTTATGCCTAACAGCTGTATAACCAAATCACCACACAGACACTGGGTTTATTTAGTTAACCTAGAACACAATGCTGGGCAATAGCTACTCCATCCACAAGGAGATCAACAGAACCAGAAAATTTGAACACAGGGAACTTCCCAGAGACTCATACTCCAACCAAGGACTATTCGTGGAGATAACCTAGAACCCCTGCACAGATGTAGCCCATGGCAGTTCAGTTTCCAAGTGGGTTACATAGTAATGGGAAGAGAGACTGCCTCTGACATAAACTGATTGGCCTGCTCTTTGATCACCTCCCCCTGAGGTGATCAGGCCACAGAAGATGATAATGCAGCCACTCCTGATGAGAACTGATAGTCTAAGATCAGAAAGAAGAAGATAGCCATTTTTACTCTGTTAATCCTGCCAAGCCATGAGCATGGGAGATCTTTCCATCTTCTGATATTGTCTTCTAATTCTTTCTTCAGAGACTTGAAATTTTTTTTCATACAAGTCTTTGACTTGATTGGTTAGGGTTACACCAAAGTACTTTATGTCCTTTGTGGCTATTGTTAAGGGTATTGTTTCCCTAATTTCTTTCTCAGCCCTTTTGTCTTTTGTATACAGGAGGGCTACTGATTTTTTTTTGTAGTTAATTTTGTATCTGGCCACTTTGCTGAAGGTGTTGACGAGATGTAAGAGTTTCCTGGTAGAATTTTTGGGGTCACTCAGGTATACTAACAAACCACCTGCAAATAGTCATAATTTGACTTCTTCCCTTCCAATTTGTATTCTCTTCATCTCCTTCAACTGTATTATTACACTAGCAAGGACTTCCAGAACTATGTTGAAGAGATATGGAAAGAGTGGGTAGCCTTACGTTGTCCCTGATTTCAGTGGGATTGCTTTAAGTTTCTCTCTGCTTAGTTTAATGTTGGCTATGGGCTTACTGTGTATTGCTTTTACTATGTTTAGATATGTGCCTTGTATCCCTGATCTCTCCAATCCTTTAAACATAAATGGATATTGGATTTTGTCAAATGCTTTTTCAGCATCTAAGGAGACTATATCATGTGCTTTTTATCTTTCAGTTTGTTTATATGGTGGATCACATTGATGGATATCCATATATTGAACCACCTCTGCATACCTGGAATGAAGCCTACTTGTTCATAGTGGATGATATCTTTGATGTGTTCTTGTATTCAGTTTGCAATTATTATGTTGAGTATTTTTGCACCAATGTTCATAAGGGAGATTGGCCTGAAATTCTCTTTCTTTGTTGGTCTTTGTGAGGTTTAGGTACAAAGGCGACAATGACTTCATAGAATGAGTTTGGTAGGGCTCCTGTTTCTATTTTGTGGAATAGTTTGAAGAGAACTGACTCCTCTTTGAAGGTCTGGTAGAATTCTGCACTGAAACCATCTGGCCCTCGGATTTTTTTTGGATGGGAGACTTTTGATGACTGCTTCTATTTCCTTAGGGAATATAGGAATATTTAATTGATTTACCTGGTATTGATTCAGCTTTGGTGAGTGGACTCGATCCAGAAAATTGTCCATTTCATTTAGATTTTTAACTTTTGTGGCATATAGACTTTTGAAGTAAGTCCTAATGATTGTTTGGATTTCTTCAGAGTCTGAAGTTATGTTCCCCTTTTCATTTCTGATTTTGTTGACTTAGATGGTGTATCTCTGCCTTTTAGTTAGCTTGGCTAAGGGTTTGTCTATCTTGTTGATCTTCTCAAAAACCCACTGTTGGTTTCATTGATTTTTTGAATTGTTTTATTTGTTACTAATTTATTAATTTCAACCCTGAGTTTGATTATTTCCAGCCATCTACTCCTTTTTGGTGTGTCTGCTTCATTTTATTCTATGATTTTTAGGTGAGCCATTAAGTTGCTTCTATGAGATATTACAAATTTCTTCTTAAAGGCACTTAGTGCTATGAACTTTCCTGTTAGCATTGCTTTCATTGTGTCCCACAAGTTTGGGTATGTTGTGCCTTCACTTTCATTGAATTCTAGGAAATCTTTAATTTCTTTCTTTATTTCTTCCCTGACCCAGCTGTCATTTAGTAGCAAATTGTTCAGTTTCCATGTGTGTGTAGGCTTTTTGCTATTTCTGTTGTTGTTGAGGTCCAGCTTTATTCCATGGTGATCAGATAGGATACAAGGCATTATTTCAATCTTCTTGTATCTGTTGAGGCTAGCTTTGTGATCACCCATATGGTCTATTTTGGAGAAGGTTCCATGAGGTGCTGAGAAGAAGGTATATTCTTTTGTGTTTAGGTGTAAGGTTCTGTAAATGTCTGTTAGGTACATGTGATTCATGACCTCTGTTAGAGATATTGTTTCTTTGTTTAATTTCTGTTTTGTTGACCTGTCCTTTGTTAAGAGTGGTGTGTTGAAGTCTCCCAGTATTAATATGTAAGGATCTATGTGTGGTTTAAGTTTTATCAATGTTTCTTTTAGAAATTTGGATTCCCTTGTTCAGGATTGTGATGTCTTCCTGGTGGAATTTTCCCTTGATGAGTATGAAGTGTCCTTCCCTATCTCTTTTGATTAATTTTGTTTGAAAGTCTATTTTATCAGATATTATAATGGCTACTTCTGCTTGCTTCTTGGGTCCATTTGCTTGGAAAGCCATCTTCCAGCCCTTTCCCGTCAGGAAATGTCTATCTTTGTGACTTAGGTGTGTTTCTTGTATGCAACAGATTGCTGGGTCTTGTTTATGCATCCATTCTGTTAGTCTGTGTCTTTTTATTGGAGAATTGAGTCCATTGATGTTGAGAAAGATTAATGACTAGTGGCTGTTAGATCCTTTGATTTTGATGTTGGCTATGGTAATAAGTTTGTGTGCTTAGTTGCTTTTGGTTTTACTGTAGTTAGGTTAATTGTTTCCTGTGTTTCCTTGAAATTAGCTTGTTTTTTGGGGTTGTATTTTTCCTTGTAGTATCTTCTGTAATGCTGGATTTGTGTGTAGATTTTAATTAAATTTGTTTTTGTCATTGAATATCTTGTTTTCTTCGTCTATGAGGGCTGAGAGTTTTGCTGAGTATAGTAGCCTAGGCTGATATCTGTGTTCTCTTAGGGCCTGCATGATATCCATCCAGGCCCTTTGGGCTTTCATAGTCTCTGTTGAGAAATCAGTTGTGATTCTAATGGGTTTGCCATTATATGTTACTTGGCCTTTTTCTTTTTCCCTTGCAGCTTTTAGTATTTTTTCTTTGTTCTGTATACTTATTGTTTTGACTATTATGTGGCCAGAGGATTTTCTTTTCTGTTCTAATTTATTGGGTATTCTGTAGATCTCTTATATTATTATTGTCCTCTCCTTTAAGTTGGGGAAATTTTCTCTAGTGATTTTGTTGAAAATATTTTCTGGGCCTTGGAGGAGGGAATCTTCTTTTTCCTCTACTCCTATTGTTTTTAGGTTTTGTCTTTTTATGTTGTCTTGAATTTCTTGGACCATCTGTGTCAGGAATTTTTTAGATATAACATTTTCTTTGATGGATACATTGATTTCTTCCATTGTATCTTCCACACCTGAGATTCTTTCTTCCATCTCCTGTAATCTATTGGTTATGCTTACCTCTGTAGTACCTGTTTTCTTCCCTAAGTTCTTTCTTTCCACGATTTCTTCCATTTGTGTTTTCTTTATTTTTTCCAATTCTATCTTCAGATTTTGAACCGTTTTGTTGATTTCCTTCACCTGTCCAACTGTATTTTCCTTCAATTCCTTCAGCTGTTTGTTTGAACAATCCTCTGTTTCTTTTATTTTTTTTCAGTAAATTAAGTATTCCCTCTCTAAAGGCCACAAACTGTTGGCTGCAACTTCCTCTATTTCTTTACGGATGGCCATAATCTGATTTTATGTTCTTCTAGGTGTTTACACATTTTATTTATTTCCTCTATTATCCTCTTCATAAGCATAGATGTTAGGTCATCTTCTTGAATTTCAATTATGCTGGGGTGTCCAGGGCTACTTGCCCCTGGATAACTGGGTTCTGGAGATGCCATATTGTTCTGTCTTTTGTTGGTTGAGCTTTTATGCTGACCTCTACCCACTGGGCTATTTTAGGTGTTGGGTGTTAGTTTCTGGTTGTTCCTGAAATCCTGTGGTGGAGAGAATCCCCTTGGCAGGAAGATGTTTTTTCCTGAAGGAAGCCTCCTCAGCTTTATAGTCACTGTATGGCTGGTGTTTTTCAGGAGTTTCCACAGCTCACCTCAGGCATAGAGACCTGAGTGGTAACTGTGGTTCTTGTTAGTCGAGAGGGCTCTCCTCTCACCTGGAGAAGTCCTGGAGAGAGCTTCTCTGCTTCTGGGTTTCTTGCTGTAAATTTAGTGAGCTGCTGCTGTAACCTAAGTGTACCAGTGTTTGGTCAGTTTTGTTAGGGATAACTGGTTGCCCCTTGGAGCATTATCTGGGGTTTGATATCAGCGAACCCAGGCTTCTCTAGGTCTGAGGTTGGGACTCTGTGCCCCAGTACCCAAGCGGTAATGTGTGGCAGGTGAGTACCGCTCTCCTGGTAACAACAGGCTAGCTGGTATGTAGTGGGTCCCTGGGTTGACAGGTGCGCTGGCCTGTGGGACCTTTTCCAGGGATATACTGGGTGGCCTAAGTCCTTTCCCTTTTGCTTCCTTCCCTGTGGTGTTTTCTCCCGACAGGGATGCTCAGTCTTTGGGGCGCACAGTTCCGTCTGTGACCAATTGTTGCTGCATAGCAGGTCTCTGGGCTGGTGGCACATGTGCTCACTGGACTGTGGAACTTTTTCAAGGGATATACTGGATGACTTAATTCTGTCCCCATTTCCTCCCTTCCCTGTGAGGTTTTCTCCCGACAGGGACTCCAAGTCTCTGTTGCCCTGGGGTGCACAGTTCTGTCTGTGATGGAGAGTTTGACGTACAACATGTTTCTGTGTTCACAGCTGGAGCCCTGTTCAGTGCTGGTGAGGCACACCCACCATTCTGCAGGACCTTTTCCAGGGAAAGACTTGGTGCTCTGAGGCCAGTCCCATTTCCTTCCTTCCCTGTGGGGTTTTCTCGTGACTGGGACTCCCAGTCTCTGGTGTTTTTGTGCCCACCATTCAACCTGGGAAGGTGATCAGTACAAGCAGGCGTATGGCTCTGGTCTGGAGACCTAGTGCATTTGTGACCCGGGATCTCTCTGGGTTCTGGCTGGGTGACCTGAGAGTGGACCCGACAAATTCACACACCGTGGGGGTTTCCTCTCACTTGGGAAACACGATTGCTGTTTTAAGACCCAGAGTTCAGTCCCTTGGTCACTGTATGGAAAATATTTTCCTGCTCCTCAGACACAGTGTTCTCCAGGTGCCACCATCTTGTCGAATCCACTAAATGTTTTTAATGAGGATTCTTTTCAAGAAACTTTAATGCATTTCAATTAAGAATTAATAAAAGAGGAGCCAGTGCACTGGATCAACAGGTAAAGATACTTGCTGCCAAACCTAATAATTTGAGTTAGCTTCCTGGGAGAGCACTCACTCCTGCAAGTTGTCCTCTGACCTCCAAGTGGGCACTGTCAAACATAAAGAATTGTTAAAACAAGTAAAAATCTGATCTTTTATGTTTAAAAATGGTCTTCATGGGGTGTTCAAAAAACAACTTGTAAGGCACTTAAAATGTGCATAGCTTCCTCCCCAAAGAGTAATCTTTTAGTCCAAGAGGCTTGCTAACACTCCAGCCATTGCTTAACATCCAGAAAGAAGAAAAGATAAAGAGGCTGTGAAAGAATTAAATATAACTTCTTATATTTTAAAGAAAAGTGTTATTCTGCCTTTGTACTCCTTCCTACCAATATACTAAAATAGTTTTTAAATATCTAAAATATGAAGTTATCATGACTCAGTTTAAATCATTTTTTTCTGCTAAATATTAAGGAAGTTCAAAATTCATCCATTTAATATGGTACTTTCATGAAGGACAATGGTGAAATTCATAAAAGGTGTGCATACTTATAGGTGTTTTTTTCATTTTTTTTTGAGACACTGTTTCTTTAGTATAACCTTGACTGTCCTGCCCTCTGTAGACCAGGTTGGCCTCGAACTCAAAAGATCTGCCTGCCTCTGCCTCCCTGTGCTGGTATGCTTACAGAGAAATTTTAATCCAGTAACATGGCTGCTCTTGCATGGGAGGATACCCAAACAGCTTCTAAGTCTGTATCATCTGATTGGAATAATACACCTTTAATCCCTCTGGCAGGAATACAGATATGCTCTTAGTACACACCTTTAATCCCACAATGACAACTAATTGACAGGAAGTGATAATTCAGGGAAAGATTTGACAGAATGAGTCAGAGAAAGGATATGTGCAGCTCTCACAATAACAGACAGGAAGGAGAGGTTACTTACTAGCAGTGCATGGAGGGAGAGAAAAGAGCAGCACAGGAATACAGGAGAGTTCTTGTAGTCACTGCAGCACAGTTCAGTTGAGTTCAGTGCAGTTCAGTTCATAGAATTCCAAGGCAATTTTTCCAATTAGCCAATTTGAATCAGTCATCTTGGACAGTAGCTTTGAGTGAGAACAGCTGAGTTGAACAGTTGAGCTGAATCCACAGCTCTAAAAGAACTGAAAAGAGTGAGTTTATTCAGCAGTAAGTCTCAGAGGCAGAAAACTTTCTAGGCTTAGGTTAGCAGAGTGAGCCTCAAAGCTGAAGTCTTCAAAGTCCACGCTTATGGAACATTAGATTATATGGAGGCTAGAAGCGTCCAGGTGTAGGCCTAGGACATTTAGATAGAAATGCTTTGGGCTTGCCCCAAGCCATGTGTTAGTACAGCTTGAGTACAGCTCTCATCTCATCTCAGCATCTGAGGAAATAAAAACGACATTTACACACTCTATCCTGGAATGCATGGTGCTCCTCTTTACCTGCTACTTGAATGCTAATGTCTGTCCAACAGCTGCAGCATCTATGTGCTGGGTATATCATCACCTTGCTGTTGATACAGTCAATGCTGAAAAATTGCTTGCTGAGGTCAGTGCTAGAGGAGTAGCCATGGAAGCATCCTGCTCCTCTTAAGCTGCAGGGTCTTCCCATTATTTCTGATGGTGCTGCAGATGCCTAAGTCATGGCACTGTTCTGCTAACCCATTTAATCCTAGCTCTACTTGACAACTTGGATATAGAACTTTATGACCTTAGAGAGTTTCATTATTAATTTATATAGGACTGACTTGAAATGTGAAAATCCCGGCTCTTTTTCACGGCAGCTTAGTTTACAAAGATCTGGGATCACTGGAAATGTTTAAAGTAAAAAAAAAAAAAAAAAAAGCTTTAAATCTCAGACAACATCAACTTATTTGTTCAGTGTACTTGGGGACAGATATTCCTTTTTAAATATATTTGCAAGTAACAGACTCACTCTACCTTTATGAATGAGCCAACCAAAGCACAGCAAAGAAACCGCTTGACAGTGTACAGGTACAGTTTAGAATCAGCAACTTCAGAGCACAGGCTAGCTAGGACACTGCTAAATATATTGTATACAAATATGTATACAAATGGATATGTATACAAATGAAAAATGCTCAGTCCAAAAATCTGAAATCCAAAGGCATTCAAATTTCATATTTGTACGAGCAGAAAAGTGTACATTATGAAAACTGGTTTATGCTTGAAATTAATTTTAAATGTAGTACCATTACCATTGGAAGATACATGATAGATAAATGATAACAACCCTAGATGATTGATAGATAGATAGGTAGATAGAGTGTATATATGAAACAAATTTTGTGCCTAACTTTGCACCTCTGCCTTGCCTCACTATGTATTTATAGATATTCTAAAAATTAAAATCACTAAATATAAAACTTTCATGGTCCCTAGAATTTTAGATAAGGGTAACTCAACTATACCATCTATAGGCTAATAAACTCTAAATCCTTAGTCTCAGAATTTTCCTGAAACCCCAGACACAAGTACTCATAGGAAATTTCGTATCTTCTTTTATTCCCCGTAAGCATCTCGAAATCAGCATCACCAGACCATACAATTACTTTTGGAGCAGAACCTCCTCCTGCTCAAGTATCTTCCTCCTTTTCTTTCACATCCCTGTAAACAGTCCCAGCAGAGGAGCCATCAAAGTCTAACCTTTGAATGTTCCATCATCTATATCTACAGAACATAATTTCTCTAAAACAAAGATGAAATAATAATTTAAGATGTGTTGGTTCAAAATGGTATTACAGGGGTCAACCCACTAGAAACCAAAGAACACTAGGAGATTATGAAAGAAGGTGGTTAAGCATAAGTTCCTGGGAAAAAAAAATTATCAGAGAAGACTGTTAAAATTATTTGTAGTAGTTATAATTTTGAAGATAAAAATTAAGGATAGTTTTCCATAATTAATATTTTTATCTGGTAAGTATCTTATAAAGGCCTCTCAAAAGGCCTATAAAATCTACTAAGAAATACACAGTGGCCACAAGAGAAAAAAGTCCATGATGAGTGCTGTCTTGAATGTTAACTCCAAAGCTATGTGACATTGTATACTAAAAATAAGCTGCATAATGGCTTTGGTCTCTAGGACTCTAATCTAAATGTGAAGCCTGGTATTTAACCTCTCTCCTTTTTCATAGAATGTGACATCATAAATCAAATCAGCTCTTCAAACTGAAATTCCCAAAGAGCAAACAGAGGGCCTCAAAACTGTCTCCATGGAAGCTGCTGGAGTTCAGATGTTCTGTGACTATTCTTTTTAAACTGATTGTAAAGCCTCCATTTTACTGAATTTCTTTGGTTTGCTCTTCTTTCTTTGTAACAAAAGGATAGTTATTTTGAGTCAATCCCTTGACGCCAAGTGAAAAGAGAACAATCTTGTATAGGAGAATTAGACACATTTAGAAGCTAAATATGGCACTCCTGTTAAGAGGTCTTGGAAATTTTCAAGGCAAAGGGATTCATAAGGAAATTGCAGTTGGGAAGAGAATAGCAAGCATCTGAAAGCCAGAGAATAGAATGAGTGGATTAGTTACAAGTGCAAGTTTAGAACCAGATAATTGAGGCAAAATGTGTGTAGTGTCTTGAGTTCTTCAAATGAAAGTTACCGCAATATATGAATTAAAAGTACTATCACAGATTGAATACTCCCATTGGAAACTGAGAAAAATTACAAGAAGAGCATGGAAGATAGCAATAATCCAGCTGAGGTTCAGAGTATATGATTACTTGAAAAAACAGCATAAAAATGTCTCAAGATAAATGAGAAATAGTTGACTATGTGAGTGATTATTCCACTCATAATTAAGCTGAAACTCTTGGCTAGGCCACCTTGGATCATGGTTTTGAATGGTATCTACGTTCAAAAATCATATCTCTGCTAGATGTAGAGACACCCCGATTCTTAAATCATTAAAAAATAAATTAAATCACATGTGAAATGATTTTAAGATATTGCCTCTATAAAAAGTCCTAACAAGCAACAGATTTGAGATCTCTGTTCAATAAATCCATGCCAGCTGCATCAGAACATTCCTGCTTCTTTTTTGTTGTTGGTTTAAAATTGTAAAGCTGAGCCCCAAATTTTTTTTTTCTTCTATACTTTGGATCTTTGTTGTTTTCCAGTCTCCATAGCCTCTCTTTTTCTTGCTCATTATCTCACAGGTTAAATTTAAATGTGTTTTCAGATAGCCTATAATATAAGCCACGTTCCACTTATAAAGAAAAGCATAACTGTACACTTTCGACCTAACTTTCTCTCAAGTTATCTTGTAGACAAGTCATACCACAAAGTCAACTCAAGACCTTGACTTTCAGCCTGTTGAACTTCAGGGGAAATCCTTTGAAGTTTTCCTTCTTGTATAAGTTACTTTTCTGTTGCTGTGATAACATACTGTAACCAAGGAAACTAATAGAAGGAAGGGCTTATGTTGGCATAATGTTCTTGTGGAATGTATACAATTTACCCTTGTTCATTCAAATGCTGATTTCTCTACCCCACTATTTGGATTCAATCAGGACATTGCATTGTGCTGTTTATTCTAAGCATCACCTGTCTCAAGTTTGTGTGAACACGCCATCATTTGTTCTGCGCATTGTCAATAAAAAAACCATCCAGTGCTGAGCAATGGAAAGAATAGGATGGGACATCCTGCTCCAGAGGAGAGGAGAAGGGAGCGACTGGGAGGGGTCAGAGAATAGATCAGCAAGAGAAACCTTGGAACCATGAGGAGGGATGAACTGGACCTAAGATATGGCTAAAAGCAAGTATAAGGTGGGAAATCTGAATGGAAGGAAACTGCGGACTTGGAGATTTAGGATGGAGTAACTATTGCCCAGCATTGTGCTCTTGGTTAATTAAATAAATCCTAGTCGTTGTATGACGATTTGGGTATACAGCTGGTTTAGGAATAACCACTGTTTAACTAAAAGATAAATCAATAATAAATATTAATAATCAACAACAAATGGTGCCTAACGTGGGGCAGAAGTTAGAATAATCTAGCAAGAACTTACAAAGAAAGTAAAACTATAAAACAGTTTTTAGTTCTGTTCATTAAAAAACAAAACAACAGCATTTCCTAAACTAGGAGCTCACAGATTCCTGATTAGACAGCTCTCCTGCAGAGCAGCAAGGCCTCCAGCAGGCTGCAGAAAAACAAAAATTGATACATAGAAACGCCAGAGATGCAGTTTCTTCAGGTAGAGAAAAAAGAAAAAAATGGCTCTTTAACAAGGAAACTTCTCAAAGCCAGACCTTGCTAGCCAAGGCAAAAAACAAAATCCCTTAGAGAAGTTCTTGCAGGTCTGAGAAGCAAACTTTTATGGACCCAATAGCTTCCTAGAATGAGGAAGGGGTCAGGAACCAGTGAGGGAGGCAAAAATAATCTCTCTCCCAAAACGCAGGAGTCAGAGACAGACTTAGAAGCCTCAAGCATCATAACTGGTAAGGTCTAGAAGAAAAACTGGGAGACTGTTTAAACTACTTTCTCAGGACAAAAGCTTACATAAAGGAAAAAGGCCAGTTTAATAAGTCCAAAATAAGTGCTTTTCCAAGCAACACTTGTTCCAAGCAACACAAGTCAAACCAACACTCAACTGATTGGGGGAGGAGTAGGGACATGATAAAATAATTTAAAGTTGCAGATGAGGCAAAACCACGCCTCTTTTCTATGAGCTGACAAACAAGAGCATTGTGAAACACAGCACAACATAAAGAACAACTAGAACAATATAAAGAAAACATTAAAAGTTTGAGAAGAGGCATGACTCGAGATTATTGAACAAAACAAACAACAGAGACATAGATATGAAATATGGGTACAAACCTTAAGAGAAAAGTTTAGGATACTAAGTAAAGAAAATACTCAGGCAGAAGCAAAAGATAAAAATAAAGAAACCCAAACAAAGATGGTTAAAAACAAACGTTAACTTATCCAGTTAGTATTCAACAGAGACCAACAGATGAGGATCATCCACTGGATTATCATGAAGCTGAATGGTGTCGTACAGAGGTGCTAGAAACTGAAAAAAATTTAAGGAAAGTATCACCAATTTGGGAATACATTCACCATTTGTAAAACAAATGGTAAGTCAGAAGTAGAATAATCCCAAAAGACTGAGACAATATGGAAAGGCAATATTAGAACCTGGGCCATGTTTACAATGGCTTTCATGATGAAGAGAAGAGGCTAGAAAGATAGATAGCACACAAAAATAGAGCCAGAGGTGTTGGTGTTTCTAAGGAACAACTCCTTGATGATGGCCCATATACTGAGACAGAGATACAAGCTGTATATAATGAAGAAACCTTAGCATTATGTCACCTAGCAGCCTTAAATACCTGGGACAAGGTTGAGAAATCAAGAAAAAGGCTTGAGCCCTTCTCTCAGGTCATACCAGGTCCAAGTGAAACATTCACTAACCATTTGCAAAGATTGACCTCAGCTATGAATAAAGGTACACCAGATCCACTAGCTAGAAAAACACTAATAGAATCTTTAGCATTTGAAAATGCTAATACTGAATGCAAGGTGGCAATAAGGCCATGAAGAGCAAAATCTGCACCAAGAGACAAATGGATTAGAAATACAATCGATGTCAGACCTCACTTGCCCAGTATGACTTTGACAGGAGAAGCTACCCCTAAAGACCTTAGGGAATGTCTTAATTGTGATAGGCAAGGTTGCTACAAAGGGAGTTACAAGGAAAACCAAAATAACTCAAAAAGAGAGCCTATTCTTCTTAAAATATGCAAAAGATAAGGCAAGGGTCGATATTGGCCTAACAAATATAGAGCAATAACAGATAAAGGAGCAATCCTTTATCAAAAAACATTTAAGGGGGCCTCCCCAACAGACTTATCACTAAAGTGGTTGACTGACCAGCCTATTTGGATTGAACAATGGTCTATGAATAAAGAAAAGTTCCTAGCACTAGAAGAGCTAGTCCTAGAGCAGCTGGAGTTTAGACATATAGAGGACATATATAGAGGAGCCCAACAGCCCTTGGAATTCTCCTATATTTGTCATTAAAAAAAATCTGGCACAAGGAGAATATTAACAGATCTCAAAGCAATTAACAAAAGTATTCAGCCAATCGGATCATTACAATCCAGAATCCCATTGCCTTCCTTGTTACCTATTATAATGATTGGTTTAAAGGACTGCTTTTTCAGAATTCCTTTACATAAACATGATAGGGAAAGGTTTGCTTTCTCAGTACCCACTTTGAATAGAATCTGTACAATAAAGAGATATCACTGGAGGGTCCTACTTTATGCCAATATTTTGTCAACAATAGGCGTTGGAGACAATTCATAAGCAATCTCCTCAATCCATAATTTACCACTATATGGATGATATATTATTGGCTGATTCAGATATGAAAACATTAGAAAAAAAGTTTGATGAAGTAAATAAATCTTTGCCTTATTTGGGATTACAAATTGCTCCTAAAAAAATACAAAGAGGAGATTCTATTAATTACTTATGATACAAAATAAGTCTGTAGAAAATTCAACCACAAAAGCTGCAAATTAGAAGAAACCAATTAAGAACTCTTTATGATTTTCAAAACTTGCTGGGAGATATTAACTAGCTACAGCCTACATTGGTTTAGCTACTCAAGAGCTAAATAACTTATCTCAGACCTTACAGGATGATAAGGACTGCCAGTTGTGGTAGCATATGCCAGTAGGATTTGCTGATGGTTGATGATGACTTAAATAGTCTAAGAACATTATCAACTGAAGCTGAAAAGTAATTGGCTCTCATAGAAAGGAAATTACAAGAGGCATATATAGACCATATTGATCCAGAAATGGCCTGTATTTTGGTTATCTTGCCTTCCACTCATTCTCCCACAGGAATTCTTATGCAGAGGGAGGAATATGTCTTAGAATGGATGATTTTGGCATTAAAGAAAATTTTGTAATTTTGAATCTTAGACCATCTCTACAAATGGCTAAACAGGATGAGTTGCCATCCTGGCTTTTATTATGTAAATTAGCTTGATCCTGAATTCAAGAGACTTGCCTGTCTCTTTTTACTTTGTGTTGAGAAGAAAGGCATGGGCCATCACCAACTTGTTTAAATATTTTTTTTCTCTAATTAATATCGTTGTAACTCAAAGCCTTTAAATAAAAATCAAGCAAAGAGACAAGAAAATTTTAACTTTTGGGTCAGTTGTGACAATTTACCCTGTAACAAACAAAGCCCAGCTGGTTATTTTTGTTGATGCTTCAGTGAATTGGTGGAGCCTTACCAGAAAGAGCTGACAAGTATCTTGCAGCCAGAGAGCTTTGAATTTTTGCAGTTAGTAATCTAATTATTAGGAAGAGTGCCCTTGTCTGTAACTTAATACCCCAATCCTTGTTTTTTTCTCCATTTTCTCCCTCAACTTTCTTGGAGAAGGCAAGGAGAAGAACCATCACCATTTAACATATTGCAACCAGATCCATGTCTATGACAGCCAAAATGAAGCCAAAAGAGATTAAAACATCCTCTGCCATGGCATTTTTTTTTTCTTTTAGATGCAGTTTACAAACTCTGTCTACAGGTCTGTCTGCCTCCAGTTCCTCTCTTTCCTGCCATGGCTACTGAGCTGAGCCAGTTGAGCCAGCCACAGGAAAAAGGAGCCATGCTTGTTTACCCCTCAGTTAAACTGCAGCCACAGCCAGTTTTGCTACTGAAGTCTCAGGTCTGCCCACAGGAGGCTGTCTTTTGCTCCTGGGCTGGTTTAAGAGCCTCTCTTAAAGTGTAATTAATAAAAAATAAAAATAAAAAATAAAAAAAACAACACTTTAAAAAAAAAAAGAGACAGTAACTGACCTAGGAGTTTTTAGGTTTTAAGTTTGGTTTGTATCACTTGGAACATATTCCCCCCACCAAATTATGATAAAGTATGATTTAAAGGGTGTGGATACTTAAGTTAGTTGGGCGCCATTTGTTGTAGGCAGTGATTAATATTTACTAATGATTATCTTTTGGTAAAGCTTGCTGTTATGCCTAACAGCTGTATAACCAAATCACCACACAGACACTGGGTTTATTTAGTTAACCTAGAACACAATGCTGGGCAATAGCTACTCCATCCTAAACCTCCAAGCCCTCACAGTTTCCTAACATTTAGATTTCCCACATTATACTTGCCTTTTGTGATATATTAGGTCCAGTCCATCTCTCCACCTCGTTCCAAGATCTGTCCTCGAGCTCTGTTCCTCTCTTAGCTCTCCTTTCCCCCTTCCCTTCCCACTCATTCCCTGCCCTCTAGCTCCTCCCCTCTTTCCTGTCCTCTGGCTCCTCCCAGCTCAACATTGGGTCTAGTTGCTTTACACAGAGTTGAGACAGGATGCTTAGAATGAGTATCACAATGCAATATCCTGATTGAAACCAGAGAGTGTGGGGGGAGAAATCAGCATTTGAATGAACAAGGGTAGGGTGTATAGATTTTAAAAGAACATTATACCAACAAGATGATCTTTTCTGGATCCTACCATTTGCCTGCAAATTTCATGATTTTCTTGTTGTTAAATGCTGAATAGTATTCCAATGTGTAAATGTACCAAAATTTCTGTATCCATTCCTCCGCTGATGGACATCTTGGTTGTTTCCAGCTTCTATCTTTTATGAAAAAAGCTGCTATGAACATGGTTGAACAAATAACAGCAAAGGTTTAAAAAGAGAATTTTCTATCACTTGGCAACAAGCCAGAGAAATTATGAGGAAATGTCATACCTGTTCTTTATATAACCAAACTCCATTACCTGCAGGAAATAATCCTAACGGCAACTAAAGAAATGAAATTTGGCAAATGGAAATGTTTTATTTTACAGATTTTGGTAAAATGAAATATGTGCACCATACTATAGAGACATATTCAGGACAACAGCCTTAAGTCCTGAAAAGGCTGGTTCGATTATTATGCATGTATTAGAAATGGCAATTATGGGTATACCTAAACAAATTAAGACTGACAGTGCTTCAAATATGGCAAACAAGCCATTCCGGGCCAAAAAAAAAAAAATGGCCATATTTAAGGACAGACAGAATTCTGGCAAAAACTGGCAAACTTAATTGCAAGACAAGTTGACTGCCGAACTCTGCCAAGACAGGGTAAGCAAGTCCTAAATGGTTCCTGCTTCACATATATGTCTGTCAAATATACTGAGCCAAAGCTGATGCTCTAATATTATAGAGAGTTATAGCTGACTGTTCAGGCACCTATAACTCAGTTCAGAAACTGTCTCTATCAATTTTTTATTTTTTGGAAACTGCTAACATGCACTTCCTATTTACGTACGTAACTAATTTTATTCCTTCTCAAGTCTCTGATGGGGTTGAAGACCAAATAATTATAGTTCCACAGCTAAGCTTAAGTTGTTTAGAATTTAAAAAAAAATATTTTAATATAGGTAATATCAATAAGGATAAAAGTTAATTTAGGAATAGAACTTTAAACTTGTCAAGATAGTATAATCAGATACTTTCTCCTAAATTGCTATATACACATGGACTGGACATTGAACATGTAAATTTTACCTAACAGTTTTCAAAGTTTTTATAATTATTTTTGTATTGAAAGAAAAGGAACCTTTTATTGGACTTATAGAGGAAATGTTGGTATAATGTTCCTGTGAAATTTACCCTTGTTCATTCAAATGCTGGTTTCTCTACCCCACTGTCTTGTTTAAATCCAGACATTGAATTGTGATGTTTATTCCAAGCATCACATGTCTCAAGTTTGTGCAAACATGTCATCATTTGTTCTCTGCATTGTCAATAAAACAACCAGCCAATGCTGAACAATGAAAAGAATAGGGTGGGACATCCTGATCTGGAAGGGAGAAGAAGGGAATGAGTGAGAGGTTTCAGAGAGCAGAGATCAGTAGAAGAAACCTTAGAACCATGAGGAGAGATGAACCAGACCTAAGAAATGACTAAAAGCAAGCATAATGTGGGAAATATGAATGGGAAGAAACTATGGAGTCTTGGAGGTTTAGGATGGAATAACTATTGCCCACATCATGCTCTAGGTTAATTAAATAAATCCTAGTCTTTGTATAATGATTTGGGCATACAGCTCTTTTAGGAATAACCACTGTTTAACTAAAAGATGAATCAATAATAAATATTAATAATCAACAACAGGCTTACCTTGTGCTTGAAGTTGAGAAGTAGATGAGCCCATCATAGTCAAAGAAGGGAAGCAGAGCAGCAAGCATCAGTTTGGTGGCAGGAATCTCTAAGAGCTCACATTTCACTTCGCAAGCAAGAAACAAAGAAGTCAAATGGCACAAATCTTTAACTTCTCAAAGTCTGCTTCCTGTGACTTACTTATACCCACAAGGCCGTGCTTCCTAAGCCTTCTAAAACACAGCCGTCAAATGGGCACCAAGCGTTAAGAGAGACTGTAGGGGATATTTTTCACTCAAACTACCATGCTCTTTGTGTATAATATAGGATATAGGTTTGTGATGTATGTGCTTTTCGTGCTTTAGTCTTAGTGACCTTAGTATTTATGGGAGTCTTAATTCTACAATTACAACAGTCACCTATTTCTCAGCACATCTTGAACAGATATTTTTCACTGTTTTTTCTAAAACCAGCTTCTTCTTTCCCAAATCCAGATAATGACCAAAATCACATATCATATGACATGCTGTAAATGCCATATATGACATTTAAAATGAATGTAATATATGATGTCATAAATTTCATATATTAAATTTAACGTGAATACCCTATATGACATGTTTTCAATTAGTAGAATAATAATAAAAGCAAACATTTGTCACATTTAGTATTTGGCAAGCCCTAGCCTAACTTATTTAATCTTATTAGTAGTCTTACATATTGAGGTTAAGAAGCCATCCAATATGCTCATAAACTACTGCTGTACAAGAAGTGTGAGGCTTTCATGCTGCTGAATTTCTTTCCTATCTTTCAAGAGCAGCCAAATGTGTCCTCTCTTCTTAGCCACCTATGTATACCCATTCCACATGAATTGTCTGTTGTGATCAGAATAGGGTTTTATTTATTTTTTCACAAAAGGGTTTTAAATTAAATTAGAGTCTCTTTAGGGTAAACTATCTACTGGCAAAAAAGAAATATTAATATCATCCTAATGCCCTCAGAAGGAAGGTCATATTTTAGGAATTACTAGCATTTTCAGGCAAATATTCTGACACTCACTGACTTTTTACACTAAAGAGAGTATCTATTCCTTAATCACATCATTTTCCTTACAGTAAACTTGCAGTGGGTAATATATTCCTCTGATTGAAATGCTTTGCTCTTCATATCGCACCTCAGCTAAGTCATTCTATTCATCCTATTCATTACTGTATATAGATGTATATATACACATATATAGTATATATAAACGGTATATAATATAATATAAAATAATATTGTATGCATATAGTATACACACTATTTTTCATATATACTATTTAAATATACATACTATATATTAATAATATATATTAATATTAGTTAGCTAAGGTCTAACACAATATATATTATGTGCATATAATGTGAATAATTAATTATTAATTAATAGTTAAAATATTCTAAGTGATCAGCATTAACAAATAAACAGACTTCTGCTCTGTAACATCTTATCATACTGTTGGCAAGCTTGAATGCCTTTCTGAAAATAAAACTACAATGTATTGTAAAACATACTAAGTGCTCGGTTTGAAATACATAAAAGTGGGTATTTGTCATCTGACATAGGCTTGGATAATAATGTTAGACTTCATTTGTGTGAGATTCTCTAGTTGTATTTCACTTAGTTCGAGTTAAATGGATCAGGTATTTTACATGTTAAATATCCTCTTCTATTTGAACAACTGTTATTTCTCAGTTTCTTCATCAATTCCATTTTCTATTATTTTTATATATACTAACATTTTCTAAGCTGTGGTGCAAATGACATATCATACAAGATTACACAAAGATACACACAAATAGATACAAAGAGAGAGGCACACATATACGGAGAGAATCTAGGTAACATATGTTTAAGGCAAACAGTCTGAAAAATCATCTTAGGACAAGCATGAAGGCCTGCTAGTCTCTGCGAAGTTCCAAAAAACTGATGAGTAAACAAAGATTCTGTTTAGAACTATTTAGTCTGGTGAATTCTACCATAGACCTCGTTTTTAGTGAGATAATTGTTAGTATGACAAAAACAGTATTTCACTGATTACATTGTGGCAAATTATTCATGATGAAAATCATTCAGGTAAATATATGAGTTAATTTTAAGACATATTTAGAGACATTACACAAATACATGGTTTCTGTCTATTTTTGATCAATCCATTGGCATGACTCTCTCTAGCAATTCATGTTACTATTTTTGTTTATAAACCAAATCATGAATTTTAATCACTTTAAAATCCCATATTATTTTTTCATAATTTGAAGCAACTTAGTAGTTTGATCATAGCAAGCATTTTAATTCATATTGTTCTTTTAAAATTTATTTCTAATTATCTTATCCCATATGTTGTTTAATTTTGGCCTTTCTTGTGTATCTTTAAAACACATTTAACTAGAGGAATTTATTCTTGTCTGATCTACAGACCATTTTCACAAAACAAAAGGAAAGAAAAATTAAAGAACAAAATAATTGTCTAAGCCCATCTCTCTAATAACTTGCTGTTATAAAGCTTCAGGCTTAAGATATTAGCTTGCTTCACAATAAAGAGTATGAATGAAAGGTTATGCATGGGTAGAGAAAGAAACTTCCTATCTAGAATGGCATTAAGAAGCAAAGGGGGATGCCAAGATGGTGGCAACCAGTGCACACAGTTTCTGAAGGGTAGAAGATCAAAAACTCCAAAACTGGTGAGTGCTTGGGCTGCTGAAACCAAAGCATTGACTTTGAGGCTTCCTGAACTAGAAGGGAAAACCCATGAGCTGGGACAGATTGGATCCATCCCTCCTCCAATGTACTTTTCTGGGGTCTGAGAATGGCAAACTATGGACCCCCTGCACTTTTGGCTGCTACTTCACTTGCTCGGGTGGTTTCCTAGTAGCTGCAGCAGCAGTAGGGAGTCCATAACCCCAAGTTAGGGGCCTCCTTACTCTAATGGCCAAACAGGGGGCCCAAATTTGAGAGTAGGAAAATATGAGACCTCTAAACTTACCACATACATCTGCCATGGAGTTCCCCGGCCCTCTGAGCCTGCAAGTGAGTGCTTCTGCTAGAGAGTGCAAACAGAGCCCCAGATCCAGAGTCCCTCCAAGCTAGCCAACAGACCTTGGATCCCTCCTATGGACAACTCCACTGTGGGAAATATAGGGATCCCTAGAACACTGTTCTCAACATTGAAGCCCCTGTTCTGTGGGTGTCCCAGTGGAGTCAGGCAAACAATCCCTAGAACCGAGATGGTACAGATCTGAGCTCTTGAAGCTCAATACCTAGACAGCATCTGGGCCACTAAGCCATTCAGGGCGCCTGTGCACATGTACTTACACCACCGTGCCTGCATCACAACCGACACTTACACTTTCCCCTCACACTCCGAACCTCCATGCAGGCACACTTCCAGGCACACTCCTGTGCTTGCTCACCTGTGCCTGCAACATCCTCTTTTAGCTACATCTGAAACACCAACACCTACTCTCAAACTGGTACACCTCTCTCACCTTCCAGAAGAGTACTCCAGACTCCAAAGACAGTCAGACCCAGTCTGCAGTACAGGCTCCAGGAACAAACAGCAAAGACCCTCAGACAGCTAGAGGCTCACTTAAGAACACATCCAAAAAAAATCAGGACATCGTGGCTTCACCAGCAACCCCCAAAATCAATGGATAATTCATTGTAAACACAGGAAAATGATTTTAAAACTATGTTCACTCAGTTATCAGAAGCATTTAAAGAGGAAACAAATAAATCTCTCAAAGAAATAGAAGCAAATATAGCCACATCAATAGAGGCACATAAAGGGGAAATGAACAACAACAAAAATATATATGCCATCATAGAAAAACAGGAATCCACATTCAAACAGATGAAGAAAATGGTGCAAGACATGAAAACAGAATTAGAATCAATAAAGAAAACACAAAGAGACAAAACCCTGGACCTAGAGAACTTAGAGATCAAGAACCACAAAGGTAAACAATACCAACAGAGTACAAGAGATGGAAGAGAGAATCTAAGGGGCTGAAGATACAGTTGCAGAAATTGATACATCTCTCAAAGAAAAAATAAAATCAGAAAAGTTCCCAACACAAAACATCCAAGAAATCAAGGACTCAATGAAATGATGACTCTAAGAATAATAGGAATAGATTAAAAATGAGATTCCAGACTACAACTTCCAGAAATATTTTCAAGAAAGCCATATAATAAAATTTTCTCAACTTAAAGAAAGAGATGTCCTTAAACATACAAGAGGCTTACAGAACAGCAGATTAACTAGACCAGAAAAGAAAGTCCTCATGTCATATAATAGTCAAAACCTACAGAACAAACAAACAATATTAAAAGCAGCAAGGGGAAAAGGCCAAGTAACATACAAAGATAGACCTATCAGAATCACACCAGAATTCTCAACAGAAACTATGAAAGCCTGAAGGGACTGGAGAGATATCATGCAAACTCTAAGAGACCACCGTTGCCAACCCACACATCTATACCCAGCAAAGCTTCCAATAAATACAGATGGAGAAAAGAAAAATTTCCATGACAAAACTAAACTTAAACAATATCTACAAAGCAACCCAGCCCTACAGAAGATACTAGAAGGAAAACTCCAATCTAACAAAATCACCTACACACAAGAAAACATAGGACATAGATAACTACACAACAACAAAAAAAAAAATCAAAAGAAAACAAGCATAGGAAAACGCTATCACCACCAACTTCACAATAAAAGAAAATAACATTCATTGGTCACTATTATTTATCAACATCAACAGATTCAACTCTCCAATAAAAAGATACAGACTAACAGAATGGTTGCAGAAACAGGATCTAACTTTCTGCTACATCCAAGAGACAAATCTCTGCAACAAAGGTAAACACTACCTCAGAGTAAAGGGCTGTAAAAAGGTTTTCCAAGCAAAGGGACCCAGAAAACAAGCTGGAGTAGCTACCATAATATCTAATAAAATAGACTTTCAACCAAAATTAAAAAAGATGAGTTGGGGCACTTCATTCTCATGAAAAGAAAAATCTACCAGAAGGACAACACAATTCTAAACATCTATGCCCCAAATACAAGAGCACCTACATTTGTAAAGAAAACATTATTAAAGCTCAAAACACATATCAATCTCAACATCTAAATAGTGGGAGACTTCAAAACTCCACTCTCACCTAGGGACAGATCATCTAGACAGAAGCTAAATAGGAAAATGATGTCATTTACAGAGGTCCTAAATCAAATGGACTCAACAGATGTCCACAAAACTTTTCACCCCAAATCATAAAGGTATAACTTCTTGTCAGCACTGCATGGAACCTTCTCCAAAATTGACCATATAGTTGGGGACAAAGCAAGCCTCAACAGATACAAGAAGACCTAAACAATCCCTTGTACCCTACCATATCAACTTGGATTAAAACTAGACTTCAACAACAACAGAAACATCAAAAAGTCTACACACACATGGAAACTAAACAACTCTACTCAACTACAGCTGGATCAGGGAAGAAATTAAAAAAAAGAAATTAGAGACTTCCTAAAATTCAATGAAAATGAAGGCACAGCTTACCAAAATTTATGAGACACAGTGAAAGCAGTGTTAAAAGGAAAGTTCAAAGCACTACGTACCTTCAGAAAGAAGTCTGAGACATCTCATACAAGCAAATTAATGACACACCTGAAAGCCCTAGGGGGAATAAAAGAAGCAGACACACCCAAGAGAAATTGATGGTTAAAAATAATCAAACTCAGGGCTGAAATCAATAAATTAGAAACAAATAAAACAATTCAAAGAATCAGTGAAACCAAGAACCGGTTCTTTGAGAAAATCAACAAGATAGACAAACCCTTAGCCAAACTAAGAAAAGGCAGAAAAAAACTATCTAAATCATCAAAATCAGAAACCAAAAGGGGGATATAATGACAGACACAGAGGAAATTCTAAGAATCATTATGTCTTACTTCAAAAGCCTATATGCTACAAAATTTGAAAATCTAAATGAAATGGACAATTTTCTTGATATATTTGTTTTACCAAAGTTAAACCAAGATCAATAAATAGATTAAACAGTCCTATATACCCCAAAGAAACTGAAGCAGTCATTAAAAGTCTCCCCATCAAAACCAAACCAAACAAACAAAAAAAACAGGGCCTGAAGGTTTCAACGCAGAATTCTACCAGATTTCCAAAGAAGGGCTAATGGCAATGCTATTCAAACTATTCCACAAAATAGAAACAGAAGTAACATTAACAAACTCATTCTATAAGGCCACAGTCACCTTAATACCTAAACCACACAAAGACTCAACAAAAAAGAGAACTTCAGACCTATCTGTCTTATGAACATTAACACAAAAATACTCAATAAAATACTAGCAAAATGATTCCAAGAACATGTAAGTGATATCATCCACCATGAGCTGCTAGGCTTCACCCCAGGCATGCAGGGCTGGTTCAGTATACAGAAATCCATCAGTGTAATCCACCACATTAAAAAAACAGAAGGAAGTGGGGGCCAAGATGGTGGTGACAGAAGAACACTGTGTCTGAGGAACAGGACAACACTCTCCATACAGCAACCAAGACACTGACCTCTGGGCCCTAAAACAACAGCGATTATGTTTCCCAGGTGAGAGGAAACCCCCAAAGTGTGGGAATCAGTCGGGTCCACGCTCAGGCCACCCAGCTAGAACCCTGAAGAGATCCTGGGTCACACAGGCACTAGGTCCCCAGACCAGAGCCACATGCCTGCATGTCCCGATCATTTTCCCAGGCTGAACGGTGGGCACAAAAACACCAGAGGCTGGGAGTCACAGTCAGGAGAAAACCCACAGGGAAGGAAAGTTGCCAGACTGGTCACGGGTCACCCAGTCTTTCCCTGGAAAAAGTCTTGCAGAACACAGGTACCCGTTGTCATCACAACTGAGCCAGCACAGAGAGCCCAGCTCACCGGTACAGAGCTGCGCACCCCAGTGCAACAGAGCCTGGGAATCCCCGTCCAGAAAGGGCCTCACAGGGAATAAAGGAAACTGTGCTGTCTTGGGCCACTTAGGCTTTGCTTGGGGAAAGTCTCGCAGACCAGCGAGTACCCAACTCTATCACTGATCTGGGCCCAAGCTGGGAGCACAGTGTTGTTGGGTACCCAGATCCCACAGACTAGCAGGCAGGCAGGCAGGCGCTGCCAGCCCAGAGACCTGCCTTGTACCAACAACTCCTTACAGACAGAACTGTGTGCCCCAGGACACCAGAGTCTTGGAGTCACTGTCTTGGAGAAACCCTCACAAGGAACAAGGAACGAAACAAAGGGGACAGACTTAGGCCACCCAGAATATCCCTGGAAAAGATCCAACAGACTGGCCAAACACAGGGACCTGCTGTGCCCCAGATAGCCTGCTGTTACCAGGAGATCAGTAATCACCCGCCACAGATTATCCCTTGGGTACTGGGGCACAGAGCCCCAACCTCAGACCAGGAACCCCGAGATCAAACCCCAGATACTGCTCCAAGGGGCAAATGGTTATCCCTAAAAAAACCGACCAAACCACCAGACACACAGGTTACAGCAGCTGATCACTAAATTTACAGCAAGAAACCCAGAAGAAGCAGGTCAGCTATCTCCAGAACTTCTCCAGGTGAGAGGAGAGCCTTCTCGACTAATAAGGACCACAGTTACCACCCAGGTCTGTATGCCTGAGGTGAGCTGTAGCAACTCCTGAAAAACACCAGCCATCCAGTGACTATACCCAAAAATCTGAGAAGGCTTCCTTCAGGAAAATCATCTTCCTGCCAAGGGGATTCTCCACCACAGGATTCCAGGAACCACTGGAAACTAACTTCAAACACCTAAGATAGCCCAATGGGTAGAGGACATCGTAAAAGTTCAACCAACAAAAGCCAGAGCAATATGGCATTATCAGAACCCAGTTATCAAGGGGCAAGTAGCCCCAGGCACCCCAACATAATTGAAATTCAAGAAGATGACCTAACATCTATGCTCATGAAGAAGATAACAGAGGAAACAAATAAAATACGTAAAGAAATAGAGGAAGCTGCAGCCAGTTTGTGGCCTTTGGAGAAGAAATGCTTAAATCACTGAATGAAATAAAAGAAACACAGGATTGTTCAAACAAACAGCTGAAGGAATTGATGGAAAAACAGGAAAATACAGCCAGACAGATAAAGGAAATCAACAAAAAGGCTGAAGAGCTGAAGATAGAATTGGAAAAATTTAAAAAAACACATATGGAAGAAATTGTGGAGAGAAAGAAATTAGAGAAGAAAGCAGGAACTACAGAGGTTAGCATAACCAATAGACTACAAAAAATGAAAAAAAGAATCTCAGGTGTGGAAGATACAGTGGAAGAAATAAATGTAACTGTCAAAGAAAATGTTAAATATAAAAAATTCCTGACACAGACCATCCAAGAAATTCAAGACAACATAAAAAGACAAAACCTAAGAATAATAGGAATAGAGGAAATAGAAGGTTCCCTGCACCAAGGCCCAGAAAATATTTTCAACAAAATCATTGAAGAAAATTTCCCCAACTTAAAGGAGAGGCCAATAAGAATACAAGAAGCCTACAGAACACCAATAAACTAGACCAGAAAAGAAAATCCTCCCGCCACATAATAATCAAAACAGTAAGTATACAGAACAAAGAAAAAATACTAAAAGCTGCAAAGGAAAAAGGCCAAGTAACATATAATGGCAAACCCATTAGAATCACACCTGACTTTTCAACAAAGACTATGAAAGCCAGAAGGGCCTGGACGGATATCATGCAGACCCTAAGAGAACACAGATGTCAGCCTAGGATACTATACCCAGCAAAACTCTCAGTCCTCATAGACGGAGAAAACAAGATATTCAATGACAAAAACAAATTTCAACAATACCTACACACAAATCCAGCGTTACAGAAGACACTAGAAGGGAAAATACAACCCAGAAAACTAGCTACTTTCAAGAAAACACAGGAAATAACTAACCCCACTACAGTAAAACAAAAAGCAAGCAAGCACACAACCGTATGACCACAGCCAACATCAAATTCAAAGGATCTAAAAGCCACTGGTCATTAATCTCCCTCAACATCAATGGAATAAATTCTCCAAAAAAAAAAAAAATACACAGACTAACAGAATGGATGCATAAACAAAACTTAGCAATCTGTTACATAAAAGAAACACACCTAAGTCACAAAGATAGATATTACCTGAGGGTAAAATGTTGGGAGATGGCTTTCCAAGCAAATTGACACAAGATGCAAGCAGGAGTAGCCATTCTAATTTCTGATAAAATATACTTTCAACCAAAATTAATAAAAAGAGATAGGGAAGGACACTTCATACTCATCAAGGGAAATTTCCACCAAGAAGACATCATAATCCAGAACATCTATGCCCCAAATCCAAGGGCACCCACTTTTGTGAAAGAAACATTGATAAAACTTAAACCACACATAGATCCCCACACATTAATAGTGGGAGACTTCAACACCCCACTCTCAACAAAGGACATGTTAACAAAACAGAAATTAAACAAAGAAACAATATCTCTAACAGAGGTCATGAATCAAATGGACCTAAAAGACCTTTACAATACCTTACACCCAAACACAAAAGAATTTACCTTCTTCTCAGCACCTCATGGAACCTTCTCCAAAATAGACCATATAGTTGGTCACAAAGTGAACCTAAACAGATACAAAAAGATTAAAATAATCCCTTGTATCCTGTCTGATCACCATGGAATAAAGCTGGACTTCAACAACAACAGAAATAGCAAAAAGCCTACACACACATGGAAACTGAACAATTTGCTATAAATGACAGCTGGGTCAGGGAAAAAATAAAGAAAGAAATTAACGTCTCCCTAGAACTCGATGAAAATGAAGACACAACATACCCAAACTTGTGGGACACAATGAAAGCAGTGCTAAGAGGAAAGTTCATAGCACTAAGTGCCTTCAAGAAGAAATTTGAGACAGCTCATTCAAGCAACTTAATGGCTAACTCAAAAACCATAGAAAAAGAAGAAGCAGACACACCAAAAAGGAGTAGACGGCTAGAAATAATCAAACTCAGGGCTGAAATCAATCAATTAGAAACAAATAAAACAATTCAAAGAATCAATGAAACCAAGAGCTGGTTCTTTGAGAAGATCAACAAGATAGACAAACCCTTAGCCAACCTAACTAAAAGGCAGAGAGGCACCATCCAAATCAACAAAATCAGAAATGAAAAGGGGGACATAACTACAGACACTGAGGAAATTCAAACTTCATCAGGACTTAAAAGTCTATAAGCCACCAAATTTGAAAACCTAAATGAAATGGACAATTTTCTTGATCGATTCCACTTACCAAAGCTGAATCAGGACCAGGTAAATCAATTCAATAGTCCTATATCCCCAAAAAACTTAGAAACTGTCATCGAAAGTCTCCCATCCAAAAAAAAAAAAAAAAACCAGGACCAGATGGTTTCAGTGCAGAATTCTATCAGACCTTCAAAGAAGAGCTAACTCTAATTATCTTCAAACTATTCCACAAAATAGAAAGAGAAGGAATATTACCAAACACATTCTATGAAGCCACAGTCACCTTGGTACCTAAACCTCACAAATACCCAACAAAAAATAGAATTCCAGACCAATCTCCCTTATGAACATTGAGCAAAAATACTCAACAAAATACTTGCAAACCAAATACAAGAAAACATCAAAGATATCATCCACTATGACCAAGAAGGCTTCAGCCCAGGTATGCAGGGATGGTTCAATATACGGAAATCCATCAATATGATCCACCATATTAACAAACTGAAAGAGAAAAAAACAAATGATAATCTCCCTAGATGCTTAAAAAGCATTAGACAAAATCCAACATCCATTCATCTTTAAAGTATTAGAGAGATCAGAGATACAAGGCACATATCTAAACATAGTAAAGGCGATATACAGCAAGCCTATAGCCAACATCAAACTGAATGGAGAGAAACTTAAAGCAATCCCACTGAAATCAGGGACAAGACAAGGCTGCCCACTCTCTCTATATCTGTTCAACATAGTTCTGGAAATCCTTGCTAGAGCAATAAGACAATTGCAGGAGATAAGGGGATACAAATTGGAAAGGAAGAAGTCAAATTATCACTATTTACAGATGATATGATAGTATTCGAGAGTGACCCCAAAAACTCCACGAGGGAAATCCTACAGCTGATAAACACCTTCAGCAAAGTGGCCAGTTACAAAATTAACTCAAAAAAATCAGTAGCCCTCCTGTATACAAAAGACAAAAGGGCTGAGAAAGAAATTAGGGAAACAATACCTTTCACAATAGCCACAAATGACATAAAGTACCTTGGAGTAACCCTAACCAACCAAGTCAAAGACGTGTATGAAAAAAATTTCCAGTCTCTGAAGAAAGAATTAGGAGAAGATATGAGAAGATGGAATGATCTCCCATACTCATGGCTTGGCAGGTTTGACATAGTAAAAATGGCCATCTTACGAAAAGCAATCTACAGATTCAATGCAATTCCCATCAAATTACCAACACAATTCTTTACAGACCTGGAAAGAAAAATTCTCAACTTCATATGGAATAACAAGAAACCCAGAATTGCTAAAACAATCCTCTACAATAAAAGATCTTCTGGAGGTATCTCCATCCCTGATCTTAAATTGTACTATAGAGCAACAGTTTTAAAAACTGCATGATACTGGCATAGAAACAGAATGGTAGATCAGTGGAACTGAACAGAGGAACCAGAAATAAACCCACACACTTATAGAAACCTGATCTTTGACAAAGATGTCAAAATCATACAATGGAAAAAAGATAGCATCTTCAACAAATGGTGATGGTCCAACTGGATGTGTACATGTAGAAAAATGAAAATAGATCCATACTTATCACCCTGCACAAAACTAAAGTCCAAATGGATCAAAGACCTCAATCTAAAACCAGACATATTAAATCGGCTAGAAAAAAAGTGGGGAATACCCTGGAACTCATTGGTACAGGTGACAACTTCCTGAACAGAACACCAACAGCACAGCCTTTAAGAGCAACAATAAAGAAAAGGGATCTCATGAAACTGGAAAGTGAAGGACACTGTCATCAAAACAAAGTGACTGCCTACAGATTGGGAAAGAATCTTCCCCAAACTTTCATCTGATAGAGGGCTAATATCCAGTATATATAAAGAACTAAAGAAGTTGAAAAGCAGTAATCCAAATAATCCACTTAAAAATGGGGAACAGAGCTAAACAGAAAACTCTCTGTAGAGGAATATCGAATGGCAGAGAAAAACTTAAAGAAATGCTCACCGTCATTAGCCATTATGGAAATGCAAATCAAAACAACCCTGAGATTTCACCTTATACCCATCAGAATGGCTAAGATCAAAAACTCAAGTGACAACACATGCTGGAGAGGTTGTGGAGAAAGAGGAACCCTTCTCCATTGCTGGTGGGAATGTAAACTTGTACTACTACTCTGGAAATCAATCTGGTGCTTTCTCAGACAACTAGGAATAGCGCTTCCTCAAGATCCAGCCATACCACTCCTACGTATATATCCAAAAGAGGCTTATGTACACAATAAGGACATTTGCTCAACCATGTTTGTAGCAGCTTTATTTGTATTAGCCAGAAGCTGGAAACAGACCGGATGCCCCTCAACTGAAGAATGGATGTAGAAATTGTGGTACATCTATACAATGGAATATTACTAAGCAATGAAAAATAAGGAAATCATGAAAATTGCAGGTAAATGGTGGGACTTGGAAAGGATCATCCTGAGTGAGTTGTCCCAGAAGCAAAAAGACACACACAGTATATACTCACTCATGTAGGCATACAACATAGGATAAACCCACTAAAATCTGTACAATTTAAGAAACTAAGCAAGAGGGAGGACCCTGTCAATCCCCATCTTGAAAGGCAAAGAGGATTGACATCAGAAGAAGAAGAAAACAGGAAACAATGTAGGAACCTGCCACAGAGGTCCTCTGGAAGCCTCTGCCCTGAAGACTACCAAAGCAGATGCTGAGCCTGATGGCCAACTGTTGGGCAGAGTGAATGGAATTTTATGTAAGAAGTGGGAAATAGTAAGAGCTGGAGAGGACAGAAACTCTACAAGCAGAGCAACAGAACAAGAAAATTTGAACATAGGGAACTTCCCAGAGACTCATACTCCAACCAAGGACTATTCATGGAGATAACCTAGAACCCCTGCACAGATGTAGCCCATGGCAGTTCAGTGTCCAAGTGGGTTACATAGTAATGGGAAGAGGGACTGCCTCTGACACAATCTGATTGACCTGCTCTTTGACCACCTTCCCCTGAGGGGGGGCAGCCTTACCATGCCACAGAAGATGACAATGTAGCCACTTCTGATAAGAACTAATAGACTAAGATCAGAAAGGAGAGGAGGACCTCCCCTATCAGTGGACTTGGGGAGGGGCATGCGTGAAGAAGGGGGAGGGAGGGTGGGATCAGGAGGGGAGGAGAGAGGGGCTTATGGGGGCATAAAAAGTGAATAAAGTGTAATTAATAAAAGTTAAATAAAAAAATAAAAAACAGAAACAAGATAAATAATTCTCAAAAACAAACAAACAAACAAAAAAAAACAGAAGGAAAAAAAACCACACACATACATGATCAACTCCTTAGGTGACAAAAAAGCAATTGACAAAATCCAGCACCTATTCCTGTTTAAAGCTTTGGAGAGATCAGGTATACAAGGCACATACCTAAGCATAGTAAAAATAATATGCAACAAGCCTATAGCCAATCTCAAACTAAATGGAAAAAATCTTACATCAATCCCACTGGAATAAGGGACAAGGAAATCCTGCCCACTCTCTTTGTATCTCTTTAACATAGTACTTGAAGTTGTAGTTAGAGCAATAAGACAAAAAAAGGAGATCACAGGAACACAAATTGAAAAGAAAGAAATCAAAGTATCACTATTTACAGATGGTATGATAGTATACATGAGTGGTCCCAAAAATTCTACCAGAGAAGTCCTTCAGGTGATAAACGCCTTCAGCAAAGTGGCTAGATATTAAATTAACTAAAAAAACAATAACAATAGTAGCCCTCCTGATATAAAAGACAAAAGGGCTGAGAAAGAAATTAGGGAAAGAACACCCTTCATAATAGCCACAAATAACAAAAAGTACCTTGGTGTGATTCTAACCAAGCAAGTGAAAGACCTGTATGAAAAAAAAAAAAAAAAAAAAAAACATGAAGTCTCTAAAGAAAGAAATTGAAGAATATATCAGAAGATGGAAAGATATTCTATGCTCATGGATCAGTAGGATTAACATACAACAGATCTTCGGGAGATATCTCCATTCCTGATCTTAAGCTGTACTACAGAGCAATAGTAATTAAAACTGCATGGTACTGGCATAGAAACAGAATGGTGGATCAATGGAATTGAATAGAAGACCCAGAAATAAACCCACACTCCTATGAAGACTTGATTTGTGACAAAGAAGCCAAAACTATACAATGAGAAAAAAGACAGCATCTTCAACAAATGGTGCTGGTCAAACTGGATATCTACATGTAGAAAAATGCAAATAGGTCCACACTTATCACTCTGCACAAAACTAAAGTCCAAGTGGATCAAAGACCTCAACATAAAACCAGACACAGTATATCTGTTAGAAGAAAAAAGTAGGGAAGAGACTCTAACTTATTGGCACAGGAAACAACTTCCTGACCAGAACACCAACAGCACAGGCTCTAAGATTAACAATCAATAAATGGGATCTCATGAAACTGAAAAGCTTCTATAAAGCAAAGGACACTATCGTCAGAACTAAATGACAGCCTACAGACTGGGAAAGGATCTTCACCAATCCTATATCTGACAGAGGGCTGATATCCAGAATATACAAAGAACTCAATAAGTCAAACAACAACAAACCAAGTAATCCAATTTAAAAAAGGGTTATGGAGCTAAAAAGAGAAGTCTCAATGGAGGAATACAGAATGGCATAGAAACACTTAAAGAAATGTTCACTCTCCTCAGTTATCAGGTAGATGCAAATCAAAATGACCCTGACTTTTCACCTTACACCCTTCAAAATGGCTAAGATCAAAAACTCAAGTGACAACACATGTTGGAGAGGGTATGGAGAAAGAGGGAACCTCCTGCATTGCTGGTGGGAATGCAAACTTGTACAACCACTTTGGAAATCAATGAAGCGCTTTCTCAGACAATTAGCAATCAAGATTCAGCTATACCACTCCTGGGTATATACCCGAAATATGTTTATCTATACAACAAAGACATTTGTTCAACCATTTTCGTAGCAGTTCTCTTTGTAATAACCAGAATCTGGAAACAACCTAGGTGTTCCTCAACAGAGGAATGGATACAGAAATTGTGGTACATTTACAGAATGGAATACTACTCAACAATTAAAAACAAGGAAATCATGAAATTTGCAGGCAAATAATGGGAAGTAGAAAAGACCATCCTGACTGAGGTATCCCAGAATCAATAACACATTCATGGTATATACTCACTCATAATTGGTTATTAAACATGTAATATAGGAAAAACATAATAAAATACATAGTCCTCAAGAAGCTGGACAACAAGGAAGACCCTAGGGAAGATGCTCAATCCTCATTCAGAAAAGCTAATGCGATAGACACCAGAAGCAGGAGAAGACAGTGAACAGGACAGGAGCTGTACACAGAGGGCCTTTGAAAGACTCTACTGAATGAGATATAGAAGCAGAAGCTAAGACTCAGAGCAAAACTTTGGACAGGGTGCATGCAATTTTATGAAAGATGGGGGAGATAGAAAGCTCTGGAGGAGACAAGAGCTCCAAAAGGAGACCAACAGAGCCAAAAAAAAAAAAAAATGGGCTCTGGTAACCCTGCATGGACTGATACCCCAACCTAGGACCTTGCATAGACAATACCTAAAACCCAGGCTCAGATTTAGCTCATAGATTCAAACTCCAAGTGGGTGACCTAGTAATGGGAGAAGGAGATGTCTCTGGCATGAACTAAGTGTCAGGCTCTCTGATCACCTTGCCCTGGGGCTTGCAGCCTTGCAAAACCACAGGGGAAGACAAGGCAGCCAGTCCTAATGAGACTTGATAGGCTAGGGTCAGATAGAAAGGGAGGAGGACCTCCCCTCTCAGTGAACTAGGGGATGGGCATAAGGGAAGAAGAGGGAGGTAGTGTGGGATTGGAAGGAGAAAAGGGAGGGGGCCACAGCCAAGATACAAATTGAATAAATTGTAATAAATAATAGAAAAATTTTTAAACATGTTAAAATTGCAATATAAGAAGCTTTTCGGGAAAATGTTAGTAACTAAATATCAGCAAAGCAAAAAGAAAATCTATTAAAAAAAAACTCTAATGCAAACTCAAGTTTCTGCTTCGTGAATTTTATCTTTCTCTTCAAAACCAGCTCCAATATAATTGCTTGAAATTTAGTACCATGAATGTTTCCTTGCACACCTTTGTATCGCTCCGTCAGCCTTTTGTGCAGTTTGAATCTATTTTTTCATTAGTGCACTTTTAAGATTGCATTACATATGGTGGAATGTTCACTTCCCTCACTCCATGAGACTTATGATCTTACTGGCTACTGATTTTCTTGTTCCTGTGCCAATATAGCAAAGTAAAAAGCATGTATGATTTGAAATAAAATACACCCATGATTAACTTATAGCTCAATTGCTTTACTAGCTGTACAACTTTCAATAACCTCAACCACACAATGAAATTTATAAGATCTTATAAAATTGAAGGGAAAGTTAAATACAAGTGTTCTGGAAAGTTCCTGATATATAGTTGGCATTCTGTAAATGGTAGCTATTACTGATTTTTTTTTTATAGTATATGTAATACTGGTGGGAAGGAATGGTAGAAGGAGGGAGGAAAAAAGTAAGGGGGCAACTGCTTTCAATACCAATCACTAGGTTTTTATTTGTTTGTTTTTAGTGCAAAATTCCAGTCTTTCATGACCGTGGGCTAGTAGAAGGGAAGGGATACTAGACAAGAATATGGATTTAGATATAAGTCTCATAATGAGCCATAAATCCAAGACAATATAGGCATATGTAAGAAAGAGAATAGTAGTACAAATTAGGAGACTTTTTTCTTTGTTGGCAGTAAGAAATATGGAAAAATAATCTCAGAAGTCCAGATTTTGTATGTAGATATGTAAATTTATTATAATGTGGTTAGATATGGTGAAGCTATAAATGTGTCAATCCACATGGACCACTGAACTAGTCAATTAGACCATGCATTACAGATTGATCAAAGGATGCAGTTACATTGTCTATTTGGGGGAACTGTGCATGTAAAAAAGAAGATAAAACATCTATACTGAAAAACCTGTGTCCAGAATCAGGTACTGAAAAAGCCCAGGAGTTTCTGAGATTCCCAATCAGGTTGTGGGGGAGTTCTTTTTACCACACTTTTGGAGGAAAAAACACTTGAAAATATCTTTGAGTACCTTTGAGTTTCCAGGGGATGTCAGAGATCTGATCTCTATGAGGTTATTCAGGATTATGATATCAAAATAAAAACCAACAGTTTCTGTAACTTCCTGAGGCTTTGCTTTGCAATGGTACCAGATACTAATAAAGTATAAATATTTGTGAGGGCACACTACAAGAATCCAGGAGGCTTGGCACGGCCTCTTTGGAATATTTTTGCAGCTTTTTCTAAGTGGACATAGTAGTAACAGTAACCCATTCAAGCAGGAAGAAACTTTCAGAAGAAAAATGATGACAAACAGCAAGAAGATGAAGGAGTGGCAGGAAGCTTCAGAAATGAGGCAAAGAAACAAGTGAGGCAAGAAGAAATTGTAATCCTCATGAATTTTAAATAGCAATCGGCATGACAATATTTCAATATCTTTGAAGCATAATTCTTAATTTGAGGTCATGAAATAAAATTAACTAGCTTCCCCAAACTGAACCTGAATGTATAATCAATCACTCGTTCACTCTGGGACTAGAAGAGGGGTCTGAAAACATCGAGACATGATTAACCCGAATGAAATTGGGGGGAAAGAAGACACTGGCTCATTTTAATTGGACTCATTGTTTAGCCAGTCTGTAGTGACTTCTGCTCTGCTGCTCCTTTCACGGAGACTCTTGTGAACACACTGTAACTCAGCTGATATTTCCATGTCTATAAGGAAATATAGTCTAGTGCATTCTTAATTACCCTGTTCTTAAACCTTTTATGTGTGTGTACATGTGTGTGTGTGAGAGAGAGAGAGAGAGGTCTTATGATAATAGCATATTTAAACTCAAATTGAAGTAAGGCAGAAAAATCCTTTCCATTTCCTGCTATTTGGAATGAGTCAAGTTTGTGCAGCATATCCTAGAAGTACCTCAGAAGCATCTCATTTGCATGCAGCTTCTTCACATTTTTCCTGGTGTCTTCCCCCTCCCGAAACCTGCTGAGTGTGTTCAGGAAGCAGCCTGTGCATCAAGGCTGTGTGCTAGCTAGGCAGGGATGGGAAGAAAAAGCCAGTGACTGCAGAGGAATAGAAAACACACTGTCAAGATATTACTCCCCTGCCTGTATTCTGATCAAAGTGAAATTGTGAAATTCCCTTCCAGGAGGAGAGCCAGCCAATGAGATGCATTGTTCCTACAATTCCTATTGACCTAGAGTTCTACTGAAATAAGGGTCATAGCTTTTCATGAAAGAGTGAGGTAGTTTACATAAAAAAAAAAAAAAAATGTCACTGAAAAGGAAACAACTGCTCTGCCTTGAGATGTAAAAGATTGCCCTTCCTGAGATCATTCTCTCAGGAAAATATTTCTCTAGCTTAAAAATCATATACAATTTGTAAGCGCCCACTGTCTCTGAAAGGCTCCGTTTTATGTTAGTGTATGGTTTTTACCTTTAAAGCTGATGAGAAATAAGTTTCTTGGGAGTTCCTCTTTTGCTGTTAAAAAGACCAACAGGAAAAAGAAGTCCAGTAATGCCCCTCTGTGGTAAACACAGGCATCACAGATTGTTCGTATGTGCCGGGATGCTAGCCCAGTTAAGCTCACCTGTTTTCTCCATTAATAAAGAATGTTGTCTTAAAATTGAGCAGCCAGAAGCAATCTGCAATAGGCTTAGCAATGCTTACAATTAATAAGAATGTAATATGCTTAAATAAATCAAAAAACTGTAAAAGCTTTTACTTAGTCAACAAATGCTAAAGACAGCAGAATTTTAAAATCATCTGCTTTTAATGTAAAGAATGGCTCTCATTACAGAAATCCAAGCTCTTGAGCATGAACAATAAATAAATAAGATGATCCATGGGAGGATAAATTGTGTCTTTTTCACTTTGCTTAAGGTTCAGTCCCCTGAATCTTGAAACTGACTAAGTAAACAAAAAGGAATCACAGTGCAAAAAAGTAGCCTTTGGAACCACTTATGATATAGTATCATGGATTCAGCTCTATTAGGGAATACATTTGAGCAATAACTTCAAATAGCCCATTCTTTTTTTTCTTTTTCTTTTCTTTTCTTTTATTATTTTTGCAATTTATTCATTTTACATCCCAATTGTGGCCCCCTGCCTCCTCTCCTTCCTGTCCCACCCTCCTTCTTCCCCCCATCCTCTTCCCCTAGTCCACTGAAAGGGGAAGTTCTCCTCCCCGCATGAGACCCTAACTTATCAAGTTTCATCTGGACTGCCTATATCCTTTTCCTCTGTGGTCTGGCAAGGCCGCATCTCCATGAGGAAGTGGTCAAATAGCAGGCAACCAAGTTCTTTAGGCGAAAACATATTAATGGTTTGGCCATTATTTCTGTCCATTTTTTTTAATAGTATTCCTTGAGGACAAAAGAAGGGATAAGAGAAGAAAAGGTGTCAAGGAATGAGTGATCAGAAGCAAAATGAAACCAAAGTAAAAGGAAAATCCAAATCTCTGTGGTTTCTGTGTATTTCAGGCTGTAACTTGTGTATTTCAAGCTGTAAAGGTGACTTGTGGCACACTCTGTCTTCTGGGTCTGTACCCTGTTTCTGCTAACATCTGCAGCTTTGCTGTTTTTCCCTTCCAGAAGGGAATCTGGACATTGGAGACTCACCAGTGGTCTTGGCTACCCTCACAGTCACATAACTGGTTCATAGTTGTTCTCTACTCTTACCAAAGAAACTTTCTGTTCTGGTCTTTGTTCAATTCTGCAGCTTCACATGCCATCTCTCTCAATGTTTATGACACAGGCTTTTTTTGTTTTTGTTTTTGTTTTTTTTTTATGTGTCAGTATTTCCTGGATACAAAACACATAAGTCCATATCTTTAAGTCCCCATCTCTCAGCTTCCTTATAGATTGACAGCTCTTAAGAAAAACTGGCTCACATAGTCCAGCCTCTAAGAAATCATGCCATACTCTCTAGACTAAAGAACAACCATTTTCTTTGCTGTTTGTTCCTGGTTTTCCTTTGTCATTATCCCCTGCATATTTTAAATATAATCTATCCAGAAATCAATAACATGAAGAAAAGGTACAACAAAAGAAAAGAATATATATTAACTTGACCCTCCATTTCCTCATCATAGCTAATGTGTTCTCATTTTAGATGTGGCCGCTCAGTATTTTTTTTTTTTGCCACTGGAATGCCCATTGTATCTGAAGCTATGTATTCATTTATTAATAATAGACTTACTCCTACAACTCAGAAGGCTGGGGCAGACAAATTGCAGTAGTTCTGGGTTCTAAACCATACAAACAAAAATATGCTAAAATGTGACACAAATTTCTATATTTATAGTTTGGAACAAAAACAAACAAACAAACAAACAAAACAAAAGGAGAGTTACATTCAACCCAAACTATATAAATGTAAGTCATTTTGATTAATGAATGCATATATTTTTATGTAAATGATTTTATTTCCTCAGATGATGGGAGGAAATAAGAGTCATACCTGAGCTTTTCTAATTCATTTCTTGAGCTGAGCCCAGAGCGCTTCTGTCTAAATAGGCCTAGGCCTGGAAGCTTCTAGCCTCCATACAATCTAATCTTTTGCAAGCCTGGACCTTGAATGTTTCAGCTTCTAGCCTCCCTCTATTAACGTAGGCCTAGAATGTTTTCTGCCTACAAGACTTACCGCTGAATAAACTCAGCCTTTGTAGTTCTTTCTGAATTGTGAATGGCTGGTTCAACTCAGCTCTTCTGATTCAAACTTCTCTCCAAACTAATTCAAAGTGGTTTCTCTCAGCTTCTCTCTGAATTGCTCTGCTTGAAATATCTGCCTCAGAACTCCATGAATTGAACTAGGTTGACTCCATTTACTGCACAATCTGAATGAGACTGAACAAAACTGCATAAACTCAGCTGCACAAAACTCAGCTCTCCTCTCTTTCCCTGCACTGCTCTTAAGTTGCCTTTCTTTCCTGACTGTTCTCATGAGAGTTGCATGTATGCTATCTCTGACTCATTCTGTCAAATCTTTCTCTCATTCATCACTTTGTCTGACCCTCAATTGAACTTCATTATTTGGGATTAAAGGTGTGAACTAAGTTACAGGCAGGAGGATTAAAGAGGTGTGGTGTGTCTGAATTCCAGATTTAAATATTCCAGAATTAAATATCTGGTATTTAATTCCAGATAAATTAGATCTAGAAGATCTTTGAATGTCATTTTATTTCTTTTTTCTTTTTTTCTTTTTTTTCTTTTTTTTTTTGCTAGAGCAACCATGTTGGTGGATTAAAATTCTTCTACATGTTTTAGAATCCCTTTTATAAGAAAAAAAAATGAGTTGCCTGTGTGGAAATATTATGTTTGCTAACCTTCAAGTTCCTCATCTCAAGATGCACTTAACCTCCTTCCTTCTGTCTTAGAACTCAGCCTGGAATGCAGAGCACTTGCAGCTGCTTTAGCAAATACTTCCATGGAACCTCAAAACAGTCACATTGTAAATTATACCAGACTGAATCTTTCTTCTCACAGTTTCAAAGATAGATGTTTCTAGAAGAGACTTGCTCTCTCTGAATTTATTTGTAACCTGGCAAGACTCTGATTCAACACTATGCTCTAGAATGAAGTAATGAAATTAATTTAGTCCCAACTGTCTAAAGAGAATGAACTGACACCTCCCACCTCTCGTAAGACTTTTCATTCTTATAGAAGCATAAGTGGTAACATCAGAGGCATGTGGAAATTGGAATCATCACAGAATGCAGCTCAAATGGCAGACACAGAGTGGTATAAATACTGCTACCACTAGCAGCAGAGAAGAATCTAACTGCTGAAGGAGATGGTTTAATGCTGTCAACAGAGCAGGCAGTAGCTTGATTATCAAACCCAGTACACTCACAATTTGTCTTCAAGTCTGCTCTGTTTGTCCAGAGCTCATAGAAATTCTGAGATGCCAATGATATTTTTAAAGACTTGATCTTCAATGTGAAGCCTAGAAACTTCATCATTAACAATACAACCCTAGACCCACTGAATCTGCCATCTGCATTTGAAAAAGCTTTCTAGGAGTTTCTGATGGATACTTGAGTATAAGCATCTCTCTTCTGCTATTTGCTATGAAAGGCCCTTAAGGGGCTATCTTCTAATCACGATTTGCCTTTGTCAGAAGATTGCCATTTTCAAGGCTCTTTTTTTTTTTTTAAGGCTGATTCAATGAAGGAGTTCACATGCTTTTTTAGCCTCAAAGGAAAACAGCAGTGAGACGAAAATGCCTGCTACCCAGAGATAAAGAGAAATTAAAATTTGTTTCTTTTAGATACCCTTTGCCTTAAGTCAAGTGTTTAAAACTAAACGGTTGTGCAAGGCAATGTGATTACAGTGTGTTTCTTTTTCATTTTACAGTGCTGGAGAGAGAACCCAGGGTGTGACCCATCCTATGCAAGTACTCTTCCTCAGAGCTACATTCAACCCCTCTATTTATTTCATTTACTCTCCCTTATATCAATTTTAATTAGGTTTTTTGAGAATTTCATACATGAGTACTACATTTACAGTTCCAACATTCCTCCAGGTCCCAACTTCTTTTCAAAGTTATAACTCTCCATTATTGTTATTTTGTGCATGTGTGCACAACACACACACATAGACTCAAGGGCACAACCTACTGAGTCCCCATTTGGTGTTACCTCTATCATATATACGTGTGATTAGCAATGACCACTTGGAACTGTGTCAGGGTCTTATCCCTGCATAAAATGAACTCCCCTTCTCTCAGCAGCCGTTGATTTCCTTCAGCTCTTCATTCAAGGGTAGAAGCTTTTGAAATGTTCCCTATCCACACTGGAAGCTGACTGGTGTTGTCACTGCTCATATCTTGTGTAGGCAGCCATAGTGTTGACAGTCTGTGGGTACAGGTCCTCTGTAATGTCCACATGACAATATATAAAACAAATGCCCTAGTCCTTTGCTTCTTAGAATCTTTTCACCCTCTATCATGTGATTTTCTCTTCAAGTATGGAGCAAGGTGTAGCTGTAACAATTAGGTCTGGGTACCACATGGTCACATATTCTCTTTGTTTTGACCAGTTGCAGGTCACTGTAACCCCTGATGCAAGCTCTGAAAAGAATCTCTCTTTGATGAGCTATGAGACCCACGTTTATCTGTAGATGGTGAAAAGCATTTAGAATGCAGCTAGAAATGGCATTGGTTTAGGGAAATGGCTGTAGTAAAGTCATCATCTCAGATCTGTGACTTCTCAGCTATGAGTAATTGGTTAATTTCAGAACTGAGATCAAATTCCCTCCTATTGAGTGTGCATTAAGTTCAACTAGCCAACTCTTGGCTACCTCTATGATGAAAGTGCCACTATTGCAAAATTGGAGATATTTAATCAAGCTAGTGATTGTTATGGCTCAGAAGCTTTACAGCTCATCATAATCATAATTTTTCTTTTTTATGATTGACAATTGAATTTATCTTTCTGGGTATTGAAGTATCAAGAACCATTTTAAAAAGTGCGATTGATATTGAAAGTATAAAACTCTAAGTGTAGCCTTCTTGCTTCAGATTGATCATTCTACCTATACAGAAGGTCACTGATAGGCAGTGTTTGGCACTGAGCAAGTGTTTTTGTGGCTTCTTTAAACCAACTGTGAGATAACTTTGATTTTAAGTTAGTTAAAGTGTTTTTACTCATGAATAAATTGTGATGTGGAAACTTTTGTTATAACTAAAAGGGATAAGGCAGAGGGGTCAAACGAACAGGAAGATTTTTTTTTCATCATCTTAATATAAGTAAGAATGTTTTTAAAATGAGAACTGCTCACAGAAGGAGCTGTCACCACAAAATAATTGTTATCAGGGAGGGTACTGAATGATCCTACACTATCATTGACAGAGATATAAATGCAATATTTTAAAGAATGGCGTGGTGGGATGAGCAGTGATATCTCTTCCAGCCTGAAATTCTGAGATGATTTAGAAGAGAATTCAAATGAGCAAAAGCATATATTTACTTATAGATATCCATACAATCTATAAGCAAACTTTTTTCTTATATGTGGATACTAGTTTACTTTTAGATATACATACATATCTATAAGTAAAAGTTGATAAATATACATACATACCTATAAGTAAACTAGTATCTACATATGAGAAACAGTGTGAGTCTTTCAGTTTCCTTTCTTTCTGAGTCTGGGACACTGAGATTAATATTGTGCTTTCCAGGTGTACCACATGGCATTTTATAATGTAGAGTGTGCTCCTGGTGTGTGTGCTTATTCTTTGTTCTTCTCTAGGCCAGACACAATCAATTAAAAGGCCTGAATCTTCTTCGTGAATCAGATTTTGAAGTCTCTATATCAAGTCTCTTGACTCTGCTGTAGTTTACCTAACTGTTTCTCAATGTGTCCTCAATGTTAAGTATATCATTTATTTTAAACTTGGGTCTGTGTCCATCATCATTCTGGATTCTATTTATTCAACTGACATATGCCCTGAGCCCCAAATTAGCTCTGGGGACATCTACACCACAACATTTGTTTCTAACGATAAGACTGTCATTTAATAGCTCTAAGCATTTTCTCACATTCTTTTTTGAAGCTTAGCTTCTGCTGTAAGCACTGTTGGATTTCTATGTTTTGACCCAAGTACAGAACCTTACATTTACCCCTGTTAAATTACATTATGTTGTTTCATCTCAGATTGTTCCAGCCTGTCAAGATCTTTAGGCATCCTAATTCTGCCATCTAAATGTGTCTATCCCTGTTAGCTTTGACAACTGCAAAGCTCATTAGATTTTTCTTCCATACTTTTATCCAAGTTGCAAGTACTAAAATGAAGGTGGGTAATTCTCTTGTGAAATCTGTTTCTACCTGAGGGCATGTTCTAGTGCACGTTGCTTCAACACCTCTCTCTAACTCTATTAACTCCAATGTGTACACTTACATTAAAGGTTTTTTCTTGGTGAACTTTAATTTTGCTCCCTAAACATAAAAAGGAATGATGACAAAACTGACAGATCCTGAGGTTGTAAGTAACAATTTCTCTCCATGTGGCTAAATATCTATTAGTCAGATCTGTTGTAGTGAAGACATTCAGTTCACACCTATCTCTCTTACCCACTAGAATACAGACTATATTTGCTTACCGAATTATTGAAGTGCAAACACTGTATGTCAAATCCTTTATCCACAATCTAAAGTCCTACCAAAGGTAACAGTAAGACAACTCACTTAATGTAATTAGCTACAGTATGATATTCTTAGTCATCAATACTTTTATCACAACCTAAAATTCTATGCTCAAAGGATTCATGCAATTACTTACCCAAGCACAATTTCTCCATGTGAGGATGTAAGAAAAATCATGCTGCCATTAAAACTTTCTTTCTTTTATTTTTTCATGGACTTAATATAATGTATGTTTATTACACTAATTACAGACATAGGATATTTTTAGTGTAGTAGTTTTTACATTTTATTTATTTATTTATTACAATTTATTCACTTCGTATCCCCGCTGCAGCTCCCTTCCTCATCTCCTTCCAGTCCCACCCACCCTCCCTCTTCTCCCCCTAAGCCCTTTCACAGATAATGCAGCTAGCCTTGATGAGACCTGACAAGCTAGGGTCAGATAAAACTTTCTTATTATGAGAAAATTAACTCATGAGAATAAAAAACAACTCATTTGTACAAAAATCTATGTTTTCTGTTGGTAACCAAAATATTTGTAAAATTCAATAAATTATGAAAATCTACCCACTGGCATGAATGTTTGTGTTCAGTGATGAAAATGCATAACAGTCAACCAACTGGGACAAGTTCTGCAAGAGAAGCCTATCCCATGAGAATCTGCTCACATGTAGAGAAATAAATATAGTTACTCAAGAATCAACAGACAGAGACAGTCACCATGGAAAATAAATTCTAAAATTAGATAGATAGATAGATAGATAGATAGATAGATAGATAGATAGATAGACAGATAGATAGATAGATATAGATATAGATATAGATAGAGAGACAGAGAGAGAGACAGAGAGAGACAGAGAGACAGAGAGAGAGTCTGAAAGTTTCAAATAATAAAAATATTAATAACAAAACTTTAATGATGATAGAAAAAGTTTCATATGGTAGATTGCAGTCTCTCTTTCTCTCTCCTCTCTATCCCTCTCCCTCTTGCCCCACCTTTCTCTCTGCCACACCTCTGTAAGAATCTACAGAAAAAAGGTGAGCTCAGTACAGCTTCCTCAGAGCTAAAAGATAAATTTATGGTCTTATCTAATACGTAGCTGCTTGGCATATTGACTATACCAGAATAAAACACATGGGACATATCACTATCTTCCCAAAAATCTATAAAATTTACAAAATTTTTATTTGGGGTAGTTCTTCAAAGGCTCTTTCTCCTTTAAGGTCCCTCTTCCTGCTGTGTATAGTAGCCATCTCTCTTAATCATTTCCTCTAATTATCTTTCATAATAAAGCTCCTCTCTTGGTTCTTGATGGGAAGTCTTTCCCTCTCAAGATCCTGTCATGTTGTCTCTGGCATGATGATTTTCTCTATTAATTATTCTTCTACTTCAAGGCCTGATTAACAACTCCATGGTTGTGAGGCTTTTCCTCCTAATAAAGGTCACTCTGAAGGATAACAGGTCTCAGCTTCTTTCTTCATAAACTAATCAAATTTGTATCTAGCAATAGCAGTGAGACTAGCTTGGGTTGAATCTATAAGCTCAGAAGACATGAATGGCTGAGAGTAAGCAAATCAGAATGTCAGAATGGCATATCTGCCCAAGATACCAATCTCAAGAATATATATAAATGAAACATACAGTAAAAATACTTTCAGGTTTTAAAATATGCACCTGATGGTCAGCCACAGTGGCATCGTATATAGTTTAGTTTTCTTACTGGATTTTTCTTTTAAATGTTTTCATTAAAATTAATAGATTAAGCCCCGAGAGTAATGAAATTTGTAAAACATTAATGTGTGTATTTAAATGTGGAGAATTTAATCATTCATTGAATTAATAAGTGGTGTTGACTAGTATCAAATTAGAAACTAATGAAAAATTTAGTGAAAGACTTTTTTGCAAAAGAAAAAAAATAGTGTATTTACCAAAAAAAAAAAAAAAAATCAAACCGATATTAAGGGCTTAGAAAGCCTAAGATTATAGATTTTATGGTCTTGATAAATTCAACAAACATTTAAAAATTAAGACATTCATCTAAGGTATTTATTTGCTCTGAAAAAGAAGGTGGCATCAAACATTTAAAAACCTCAAAGCAGAAACAATAACAGTGACATGTCATCAATCACTGTAATCTTGAAAAAAAGCAACATATTGACCCAGCATAGCCACAGTGCAAAAATAAGATCAGACCACATTCTTCCCCACATTAGGTCATCATTTTATTGCCTTAGAATCACATGATTTTGGAAGAATTCCTGGTAATGCTGAATACTCAAAAGCAGAGTTCAATGCAGAGTAAATAATGACTTAGAGATCATGTTAGCTGGAAAGAAGGGTCCAGTCATTTTCAGATACAGAGTTGGTGTGATCACTTTATAATATCAGAAACCCAGGGCTTTTCTATCATGTGGCTCTTCATCCTCGACACTCTATTTTCATAGCAAGAGACAGTTGCTGTAGTTACTATCACCAAATCAACATCCTTACCGAAGATGTTTCTGTTATCTAGTTTATATCTCATGGGCTACACCAGCCACATAATCACATTTAACATCAAGGAATGATGGGAAATTTAAAGTAATGATTGGATATCAAAACATTACTCCTTTTTTTATCTTTCCACTACTAATATTACGTGTAACAGAAAAAGTCAAAAAGCAACCTCTGCATTCTCTTTTGAGCAAATGATTTCAGAATGAAACAAGAGAAGTAATTACCAAATTCTTAACTTTAGTTCTAATTACATAACAAAATCTTTCCATGTATAGTTATTAGAAAAATCCTTACAAAAGCATCAGAAATAAGTATTTCAATTTTCTTATTATGGCGTTCCATGTTTAGTTTTCTTATCATGACATTTATAATCTAGGTATACATGTGTATTCAGGATGAGCAATCAAGGCCAGTACCTCTTTTGTGAACTTCTATAGACTATAACATATAACACAGAACTCCCTGCCATAAATAATTAACATGATAGAGAAAATATTTTATGTACAACATTCTATAAAGAAACATATATCCAAAAAATAAAATAAAATAAAGAAGAAACATATATCCATATAAAATATTTTAATAAACTTTGTTCTCCATAAAGTAGATTTAGGAATAAGATGGTCACCCCTACATTGTGAACTTTTTCTGGATGCCTGGATGTGGCTCATCCAGAATCACTTAAAAACTGGGAAAATAATAGAATATATTAGAGCTCTTATACATGTTTTTGCTTCTACTTTAAACTTCTATACACAGGACAGTTCACTAACCCATAAAGCAACTCTTTTTGGTTTCATGTGATAAGATCATTTGAAATAAATACCCGTGGGATGATGCCACCACAAAGTTCCCTTATCTAAGTTCAACACTAAAATCAATTTCTTCAAATTGAATACTATGTCAACAACTAAAGCAAGCTTGCTGTATTTTATATTTGTACTATGTATTTCCATACAAACATAAAAATTTTAGAACTAAAGGTGCCTTTGCATTGATATGTAAATTGACTATAGCAGTGTTTGTTTTGACTATGATGTTATTTGTTTTGACTATGACTATTTTTTTTCATAAAAAGCTGTTCTCAAATTCACAATATGGATTCATAAATGGTGCCTTAGAAACAAAGAGAATTAACACGAAGATTTGACTGACTCAATGAATACTGCGTTAGTAGCAAAGTGACTAGATTCTAGACTAGCTTCTTCTATCAACTGGCTCTTAGGCAATAGATTTTATGATATCTGCCAAGTCCCTCACTTCCCTGAAACTTTCCCAACCCAAAATGCATGGTAAAAGTACAGATGTTTAAATTTCCCCATCAGTTGGAGATTCATATATTAATAGAAGACAATAAAGGCACTATAATGCCACAACAATGTTAAAGCCATAAGCATTTCTCAAAACTTACAGTTTCTGTATCGCTATTGTGTAAACACACCTGCCTGGGTCCACACCTGCAGCTTGAATAGCATCAATTCAGACCTTTATACTGAGATCACTATGTAAATTAGAGAATGATTCTACAAATGATTTAGCATCTTGTTTATTCGATAATAGTTAATACAATCAGAATATAATTTACTACTACACAGTAACTAAGCAACAAAGACAAAAAAATCTAAGAAAAAGTAAGGCATAAAGGAAGAGTTCATGCATAACACTTTCCAGAGAAGTGTCATGGATAATTGGGTAATGATAATTGACAATAGATCATCTATGTGGAGGATGTATTTCAAGCAAAACAAACCTTGTCTTTTCATTCTTCTCAGTATTTTCATTCATGTGGTTATTAGTCACAAAGTCATCCATAATTTGTTAAAGCATAACTTTGGGGGTGGGGTATACATCACAACACAAGGGTCTATTATAATTGTGAGCACCTGTTGTGTTTCTTAATGACTCCTATCAAGTTCATCCCTTCATGATAACACTTTATAATGGAGCTTCCTGGTCCTAGGATATATTCTGAAAGGAAGACAAAGTAACTGAGGGATCCAGCTCTTCCAGTCTCTGACATCTCTTGTTGTCACGAAGAAGGCAGTTGTCAATTTGACTTTTCCCATATTTTGTTGAGAAAATACAAATTTTACAGTATCTGTGAATGGGTTTTAGACATTTGCTGGAATAATGGTACATAAGCGGAATGCTCTTATTATTTTTCTTTATCATTTTTTATATTAATTACAGTTTATTTACTTTGTATCCCAGCTGTAGCCCCCTATCTCATTCCCTCCCAATCCCACCCTCCTTCCCTCATCTCCTTCCTGCCCTCTAAGTCCACTGATGGGGGAGGTTTTCCTCCCCCTCTATCTGATCCTAGCTTATCAAGTCTCTTCAGAGCTGGCTACAATGTCCTCTTCTGTGGCCTAGCAAGGCTGCTCCTCCCTCTGGGGGTGGGGGAGGTCAAAGAGCCAGCCATTGAGTTCATGTCTGAGACAGTCCCTGTTCCCCTAACTAGGGAACCCACTTGGATACTGAGCTGCAATGGGCTATATCTGGGCAGGGGTTCTAGATTGTATCCATTCATGGTCCTTGGTTGGAAAAACAGTCTCATAAAAGACCCCTGTGCCCAGATATATTTGGTCCTTGTGGAGCTCCTGTCCTCTCCAGGTCATACTAACTCCCCCTTCTTTCATATGATTTCCTGCATTCTGCCCAAGGTTTGGTTATGAGTCGCAGCATTATATTCTTATGGAATAACTACATGATAGCAAACAAACACAAGAAACCAGTCAATTGTTATTGAAATTGTCTTATTAATTACATAGAGACAGTTACTTCTGCTCAGTTTTTTGGCTCTGTTGGTCTCCTTTTGGAGTTCCTGTCCCCTCCAGGTCTTCCTATCTCCCTCTTCTTTCATAAAAATTCCATGCACTCTGCCCAAAGTTTGGCTATGAGTTTCAGCCTCTGCTTAGATACCTCCATCAGTAGAATCTTTCAGAGGCCCCCAGTCTTAGGTTCCTGTCCTGTTCCCTGCCTTATCCTACTTCCAATGTTTATAGTGTTTGTCCTTCTGAATGAGGATTAAGCATCTTCCCTAGGTTCTTCCTTGTTTAGCTTCTTTAGGGGTATATATTTTAGTATGTTTATCCTATATTATATAGCTAATATCCTCTTCTGAGTAAGTGTATACCATGTGTGTCTTTCTACTTCTGGGATACCTCACTCAAGATGATCTTTTCAGGTTCTCACCATTTGCCTGCAAATTTCATGATCTCCTAGTTTTTAATAGCTGAGTAGTATTCCATTGTGTAAATGTACCACAATTTCTGTATCCACTCCTCTGTTCAGGGACATCTAGGTTGTTACCAGCTTTTGGCTAATACAAGCTGCAAACATGGTTGAGCAAATGTCCTGGTTGTATAGATGAGCATGCTTTGGTTATATGCCTAGGAGTGTATAGCTGGATCTTGAGGAAGCACTATTCACAATTTTCTGAGAAAGCAGCAGATAGATTTCCAAACTGGTTGTACAAGTGTACATTCCCACCAGCAATGGAGGAGGGTTCTCCTTTCTTCACATCCTCTCCAGCAGGTATTGTCACATGAGTTTTTGATCTTAGCCATTGTGCTGGTGTAAGGTGAAATCTCAGGGTTGTTTTGATTTTCATCTCCCTGATGGCTAGGGACTTCTGGGAAAGTAGTTCCATTGGTAAAGAGCTTGTAAGCAGCTTTTGAATTCCATCACCAGTGCCACGTGGACCTGATATGATATTACATGCCTATAATCCCAGCACTCAGGAAGCAGATGCAGAAAAGCAAAAGTTTCAGGCTATCCTTAAGCCAAGAATAGGCTTGGACTCTTTCTCAGGAAAATTAAAGGAAACAGACATGTTCTTCATTAATACATCTTATTGCTTTGAGCCAAACTCCACTGTCAGTTTTGTTTTTAATATTATGACTTCTCATAGTTGAAGCTTGATTAAAGTATCAAATTTTTCATCCTCTAGCAGCATGTTTAAGAAACAACTCTTTGGGTACTTAGATATTGGCAATTTGTCTGAATTCATATCTTTGTTACATTGATAGGTTTGTTGCAAACAACATAAATAAAAATGCAATCCTCTATCAAAGCAAAAAGTTCTGTTTAGAGAAATGCTTGGTTGTTTACATGGGTAAAAGTAAGGACACGATTAGCCTGAAGTACCTAGTTGGTCAAGAAGATAAGGAAGTGTTCAAAAATGTATGCCACAGTGACACAGAAGACAGTTGGGATGTGATGTCACTGAACAAGAATACAGTACAATTTGAGCACTAAATTAGTCTTACAGTGGTAATACATAGAATAAATATATGGAGGAAGGTTTTCAGAAATTTAAGTGTCAACTGATAAGATGTGGGCTGGAGTTGTAAAATTGCGATTTTGCAGACATCATGTCATAACTTAGCCCTGAAAGGAATAATCAATGGACACAGAATCAAAAGAAACAATCAGGGGACTGAGAATCTTTCTCAGTGATTGAGTGTCTGCTTATCATGCCTAAGTCTCCGGGTTCTATGTACAGCACACATTCTGATGAAAAGTACGAGTATGCCGGCATCCTCTCAGAAGACATGTCTCCACAAATGTACAATTTTGAGCTTCAATAGATAAAACAAGAGCCATACTACCCAAGTAACCTTAGCAATAAGGATCATATGAATACAGTATACTTCCATATTTGAGTGGCTACCCATTTTGAGAAAGACACACCACCTCACTACAAGTCTATAATTTCTAATCATAAAAAATAAATAAATAAAAACAGCCCAATTTGGAAAAGATAGGGGTGATATGATTTTAAATTCTAATATTACAAGGTGATGAGAACCTATAGAAATATTGTCCCTAGTTTAAAAACTATAAAAAATTTATATTTCATCTAAGACAGTTTATACTCAAATATTAAAAAATAAACAAAGACAACATAAATAACTGTCACCGTTAGCTTCATTCATCAACTTAACCCAAACCCAAAAAACTAACTAAATAAATGGCTTGATCAGATGGCCCTGGGTCTGTATCACTGAGACATTTTCTTAATTGCTATTGATTGAGGAGGGCCTAGTTCAGTGTGGGTAGGATCACCCATAGAAGGATGGCCTGGGATGTATACAAAAGAAATAAAATACTTCTGAATTGTTTATATGTTCTGTCTTGTATCATTATATAGTTGAAAATGTTTCCAGCTCACTGTTTGAAAATTACAAGATTTGATAGAATGTTTGGTAAGAAATAAAATTGCAAAGGAACATAGTGGGAACCTTGTGGGGATGATGAAAAGAATTTAGACCTTGATTATGCCTTTGCTTATACAGCTGCTCTTACTTGCCAAAATACACCCATTTGTACACTTTGAATTAGTGGGTTTAAGTGTGTATAAGAATCATCAAGAGCTTAATTAAAAAGAGAAAAGGGGCAGAATTCAATTATTTCAAATACTAAATATGTGCATTTAGAGGCAGAACAAAGAAGGATTACTTGCATTTGTATCTCAAGAGGACAGTTTTTAGTGGATAAAACCATACCATTTGATGGTGGTTTATTCCAGCCAGGGTGAACATAAACCACAGGTTAAGCTGCATAATTAAATCATTTCTAAAGCATATTATGATGAGTAAAAAATGCTTTTATATGAACTTCTATTTCATAATGAGCATAAAATTTGATTAAGTAAAACTCAAAAAATTCAATGAAATTTTATCCTGGGGTCCTTCATATTTTCCAGGATCCTGAAAACACCACTTACAGTCCTCAGATGTTCTTGGTAAGAAGAGAATGTTTGTGTACATTTCCTCACCTCCTGTTATTCCCAAGTGTTGATGGTGATTACCAATTTACACTTCGAGGACTGAGGCCCAACTCAGATGATCCCTGCACCAGACTCTCCTTCTCACTTTCCCTGTGCTGCCTGATTGTCTGCATTCAGCTTCGGTGACCATCTGTTGTGCAGCAATTTCCTCCAAATTGACAAATTCCCTCTAGGAATCTAGGAATGAGAGGGGAAAATCATGAGACTCTGAAACATAAACCTTCCATGTCTGGAAAATCTGAAACTTTTAACATTTCTGAGACCCTTCCCCAAGGTTATTAAAAATCATAATCAGCTGATGAGAAAGGAGACTGGCAAGCCAAGGTGCCCAGAGGAGACCCCTCGACCTGTCAGACTGCCTCTAACTCCTAAAAAGAGCTCCAGAGCAAGAGCTTTCATGGAGCTTCCCACATGGGGTAGGGAAGGTTAGAATGATTCAGCTGCCTTTGAGTCATCCGTGTTCCTATAAATAACTCCCATATTCCTGTGAGTAACTCCTGTAAACTCATTATTTCACTAAGGTGGGATTTGATAATATTACTGCTTTGGTCTTCCTTCCTCCTGGAGAGAGTAGATAATTGTTCATGTCTCCCCAAGAAAAGTGTCATGCAATACCACCTACCTCAGGACAATCATTTGTGGCTATCCTCCCAAAACTTGGCATTTAAAAATAATTCCCTTCACTACGTACCCTGCACTTTAGAAAACTATGGTAAAATAAAGGACGGTTGGTATTTGTACCATTTCATTGGCTTTTTCCTGCACAAACTGAGAATATTCTGTCAGTTTCTGCCAAGAAACTCAAACTAACTATGCCATTTTCTCTAATGGACTTCCTGCCTAGGATCATGATAGCTAGCTCTAAAATGGAATGTTGTCGTATCAATCCAATAAAGCTTCGGAGGTCCCAATCTTTCAATTCTTTGGTGTAAGTATGAAAAGAGACTTTAAAGTCAATTTATGCCTCAGAATATCCTAAAAGCCAACTCATAGAAAAGCATTTCTGTATAAACATTGACCAAGATAATTTTGACAAACTACCATACAACCTACAACTCATCCACTAAAATGGAAAAAGACATCTCACTGGTGCCTGAAAACACTTAAAAAATGAAGCAGTAACTGTTAATTTTAACTAAACATGTCTTCCTGACAAAGCCCCCACAAATAAGCCACAGCTAAGAAATGGAAGAGTCTGAGTTTAAATCCAAGTAGTTGTTAACCATTAAAGGGAACAGTTACCATTAGCAGATATTTCCTGTATTAATAATATGCCTTCAAAGTACCTTATACTTCTTTCTAGCTCAAATAGCTTGAGGAGAACTGAACTTGCTGAAAGGAATTCTTAGATGCCATATTTATTGCTAGCAAGCGAGGCTCTGTCTGATGCAGTCGTACTTCCCTTACTGGAGGATCCGCATGAGGCCTAAGCTGTCCATCTGCTACATCATTGTAAGGGGCCTAGGTCCAGTTCCAGCATGGTTGATGCTTCAGTATAAAAAAGCCCCTCTGGGATCTGGTTAGTTAGCACTGTTGTTCTTCTTGTGGAGCTCCTGTCACCTAAAGTTCCTTTTCTCTTTTCTCCCAATTATCCACAAGATACCCTACACATCACCCAGTGTTTGGCTGTGAGTCTCAATATCAGTTTTGAGGTGCTGCTTGGTAGAGCCCTTCAGAGGACAACTCTGTCAGGCTCCTGTCTGCAAGTTTAGCAGAGCATCATTCACAGTGTCAAGGACTGAAACTCTCCAATACGGTGGGTCTTTGGTTGGACCAGGCATTGGTTAGGTATTCCCTCAATCTCTGATCTATCTTTATCCCTGAATCTAGTAAGCAGCGTAAATTTTGGGTTGAAGTTTTTGTGGGTGGGTTCGTGTTCCCCTCCTTCTGCTAGGAAACTAGTCTAGTTAGTGGGTGTCTACATAGCCTCCACAGTCTCTGCTACTAGGAGTCTCTGCTTGAGTACCCCTCATATCTTCCCAAGGGCCTACCCTGACTTAGGTCTCCAGCTTGTCACAGAAATAGCCCCACCCTCACTTTCTATTTTCTCTGCAGTGCTTCAGTTCTTTTGCCCTTGCTCTCTCCAGGTCTGTTCCCCACCCTTTCAACCCTCTACATCCCGTCTTCTACCCTGTTCCCTCTCTTCAGCCACTACCTCTGTCTATTCTATGCCCTCTTCTGAATGAGATTTATGCATCCTCCTTTGGGTCCTCTATCTCACTTATCTTCCTTGGGTCTGTGTGTCATAGTATGATTATCCTGTACTACGTGGCTAAAATCTACTTGTAATCTACATGTGTGTCTTTCTGGGTCTTACCTCACACAGGATAATCTTTTCTAGTTCCATCCATTTGCCTGCAGATTTCATGACTTCTTTCTTTATAATAGCTGAGTAGTATTACACTGTGTAAATGTGCCACAGTTTGTTTATCGGGTCATCTAGGTTGTCTCCAGATTCTAGCTATTGTGAATAAAGCTGTTACGAACATAGTTGAGTAAGTGTCCTTATTGTATTTTAGAGCATCTTTTGGGAATATACCCAAGATAGGTATAGCTGGGTCTTGAGGTAAAGCTGTTCCCAATTTTCTGAGAAAGTACTAAATAGGTTTCCAAAGTTGTTGTAGTTTATACTCCCAAAAGCAATGGAGGAGTATTCCCCTTTCTCCACACCCATGCCAGAACATGCTCTTGCTTAAGAATTTGATCTTAGCCATTCTGACCTGTGTGAGATAGAATCTCAGAGTCATTTTGATTTGCATTTCCCTGATGACTAAGGAAGTTGAATATTTCTTTAAGTGCTTCTCGGCCATTTAAGAGTCCTCTGTTGAGAATCCTCTGTTTAGCTATGTGCCCCATATTTTAATTGGGTTATTTGTTTATTGATGTTTGATTTCTGGAGTTCATTATATATTTTTGATATTAGTCCTTCATTGGATGTAGGGTTGGTGAAGATCTTTTCCCAATTTGTAGACTGTTTCATTCTGTAGCCTTTATTATGTGTAGATATGAGCCTTGTATTCCCTGATCTCTCCAAGACACATCATGAAGGGATATCAGATTTTTGTCAAGGTTTTTTCTGTATCTAATGAGATGATCATGTGAATTTTTTCATTGAGTTTGTTTATATGGTGGATAGCATTGTTGGATTTTCATATAGTGAACTATCCTTGCATCCCTGTGATGAAGCCTACTTGATCATAGTGCATAATGAATTTGATGTGTTCTTGGATTCAATTTGCAAATATTTTTAATATCTTTGCATCGATGTTCATGAGTGAAACTGGTCTGAAATTCTTTCTTTGTTGAATCCTTGTGTGGTTTAGGTATCAGGGTGACTGTGGCTTCATAGAATAAATTTGGCAATATTTCTTCAGTTTCTATTTTGTGGAATAGTTTGAGAAATATTGGTATTCACTCTTCTTTGAATGTCTGATAGAATTCCATGCTGAAACCATCTAGACCTGGGCTTTTTGTGACTGTGAGACTTTTGATGACTGCTTCGATTTCCTTAGGGGTTATAGGACTGTTTAAACTGTTTACCTGATCTCATTTAACTTTGATAAGTAAAATCTATCAAAAAATTGTCCATTTCCTTCAGATTTTCCAATTTTGTGGAATATAGGCTTTTGATGTAAGACCTATTAAATTTTTGGATTTTGTCAGTGTCTGTTATGTTCCCCTTTTCGTTTCTCATTTTGTTAATTTGGATACTCTCCCTCTGCCTTTTAGTTTGCTTGGCTAAGGGTTTGTCTATCTTATTGATTTTCTCAAAGAAACAGCTCTTAGTTTTATTGATTCTTTTTATCATTCTCTTTGTTTATGATTTATTGATTTCAGAACTGAGTTTGATTATTTCCTATCATCTACTCTTTTTGGTGTGTTTATCTCTTTCTATTCTAGAACTTTCAAGTGTGCTGCTGAGTTACTAGTATGGGATGTCTCCAACTTCTTTTCTATTAAAGTGGTTAGATTTATTATTATTGTTATTATTATCATATTTATTTACTGGCTTTGTATCTGAGTTGTAGCCCCCACTCTTATCTCTTCCCAGTACCACCCTCTCTTCCTCTTCCTCCCCTATTCGTCTTCCCTAGTCCACTGAGAGAGAAGTCCTCCTACTGTCTGACCCTAGCCTATGAGGTCCCATCAGGACTGCCTGGATCCTCTTCCTCTGTGGATTGGCTAGGTCACTCCACCAGAGAGAAGTAATCAAGGAGCAGGCAACCTAGTTCATGTCAGGAACTGTCTCTTCTCCGCTTACTAGGAAAGCCACATGAGACTCGGCTATCTATGGCTACATACGAGCAGGGGGTCTAAGTCCTCTCTATGCATGGCTTTTGGTTGATGCATTCTTTGCAGTGCCACCTGAGCCCTGTTTTTCTTGGCATTTTTGGTCATTTGTGTGGCTCCTGTCCCCTCCATGTCCTTATATATCTCCCTTTTTCCATAAGATTCCCTACTCTCTGTCCAAAATTTGATTACGAGTCTCTGCATCTGTTTCAATCCCCTGCTGGGTGGAGTCTTTTAGAGAGCATCTGTGGTAGGCTTCCATCCTGTTCCCTCTCTTCTACCACTTCCAGTGTCTCTCCTGTTTTCCCTTCTGAATGAGAATTAAGCATTTTCCCTGGGGTCCTCCTTCTTGTTTGGCTTCTTTAGGTCTGTAAATTTTAGTTTGTTTATCCTATATTATATGGCTAATATGTACTTATAAGTGAGTATGTACCATATACAATTTCCGTATAAAGACACTTAGTGGTATGAACTTTTCTCTTAACACAGCTTTCATTGTGTCCCATAAGTTTGGGTATGCTGTGTCTTCATTTTCATTGAATACTAGGAAGTCTTTAATTTCTTTATATTTCCCTGACTCTATGGTAGTTGAGCAGGTAGTTGTTCAGTCTCCATGAGTTTGTAGGCTTTCTATTCTTTTAAGTTTCAGGTTTAATCCATTGTGGTCTGATAAGATGCAGGGGATTATTTCAATATTCTATATCTGTTGAGGTTTGCTTTGTGTCCAAGTATATGGTCAATTCTGGAAAACGTTCCATGAGATGCTGAGATGGTATATTCTTTTATGTTCAGGTGAAATGTTCTGTAGGTATCTGTTAGATCCATTTGATTCATGATTTCTGTTAGCTTCTTTATTTCCCCATTTAGTTTCTGTCTTGAAATAGTAGAGGGTGTTAAAGTCCCCCACTATTAATGTATGGAGTTTGAAATCTGATTTAAATTTTAGTAATGCTTCTTTTACAAATGAAGCTGCCCTTGCTTTGGAGACATAGATGTTCAGAATTGAGACACAGTCTTGTTGGATATTTTCCTTTGATGAATATGAAGTGTCTTTCTCCATCTTTTTTGATTAATTTTGGTTGAAAATCTATTTTATTAGATACTAGAATGGCTACTTCAGCTTGATTCTTAGGTCCGTTTGCTTGGAAAACCTATTTCCAGTCCTTTATTCTGAGGAAATAAATATCTATCTTTTTCTTTTCTTTTTCTTTTTTTTTTTTTTTGATAAGGTGTGTTTTTTGGATGCAGCGGAAAGATGGAAAGATGGGTTCTGTTTTTGTATCCATTCTGTTAACCTATGTCTTTTTATTAGGGAGTTGATACCATTGATGTTGAGAGATAGTAATGATCAGTAGTTGTTACTTCCTGTTATTTTGATGTTGGTGATGGTTGTGTGTGTGTGTGTGAGATTCCCTTTTTTGGTTTTGCTGATGTGTGGTTATTTATTGCCTATGTTTCCCTGTGTGTAGTTGGCTTTCTTAGGTTGGAGTTTTCCTTCTAGTATCTTTTGTAGGGCTGGATTTGTGGATAGGTACTGTTTAAATTTGTTTTTGTCGTGGAAGGTCTTGTTTTCTCAATCTATGGCGATTTATTAAAAATTGTTGGATATGGTAGTTGTGACTGACATCAGCAGTCTCTTAATTTCTGTATGATATCCGCCCAAGCCCTTCTTCCTTTTAGTTTCTGGTGAGAAGTCAAGTGTAATTCTGATAGGTTTGCCTTTATATATGACTTGGCATTTTTTCCCTTACAGCTTTTAATAGTGTTTCTTCATTTCATACATTTAGTGTTTTGATTATTATGTGACAGGAGGATTTTCTTCTCTGGCCCAAACTATTTGGAATTCTGTAAACATCTTGTATGTTTATAGGCCTCTCTTCTTTAGGGTAGAGAAATTTTCTCCTATGATTTTGTTGAAAATGTTTTCGGGGTCTTGGAACTGAGTCTTCTTGTTCTAGTCCTATTAGTCTTAGGTTTGGTCTTTTCATATTGTCCCAGAATTATTAGATGTTCTTGGATGTGCTAAAACCTTTTTTTTTTTAATTTTTTGACTTATGTATCAATTTCTTCGATTTTATCTTCTACTGCTCAGATTATTTCTTCCATCTTTTATATTCTGTTGATGATGCTTGTGTTTGTCATCTTCCCTAGTTTTTCCATCTCCAGGATTGCCTCAGACTGTGTTTTCTTTATTGCTTCTAAGTTTCATTTTTAGGTCTTGAACAGTTTTAATAATTTCCTTGTTTGATTGTAGTTTCCTGTATTTTTTTAAGGGTTTTGTTCAATTCTTTCACCTATTTGATTGTATTTTCCTGTGTTGCTTTGAGAGCTTTATTTTCCTCCTTTAAGGCCTTTATCATTTTCATAACCCCAGCTTTAAAATCATTTTTTTTCTTTTTTTTTTTTCCTGCACTTCAAGTGTGATAGTATCTCCAGGGCTTGCTGTGTTAGGACAGCTGGTTTCCTGTGGTGTCACAGGGCTCTGAGTTTTGTTGCTTGTGTTATTACACTGGCTTCTAACCTTTTAGTTGACCCTGGTGTTAGCTGGCCTGGTGGTCCCTCCACTGTGTTTACTGTCTATGTCTCAGGTTGGCCAGGCAGAAGGGGAACAAGCAGAAAGATCTCCAAGCTGAAAGCTGCTCCATTGCCACACAGACCTTCTTGAGTTAGGGGGTAATGGTGTTTGGGTCCTGAACCCAGCCCACCTCTGCTGGGTTCTCTGTAGGTGACCCAGGTTGGCCAGGCAGATGGGGAGCTGACAGAAAGATCTCCAAGCTGTCAAACATGCTCAGTGACACTAAGTTGAACATGCTCAGGAGGTAGCCTGTCCCTGAAGTGCTTTCCTATATGAACATGTTTGAATTTCTCCTGTGAAATCTCCATGTTTATTTTGTTGAAAAGGACATTTCTTTGGATATGACCCTACCATCTTCTGACCGGCTGCAGATAATAAATCCTTTGTTTCTACTTCATTGTTGGGCATACTTTATTTGGATTTGTACTCACTGGGATGTGATCTCATATCACTTAGTTACGAGAATCTGACCTACGTATTTATATTTTTAAAACTGACATGAGTTTGCTTTGTGTTCTCCTGTTCAAATTCAAACACTTGCATTCCAAATGCCAGTACTCAGAATGTAACTGTATTTGAGCAAACATCGCCAAAGCCATGATTAAAGCAGGAAATTGAGTGGAGAGTGTTGCTTGTAATCCCATTATTCAGGAAGCTGAGGCAGGAGGATGGGGAATTCCAGGCCATTATGGACTAGAAGGGATCTGTCTCAAAAATCTCAATTAATTAGTAATCAGGTAAAAATTAAAGGCCTTTTGTGGGTATGTAATACAAGAGGTGCTCTTCTAGGAAGGGACAAAATCAACAGGGCTGTACTCAACACAAAATTAAGGTCAAATGAGGGCACACCTCTTTGCACACTAAGAACAGTGACCTAATTAAAAAAAAAAATCCAACAACTGCATCTTAGACTTCCAGCTTCCAGGTTGTAGAAGAATAAACTGACATTGCTTAAGGCCATCGGCATGTGCTACTCTATCAGAATGGTCCTATCAAGTGAGCATAGTACATGAATTAAATTCTAATCTTTTCCTTCTAGATTCTAGATTCTGGAGAGTTCCAACACAAAGACTTCATGAAAAGTTAAGCCATGTCACTTACACAAGACACTCAAGACAGTAAGAAAACATCACATCAGCAAGCTTAATTTACCACTAAAAATCAATGGGACCACATTCTCCTCACTTAGTTAGTATTGTGCCAACACTTTCTTCTTCCTCTGAACACTACCTGTCAGTGTTCTTATTGGAATGCTCTTTTGTTCTACTTTTATCTAAGGAACTACTAAGGATTTTTTTTCTATGAAACACAACCATATTCTTTATTTTATGCATCTATTTCTGATGAGAAGGCATCACACTTAAATATTGCAATCACTAGCCTTAGCCCAACCACAGCTTTTGTATTTCCATGCTAGCCACTGACCCATATAGTCATTAAACACACAGAAGGCTGCTGCACTGAATGCCCTTCAAAATCATCCTCAGCCTTGTTACAAAAACACTTTCTTGTGAAAGAGTTGGAGTCCATTCATATTGTTCCACGTACAACACAAAATCCCCAAATTCCAGGTTCAAAGCAGAGAATTTGTCTTGGGCAGTGAATGATTCATCTCAACCAGCCACTATAGAAAATAGATGGTTTATTTGTTTGCTCAAACATGGCCCAGGCTGGCATAGGATTACCCTCCTCCTGCCTCAGCCTTCATCCAACTCTAACATTAAATTATTTCTTTGATTACTAAAAATAACCTAAGCCTAAAATTATTATTAACTATGAAGGGAAGGATAAAAATTAAAAATTAAGATATAATAAGTAAATTAATTTTTAATTTTTTTACTTGTCTCCACTTTTCTTCTCTTAAGGATCTTATGTTTGTACTGATAGACTATGTCTAGACTAGGTATGCTCATATCTTTCGTGGCTTTCTTATTAAATTATTTGAAATAAAGGTCAATACAGATTTCAGACTAACAAGAAGTTTTATTCAAAAGCAGCAAAACCATATTACATATCAGAAATACACTGCAATTGAGCAGTGAAGCACATGAGTAAGAAAGTACTCATGGGCTACTATTATTTTTTGTTGGTGGGGGGCTTCCTTTTATAGGGTTCAAGAATAGAAATTAGGTTGATAATGGGTATGGTCCAGACAATTCTCTACTTTTATTGCAGGCTTGGATTTTGTAAGCTTTGGTTACTTCATTATTTTCCCTATGATGCATCTGATTTTAAACATACCTGTTCCCAATTATGCATACATTAGATGCTAAGTAGGAGCTACTTCCTGAAACTTCACTCAGAAGACACAAACTATCATTGCACACACCACACATTCCAAACCAGAAATGCAGGTCTGGAAGTTCAATATGACTTGGTTTCACACTGTGGTCCTAGGGAATATTTGCCTCCTTTTCCAATGTGTTGTTTGAGCCCTGGGTGGGGAGGGAGGGGCGGGCATTTGATAGAAACATACATTTTATGTCTAAATGTTCCAAGTTTTCTCACTCTCTGAATAATGTCTGGCTGTGGATCTCTATATTTTTCCCATCTGCTCCAGGAAGAAGCTTCTCCAATAATGGTTGAACAAGGCACAGATTTATGAGTATGTCACAATGTTAAATGTCTTTAACAAAGCCATTTATTGCTATCTTTCTTTAATATAACAGTAGATTTTTTTTTATTCTAGTCCCCCTATTTATTTTCCATTAGATATGGAATCTTTCTTAGGGATAGAAGGAGGGGATCTGAAGGATGCACAGGAAGGAGAAATTCAGGGTGTGTCCCCAGGATATGCTTAGTCTCCTGAGAATGGGAACAGAGAAGGGGGATCACAGCTAGTAACTCTCTTCTAGAGATCTGGGGATGAGACTGAGGAGATTGAATTTGAGGAAATGAGGAAGAGTGAGGGTCTAAAGATCACTTATCTACTCTTCCTCAATTACCTCATTGTTTTAAACTTTTTACTGAAAAGATTTAACTTCCTTGATTAGATTTTTCCATTTTTAACACTATTGTGAGTACAACTATTTCCCTGATCTCTTTCTCAGTATGTTTATTATTGGTGGAAAGGATTCTGACTTTCATGTGTTAATTTTATGTTTTGCCATTTTGCTGAAAGTGTATCAACTTTAATGATTTTTCTGGTGGACTCTTTGGGGTTTTTTGAGGTATAGAATTATATCAGAACTCAGAAAACTAAACACACAAAAAAGAAGTAACTCAATTAATAATTGGTTAGGAAACTGAACAAAGATTTTTTTCAGAAGAATACAAATATATAATAAATATATTTTAAGTGTTCAATACCTTTATCCATCAGGAAATTTTATTTATCTATCTATTTATTTATTTATTTATTTTTAAATTTTATTTTATTTTTTAAATATTAGTTAGAGTTTATTAATTTTGTATCCCAGCTGTAGCCTGCTTCCTCATTCCCTCCCAATCCCACCCTCCCTCCTTCTTGTCCTCCCTTCCCCTTTCCAAATCCACAGATAGGGGAGATCTCTCCTTCCATCTGACCCTAGCTTATCAGGTTTCTTCAGGACTGGCTGCAATGTCCTTCTCTGACCTAGCAAGGCTGTTCTTCCCTCGGTGGGGGGAGAGGTCAAATTAAAATTATTTTGAGAACAAAACAAATGACAAAAATTTTGATGAGAATTCCAAGGGAAAGGAAACTATCACTCAGTGTTGCCCAGAATTAAAAATTGTACAGGCAGTATGAAAATTAGTGTGGAGAGTCCTCAAAAAGCTAAAAATAGATATACTATATGACACAGCTATATCAGTTCTGAGCATATAACTAAAAGACTTGATATTCTTCTGTAGTGCTTGTCTGTCCATGTTAACTGCTATTCACAGCATAAGTGATATGGAGACAGCCTAGATACCCTTCAGCTGATATATAGATAATGAAAATGTGCTGCATATACACAGCTGTGAAGAAAAATTAAACTTTGAAATTTTTAGTAATTTGTTAAAACAGAAAAAAACATACTGAATGAAGTAACACAGAACCAGAAAGACAAATTCTACACATTCTTTCCCATATACCGGTCCTAGCTTTGAGTCATTAGATTAATTGAGTCATTAGATTAATCTGTTTAAATTATAAAAATCTATAGAAAGCACAAGCCTGTAATTGGGACATTGGAAATAAAATATTTTGATAAGGAAAGATAGTATAATACAACTGATCTGCGGGAGATGAAGGGCTGCAGAAAAGGAACTAATACTGAAGAGTATTTGTCCAAATCCAGATAGCTTGTTCTCTGGGAGGTCCCTAACCCTTTGACAGAGTAATATGACATCTTAAACGTGTGGCCCATAGTCATAGATATCCTTGGATGCATGCAGCCTATGAACTGGGACATGCCTGAATGCCCAAATTTCCTAATTTGATTTTATGAGTCCAGCATATTTCTAATTTTTTGTTTTGTTCTAGAGTACAATGTATTCTCTTAAATGGTTTGAATTCTTCTCCTTTCATTATTAAGCCTTCCTTTTTACCTCTACCTTGGAGTATGTGAAATGGAGTAATGTAATGTTCCATGCTTCACCAAAACTGCTTAATAAACAACTTCTACAGAAAAGTCAAAAATTAAGAAAAATTGAATCATTCCTTTAAACCTACAGGATCACAAAAACAAATTACAAAAGACAGAAATTACTATTGATGTTATTTGAATCTGGATTTTCAGGAGAGTTGTGAAGAATGTAAGAAATATAAATCTTTGAAATGAAATAGCTGGAGGTTTGATTTTGCTTGTTTTCCTTTCATTTTGCCTTTGGCTTCCCACTTTACTCTCATCAGTCTCCTCTTGAAGGAATCAATGTTGACAACTTGGTACATATGTAATCTTCCCTGTGATCTTTATAATCTTACAGTAATTCATAGACATAAATATTTTAGTAGATATGTATAAACCAAACATACCTCATCAACTTTAGTTCTTAAATGGAATCACATTTAATAGACTCTAAATTTTGTTTTCTTATCCTATGTATACCCTATGGCAACCCTTTTAAGTAAATTTGTCTATCATTAACCCATTCCTTTTAATGACTGCATAATATTACATTCTATGAAAGGAATATCTGTTATTTACCTTTTCTAGTCTGAAAAGCATTCATTTGTATTTGCAATTCTTGGCCAGTGTAAACAAATCTTTAAACATAAATCTTCTTAGACTGGCATTTTTATTTCCATGAGGTAGATTCCTAGCAAAAATATTGCAGTATTGAAGGTTACATATATTTTTCACATTAACAGATGTTGCCAGATTCCTTTCCAAAGAGGAAAAAATAAAACAATCAAACAAAAAAGCCAAAAACAAAACAGTCCCAAAATTACAAATTAAGAACAAGTGAAAATCTGTACTTAACCCTAAATATTGTTTTCAGTTTCCCCATAAGCTTTCTATATAATCAAAGAGATGGTTATGTAAATAAATAATTAATCACTGAATCACAGATTCACTTTGACAGCTCTGCCAGCTGAACCAGCCCTTAACATTCTTGAAAGAAACATGGGAAAATGGGAGGGAGGATAGGCAGAAAGCAGGAAAATCTGTTCTCACACTTAAGAGAGGCAGGTGACAGTTGACATCTTCATAAAGCAAATAGCAAATACATTTTCTTCACGTTGTATGCATCTGAAGTGCTGTCACCTAATAGGCAGCTGTACTGAAGTATGCTCATGACATCTGCTTTTAAAATGGCTTGCCAGAGAACTATTTTTGAGACTCTACTCTGAAAATCTCCAAGGCTCTTGCTAATGCTATGGTTCTGAAAATGCTAAAGAGCCATTAAATCATATTTATGTCAATGGCAGCTCTTCAGACCTTGGTTAATTCTTTTCATGGCAGTGAAGGGGAAAAAAACAGACTACATTTGGCAGTGGTACATCCCCAGATTCCACACTGTGCCAATGAGCCTTACTTGAAACATTCACCAAGGCATTCAGCTGCTGCAGACCACCCCAGTGCAGCTCAGCAGATGGTGAAAACAGTGTCTGAAGCAACTGGGGCCATTTTAGGCTTCAGGAAACGTAGCACGTGCTGCAGGTCCCCAAATGATGGCCAACTTTGCTTTCACAGTATCTTTTCTCTTGATGTGCGAGCTATTTTCTCCTTTTTGCTTGCCTCACTCTGCACTTAACATGATGGTATTATATGTCAATGAACTGGAGAAGAGGTTATAAATCAGAGAGGATGATTGCATGGCAATTAAGGAGAATACTTCTGGGTATCTTATGCAGAATGCTGAAAGACTGCTGTGTTAACAGATTTTCTTCTTGGAGCTTACACTATTTCTTTCTATGAATGCATAATTCTATCTTCCGATGAATCCAGAGTTTGACTTGAGAGAAATCTCAGAGGGCTTGAGATCAGAGGTATTTTAATGAGTAGCTACAGGAAAGTTTGAGCAAGTAATGTTAAAGAAATTAGAGTCGGAATTAAGTTTATGTAACTTGTTTTAATAGCCACTTCTTCAATTGCTGTTCCTCTGTGTTCCAGTGGGATGAACCAATAGGTGCTATTTCACTACACTTCTTCTTGCTTTTCTTTTTCATTTCAGGCCTTTCCTTCTTGGAGTCTTCATTTTCCTGCTGCACATTAATTCTAAAATTATTCAGGATGTTGCAACAACCAAGACTGTACTTTGGTCTCAGTGCTCACTGTTCTGTGAAATTTCCTAGGGTAATTTAATATGAACTCTTGTAGGCCATACCCACATGTTAATCATTGCCAGGACTTTTGTTCCAGATCCATTTAATGGGTTGAAAAAAATCGTTTTACAGAATTTCATTTTTTATCAACATCCCTCAGTTCCTACACCAATGTTAACCTTGTTTCCAGATTCAGTAATTATAGAGCATTACACCCGTGTCTCTCCCAGAATCCCTGCAGAAAACCTGGGAGTTACCCTATGCTTCTCCCTTCCTCTAGGCAAAGATTTTCAAAAGTCTGTCATTGAGCTACCTTTAGAATTTTTTATCTACTTTTGATTTCTTTTCTGCTGGTTCTAGTGCCCAAAGTCTAGTGGACTTGCGTAGACTGTACTACTGACACTAAACTCTCAACTTTACATTTGTTTTCAGTTTATTCTTCCTGTTTTTTATTTTAAATACAACCCAAACATATTAATTTTGTGTTTATATTTTTTTGTTTCCCATAATACTATAACCCCACTTCCTTTCTCAATACCCATTATTTCTATACTTCAGTTACATTGAAATACTTACAACTGGCTTAAAGTTCCTATTTGCTTTATATCTATTTTATATCTTCTGTCTAGAATTTTTCTTATAAGTAAGTTCATTATTCTTAGGGTTACACCATCACAGCAACTAGCTCTACATACTGGAATTAGGCTGAATCCATATGAGTTCAAGGGAAAGAAATCCTAGTTCATGTCTCAGTTGATTCACATACTAGTTGTGTGGTCTTAGGCAAATGTTTCCATTCCCTTCTGTACCTCTGTGTACGGAAATAATAATCTTTTGTATTAATCTTTTGTATAGTTTGAGATTAGCATAAAACCAAAATGATACAATATAAAAGTTGTTTAGAACAAATCATATTTTAAAGCCTACATTAAGCTGTTTGTATTATCATACTTAATCACCATAACAAAAATAACTGAGAAATGTCACTTTCTTTTCTTTTTCTTTCCTTTTTTTTTTTTAAATGTCACTTTCAAAAGAAAAGATTTTTTGGGGCTCAGGGTTTCAGAGCTTAAGGTCATAGTCAGCTGGCTCTATTGATTTGTACTTATGGCAAGACAGACCATAATATTTAGAAAGGCATGATAGAGCAGAGCTGCTCATCTTTTGGTAAACAGAAATCAGAGAGATCAAGAATGTGTTATAAGAACAAGATAAACCTTTCAAAGACATGTTTCTCCATCAAGGCTCCAATTTCTTTTTTATTCTTTTTTTAATTTTTATTATTAGTTACATTTTATTAACTCTGTATCCCAGCTGTATCCCATTCCCTCATTCCCTCCCAATTCCACCTTCCCTTCCTCATCTCCGCAATGCCCCTTTCCAAGTCTACTGACTGGGGAGGAGCTCCTCTCTTTTCATCTGATCCTGTTTTATCAGGTATCTTCAGGACTGGCTGAAAAGCTCTCCTCTGTGGCCTAGCAGGACTGCTCCTCCCTTGGTGGGGGTGGGGAGGTCAAAGAGCCTGCCATTGAGTTTCTGTCAGAAATAGTCCCTGTTCCCCTTACTATGGGAAATCAATTGGTTACTGAGCTACCATGGGCTACATCTGATCAGGGGCTCTAGGTTATATCCATACATGGTCCTTGGTAAAGTATCAGTCTCAGAAAACACCCCTGTGCCCAGATATATTTGGTCCTTGTGGAGCTCCTGTCCTCTCCAGGTCATACTAAGTCCCTCTTCTTTCATATGATTTCCTGCACTCTACCAAAGGTTTGGTTATGAGTCTTAGTATTTGCTTTGATACACTTCTAGGTAGAGTCTTTCTGCGGTAGGCTCCTGTCCTGTTTCTTGTTTTCTCCTACATCCAATGCCCATCCCATTTGTCTTTCTAAATGAGGATTGATCATCTTACCCCGGGGCCCTCTTTCTTGTTTATCTTCTATAGGTGTATAGATTTCATTATGTTTATCATATCTTATAGGTCTATATAAGTTAGTATATACCATGTGTGTCTTTATCCTTCTGGGATACCTCACTCAGAATGATCTTTTGTAGATCCCACCTGCTAATTTCAGGCAATAGTTCATCCATCTGAGAACTCAGTGAGCTATTAATCTCTTAATGAGTTCGAGTCCTCATGATACAATTACCTCTCAAGACTCTATCATCTGGGTAATCGACCTTTATACACAGGAAATCAACCCTAACACTGTTGTGTTGGCAGTATTGTAAACATTGAATATTAGAATTACCATATGACCAGCCATATGATTCCTTGTTGAACGCCTAACAGATTTCAAAATCTACTATAGGCAAACTTTCACATCCACGGTGATTACTGTTTATTCCTAATAACTAAGAAAGGAACCAACCTACATACTATGAACTGATGAATGTATAAGGAAAATGTGATATATATAAATATATATACATATATATACACACATTAGGTTTTTTTTTCAGCTATAAAGAAGTTAAAATCATGATAGTCTCTGGAAATGGATGGAACTGAAAACTTAGTTTGTTAAAGGAAAAATGAACAGACTCAGAAAGACAGGTACATATGCTTTTTCTTATATCTAAATTTTGAGGTATGTTTATATATCTATGGATATGTGTAGAGATTTTAGATCATGATACTAGACATGAGAATATGAAAAAAGAAGATACCTTAAAGATGGGAATAAAAAGAAAGAGGGTAATTCAATAGGTGTGGCATGAAAACAGAAGGCACCTACTGGAGGAGAAAGGAAAAGAATAATGAAAAGCAGGTAATGAGGGAGGAGATTAAACAGGGAGATTAACAGAACAAAGTGTATGTAAAATCCCCAAATGAAACACATTACTTTGCATATTAATTCTAAGTAATTTTAATAAAGGATTGGCTTACTTTCTCATGAACTCCTGGCAGTTCAGATGCATTCACATTCACTTCCAGTGACAAATGCAGAGTATTAACTCAATTTGTGTGCATATGTTTTGAATGAATCAAAACATTCTTTTTACAAATGTTTTATGAACTTCATAAAAAATGTTTGTTTCTTTCACTGGGAGGATTTTTATCTTCTGTGTTCTACTGTGTTGATAATAGATGGAAAAATCCTAAAATATTTTATAACTTTATAAAAAGGATGTTACCAGCCATGTGTGGTGGCTCATGCCTATAATCCCAGCACTTGAAAAGACAGAGACAGGCAGATCTCTGTGAGTTTGAGGCCAACCTACTCTAAAATGCAAATCCCTGACAGCCAAAGCTACTCAGAGAAACCTTGTCTTGGAAATCAAGGGGGGAGGGGAGGGATAAGGTGATGTACCTCAGGGGAAAAAAAAAAGTGGGAAATTCTATCTAGCTATTTCTCTAGCCTTCACCCATTATCTTTTCTTTAAAATGTATTCTAAATTCATGAGTTTTAAATATTATGCCTTACTTTGTTCCCTAGGTCATAATTTATTTTTAAAACATGTGTCGTGTGCTTCATTGGGTAAAGACCTCATTGCAGAAAATAGTCTTCCCTCTGATCTCTGACTTTCTGTTATTCTATAGTTTAGATACTACCTAGGAAGAGTGATATTTGAGGCCGATTAACTCTCTACAGAGAGATGACTGTAGTTTGCTCCCCAAAGCATAAGATGACTCTGCATAATGTGCAGACAGCAGCTCTCTGCTGACAGGAGACACTAAAAACCATTAAGATTATTGTCAGTGTCCAGAACGTAGTGAAGCACAAGGCAGTATAGAGGCCTTTCTACCCTGAATGAGTCTTTGAAAAGTCTTGGTCAAATTCTATGGAGACACTAATGTTAATGGATATTACAGGCTGCAAAGACTTATTTGTTTTTAGACAGCTTATTTCAGCTGCTAAAACCCACTAAACTGAATGCAGTCACAAGAACAGATTTTGCCTAATATTAGACATCAGTGTACATAATTGAGGTGTTGATGGTGGACTCTTGGTGTTTATTGCTTGAGATGCAAGAGAAATAGACCTTGGAATCCAGGCACTAGATTGGATTCATCGTTTATGTAAACAGCATCATGAGGAAATGTCTTGTTTAAAAAGCAATCTACTGACTAAAACATTTGCTTACTGGACAAATGCACAGATCCTAGCATAGTGTATTCTGGTTTGATTAAATTTAGACTATGAGAACTATTTAGGGCAGTTTTAAATTTTTCACATTTCAGATATGCTAAAAGAAAAGAGTTGCTCTTTAGTAGGTTTTCAGTATAATTTTTTTCTATGCACTCTTGATAGATAATGGCAATCTCTATAAGGATAGGTGTTGTCATGTTCCCACAACATATACACAGCCTCATATCAGGAAACTCCCTTCTTGCAGCCTGAGTAGGACAAAATGGTGAGGAAAAAGACCTTAAACAAAAACACCTGGAACTAATTGTTATTCCACTATATAAAAGAAAAAGTACTGTAATTTTAAGAGCAATGGTCTCCAAGTAACAGCTTCTATGATGACAAGAGTACAGGTTTTCGTACATTCTTATTTTGCCAACATTCTCATGAGCCCAGAACCTCCAGTGGTTTCAAAACTAAGAAAAATATGACATGATTTCATTGCCTGCTTTTGAATCCCTATCACCTCGATGGATAGCCTTGACTGACCTAAATAGACGATTAGATGAGGATGTACTAAGTCCTGATGCAACTTAATGGGCCAGGGAGAGGCTTAAGAGATGCTTCCCATTTTCTGAGGAGAAGGTGGGGAGGGGAGACCTGAAGGGGAGAAAGAAGGCTGTGATTGGGATGTAAAATGAATAAATTTATTTTTTTAAGAGGAAAGAAAATTCTAACTTCAAATCTGGCCACTGTTATGGTTCTCAACCTTTTCTCCCAGATCACATTCTTAGACTTATACTTTCCTAATCAAGTTGGCCAAGCCCTCTGCAAAACCATATCTCCATCTCTGACCTCAAGGATAATGTTGGCTCCTTAGTAGCACTCTTCCTACCACTTTCAGAAAGCATTACATATTTGAAGACACCTTGGTTCATCCCATAGACTCACCAAAACATTCAACTTCAATCTGTCTAAACCCACCTTTCTTCCTGTAGATTCAGTCATATTTACTCCAGAAAAGAATTCACCTATGACTAAAAAACAAACATAATCTCATGCTTAGCAAATTACAGACTTAATAAGCAATTATCTATAATATGTGGATAAAACGTAATTGGTCAGATGATATCCAGGTTTCCATTCTGGAATTTTTTGGAGGGGTGTTATATTGCAGTAATCTTTCTGGAATAAGTACTCCAACAACAACAAAAGTAGAAGAAAGAAGATAAAGATGCCACTGGTAGACAAAAGCCAGATAGTTTCTTTTTTTTATTATTTATTATTTATTTTTTTTAATTTTTTATTCATTACACTTTATTCATTTTGTATCCCCCCAAAAGCCCCTCCCTTCCCCCTCCCGAGCCCACCCTCCCTCCCCTTTCTGCATGCATGCCCCTCCCCAAGTCCACTGATAGGGGAGGTTCTCCTCTCCTTTCTGATCTTAGTCTATCAGTTCTCCAGATAGTTTCTTGATTCCAGGTCCAGGTTAGATTTTCATTTTATGCACTAAAGCTAAAATGTGAGCTGGGAAAGCAAACAATATTTCATAGAAGTGCATTTGGAAACCAAAATGTTGTTAAGGGCAGCAGCCCATTGTTTGAGCTATTTCTCCAGCTCATTCTGTTCAGTTAGCTAATGAAGATATGCTTGGAAAACAGATAGTACAAGCAGTTCTTTAAGTAAACAACTAAAGAAATCAATAAATCAGCATCTAATAATTGGTCCCCTTTTGCCTTATTCAATAACAGTTCTAGTTTGATGTCTGTTGATGTGAGAAAACAGTGATCAAACCAACTTGGGTAGGAAAGAGTCTATTTCATATTGCAGGTTACAGTCTATCATCAAGGAAGACTAAGATAGGAAAACAAAATGGGAACCTGGAGTCAGGAACTGAGAAGAGACCACATAGGAATAGTGTTTGCGAACTAGCTTACTTCTAGGGTCACCTTCAGCTACTTTTATGATACAACCCAGGCTCACCTACCTAGTCATGGTACTTCCCATGGGGCAATCTAATGGAGGCAGTTCCTCAACTGATGTTCTCCCTTCCCAAATAAATCAAGCTGACAACTGAAACTATTTTCTGTTCCTGGTCAACTTTAACACAAACACATCCCTTTAAACCACAGCCTTTCCTTTCTTGCTTGTTCTCAAGGCATCATGCTAATAATCTAAAATACAACAGAACTCCCCTTGGGAGGAAGATGATTTGTCCTGAAGGAGGCCTCCTCAGCTTTTTCAGGAAGGTCACTTCCAAACAAAATGACAGGTTACAGATTGGGAAAGGATTTTCACCAACTCTATATCTTACAGTGGGCTAATATCCAAAATACATAAAGAACTAAAGAAGTTTAACAGAAACAAATCGAGTAATTCAATTTAAAAGTGGGGTACAGAGCTAAACAGAGAATTCTAAATAGAAGAACATCTAATGGCATAGAAACACTTAAAGAAATGTTCAACATCTTTAGACATCAGGGAAATGAAAATCAAAACGACCCTGAGATTGCACCTTACACCCATCAGAATGGTTAAGATCAAAAACTCCTCTGGTTGCTTCTGGCACTTTCTATTCTAATTAGGAATAGTGCTTCCTCAAGACCCAGCTATACCACTGCTAGGTATATACCCAAAGTTTGCTCAAGTACACAAAAGGGATATTTGCTCAACCATGTTTATAGCAGCTTTATTTGTAATAGCCAGAACCTGGAAACAACCCAGATGTCCATCAACGGAGGAATGGGTACAGAAATTGTGGTATTTTTACACAATGGAATACTACTCAGCAATCAAAAAGGAGGAAATCATGAAATTTGCAGGAAATGGTGGGACCTAGAAAAGATCATCCTGAGTGAAATATCCCAGAAGGAGAAAGACAAACATGGTATATACTCACTTATATAGACTTATAAGATATGATAAACATAATGAAATCAATACACCTAAAAAAGATAATCAAGAGAGCGGACATGGGGTAAGATTATCAATCCTCGTTTTGAAAGACAGATGGGATGTGCATTGAACGTATGACAGGAGTCTACTGAGCGCATTGGAAAGACTAACTAGCAGTGTTTTCAAAGCAAAGACTCATGATCAAACCTTCGGCAGAGTACAGGGAATCATAAGAAAGAAGGGGAGTTAGTCTGATGAGGAAAGGATAGGAGCTCCACAAGGACCAAATATATCTGGGCACAGGGTCTTTTCTGAGACTGACATGCAACCAAGGACCATGTATGAATGTAACCTAGAACCTCTGCTCAGATGTAACCAGTGGTAGCTCAGTAACCAATTGGTTTCCCATAGTGAGGGGAACAAGGACTATTTCTAACAGGAACTCAATGACTGGCTCTTTGGCCTCCCCACCCCCCAAGGGAGGGGCAGTCCTGTTAGGCCACAGAGGAGAGCTTTTCAGCCAGTCCTGAAGATACCTGATAAAACAGGATCAGATGAATGGGGAGGAGGTCCCCCCTATCAGTGGACTTGGCAAGGGGCATGGTGGAGATGAGGGAGGTAGGGAGGAACTGGGAGGGAATGAGGGATCGGGACATGGCTGGGATACAGAGTTAATAAAATGTAACTGATAAGAAAAAAATAAAATTAAAAAAAAAAGATCAAAAACTCAAGTAACAATACATGTTGGAGAGGATGTGGAGAAAGGGGAACCCTCCTCTATTTCTGGTGAGAATGTAAACTTGTACAACCACTTTGGAAAGCAATCTGGCGCTTTCTCAGACAATTAGGAACACTTCCTTAAGATCCAGCTATACCACTCCTAGGCATATATATCCCAAATATGCTCAAGTATACAACAAAAACATTTGCTTAACCATGTTCATAGCAGCTTTATTTGTAATAGCCAGAAGCTAGAAACAACCCAGATGTCCCTCAGTTGAGGAATGGATACAGAAATTGTGATACATTTACACAATGGAATACTACTCAGCAATAAAAAAAAAAAAAAACAAAACAAGGAAACCATGAAATTTGCAGGCAAATGTTGGGATCTTGAAAAGATTATCCTGAGTGAGGTATCCCAGAAGCATGGTATCTACTCATTTATAAGCGGATATTAGACATACTATATAGGATAATCATACTAAAATCTGTACACATAAAGAAGCTAATCAAGATGGAGGACCCTAGGTAAGATGCACAATCTTCATTCAGAAAAGCAAACAGAATGGACATTGGAAGAGGGAAAAAACAGGGAATAGGACCAGAGCATATCACAGAGAGCCTCTGAAAGACTCTACCCAGCAGTGTATCAAAGCAGATGCTGAGACTTATAGCCAAAGTTTGGGCAGGGTGCAGGGAATCTTATGAAAGAAGGGGGAGATAGATAGACCTAGAGGGGACAGAGCTCCACAAAGAGAGCAACAGAACCAAAGTATCTGGACACAGGGGTCTTATGTGAAATTTATACACCAAAAAAGGGTCATACATGGAGATAACCTAGAACCTCTGCACAGATGTAGCCCATGGTAGCTCAGTGTCCAAGTAGGTACCCTAGTAATGGGAACAGGGAAGGTCTCTAAAATGAACTCAGGAGATGGCTCTTTAATCACCTCCACCTCAGGGGGGAGCAACATTACTAGTCCATAGAGGAAGACAATGAAGCCAGTCCTGATGACACCTGATAGACTATGGTCAGATGGAAGGGGATGAGGACCTCCCTTATCATTGGACTGGGGGAGGGGCATAGGAGAAGAAGAGGGAGGGTGGGTGGGATTAGGAGGGGGTGGGGGAGGGGACTATAGCTGGGATACAAAGTGAATAAACTGAAATTAATAAAAATTAAATTAAATTTTTAAAAAAGAAAAATACAATAGAACTTTAAAAATCTCATTGTCCTTTAAAATGTCAACAGTTTAAAAGATTGAGATCTCTTTAAAAATCTAAAGTCCCTTTATTGTGTGATTCCTGTAAAATTAAAAACAAGTTAAATGTTTACTTAGTCCACGAGTGAAGAACTAATCAAATCAATGCCACGCCTAAATCCAACAATGAAAAAAATCTTAATTCCTAATATTTAGAAATCATTTATGAAGGTGAGAATTTTTCTTTCAAGGTCTGTAAAGAATTGTGTCAGTAATTTGATGGGAACTGCACTGAATCTGTAGATTGCTTTTGGTAAGATGTCCATTTTTACAATATTAATCCTGCCAATCCATGAGCATGGGAGATCTTTCCATCTTCTGATATATTCTTTTAATTCTTTCTTCAGAGACTGGAAATATTTTTCATACAAGTCTTTGACTTGCTTGGTTAGGTTCACACCAAAGTACTTTATGTCCTTTGTGGCTATTGTGAAAGGTATTGTTTCCCTAATTTCTTTCTCAGCCCTTTTGTCTTTTGTATACAGGAGAGCTACTGATTTTTGAATTAATTTTGTATCCAGCCACTTTGCTGAAGGTTTTAATCAGCTGTAGGAGTTCCCTGGTAGAATTTTTGGGATCACTCAGGTATACTATCATATCATCTGCAAATAGTGATACTTTGACTTCTTCCTTTCCAATTTGTATCCCCTTGATCTCCTTCAATTGTCTTATTGCTCTAGCAAGGACTTCAAGAACAATGTTAAAGAGATATGGAGGGAGTGGGCAGCCTTGCCTTGTCCCAGATTTCAGTGGGAATGATTTAAGTTTCTCTCCATTGAGTTTGATGTTGGCTATAGGCTTGCTGTATATTGCCTTTACTATGTTTAGATATATGCCTTGTATTCCTGATCTCTCCAAGACTTTAAACATGAATGGATGTTGAATTACAAGAAACCTAGAATTGCTAAAACAAGTCTCTACAGTAAAAGATCTTCAGGAGGTATCTTTATCCCTGATGTTAAGCTGTACAATAGAGCAACAATATTAAAAACTGTGTGGTACTGGCAGAGAAATAGACTGGTGGATCAATGGAATTGAATAGAAGACCCTGAAATAAATCCACTCACTTATGGACACCTGAATTTTGACAAAGATGCCAAAACCACACAATGGAAAAAAAGATAGCATCTTCAACCAATGGTGCTGGTCTAACTGGATGTCTACATGTAGAAAAATGCAAATAGATCCGTACTTATCACCCTGCACAAAACTAAAGTCCAAGTGGATCAAAGACCTCAACATAAAACTAGACACACTAAACCGCTTAGAAGAAAAAGTGGGGAAGAGCCTAGAACTCATTGGCACAGGAGACAACTTCCTGAACAGAACACCAACAGCAGAGGCTCTAAAAGCAACAATCAATAAATGGCACCTCATAAAACTGAAAAGCTTCTGTGAAGCAAAGGATACTGTCCTCAGAACAAAATGAAAGCCTACAGATTGGGAAAGGATCTTCACCAACCCTATATCAGACAGAGGACTAATATCCAGTATATATAAAGAACTAAAGAAGTTAAACAGTAAAAAAATTAAGTAATCCAATTAAAAAATGGAGAACAGACCTAAACAGAGAATTCTCAATAGAGGAATATCGAATGACAGAGAAACACTGAAAGAAATGCTCAACCTCATAAGCCATCAGGAAAATGCAAATCAAAATGATCCTAAGATTTTACCTTACACCCATGAGAATGGCTAAGATCAAAAACTCAAGAGACAACACATGCTGGAGAGGTTATGGAGAAAGGGGAACCCTCCTCCACTGCTGGTGGGAATGTAAACTTGTGCAACCACTCTGGAAAGCAATCTGGCGCTTTCTCAGACAGCTAGGAATAGCACTCAAGATCTAGCTATACCACTCCTAAGCATATATCCAAAAGAGTCTCAAGTACACAATAAGGACATTTGCTCAACCATGTTTGTAGCAGCCTTGTTTGTAATAGCCAGAAGATGGAAACAGCCTAGATGCCCCTCAGTGGAAGAATGGATGCACAAATTGTGGTATATCTACACAATGGAATATTACTCAGCAATAAAAACCAAGAAAATCATGAAAATTGCAGGTAAATGGTGGGATCTGGAAAAGATCATCCTGAGTGAGCTATCCCAGAAGCAGAAAGTTGCACACGGTATATATTCACTCATATAGACATGTAATGTAGGATAAACCTACTAAAATCTGTACACCTTAAGAAACTAATCAAGAGGGGGAGCTCTTGCTAAAATGCTCAATTCCTGTCCAGAAAGGCAAAGAGGATGGACATCAGAAGAAGGAGAAAAGAGGGAACAAGTCAGGAGCCTGACACAGAGGACCTCTGAAAGGCTCTGCCCTGCAGACTATCAATGCAGATTCTGAGACTTATGGGCAACCTTTGGGCAGATTGCAGGGAACCTTAGGAAATAAGTGGAAAACATTAAGATCTGGAGAAGACAGGAACTCCACAAGGAGAGCAACAGAACCAAAAAATTGAGCACAAGGATCTTTCCTGAGACTGATACTCCAACCAAGGACCATGCATGGAGATAACCTAAGACCCCTGCACAGATGTAGCGCATGGCAATTCAATATCCAAGTGGGTTCCATTGTAATAGAAACAGGGACTGTCTCTGACATGAACTGATTGGCCTGCTCTTTATTTATCTCCCCCTGAGAGAGAAGCAGCATTACCAGGCCACAGAAGAAGACAATGCAGCCACTCCTGATGAGACCTAATTGACTAAGATCAGAAGGAAGGAAAAGAAGATCTCCTCTATCAATGGATTTGGGGATGGGCCTGCATGCAGAGGGAGGAGGAAGGGAGGGATTGGGACAGGAGGAGGGAAGGAACCACAGGGGGGGATAGAAAGTGAATAAAGTGTAATTAATAAAGAATTTCTTAAAAGGCCCCATCTTGACGTTCTTAGCATACAGGTTGTCTGGTAGGCTCAGACCATCTCTACTGGATACCTATTAGTGACCTTAGTGATTGCTTTATGGTTTTATAGCAGTGACATTTTGCCTCTCTTGAACAACTACTCAAGCTTAGGACCTCTTGTTTCTTGGAAACCTCATCCATGACTCTTCTGAAAAATCTGTTAGACCACAGTACCAAATACCAAAATGTTATTCTTCTCCTCTGGAGAGTTATGACACCCAGAGCGTTCCACAACTTGAGGTTTCCTTAGCTTCGTGCTAAACTATCGTGAGACTGAAGGTCACCAAAGTTTTTATCAGTGACTCCCACCCTGATTATTATTGCAGCATTGAACTAAGTCAAAATTACAGTTAAATATAACACTGCTTTTTTTTGGGGGGAGGGGCATTTGTAAGTGAATGCTGGGATATAAGTACAAAGGAAAACAGAACCCATTGTTTTGGAAACTTCCACAGTAGAAATTGGAACAGGAAAGTGATACAAAGAGCCTAGAATGTAAAGCTAAGTGCTAATGTTGAGAGTGATGGGATGACTGCGTAAGTCATGGGTAGGAATCTGAATTCATATTTTTATAGCACAATATTCTATGTCTCCCTCATTGGCAGATCCCTGTCTTTTCTCTGATCCCTGACTAGCTACGTAACCTCTATAATATTTAGAATTAAACAGCCATGTCTAAAGCTTAAAAGCTAATCTGCATATATAAGATAAAATATGTAGTGTTGATCTTTCTGGGCCTGAAGACTGATGTTTAATGGTTCATAAAGGAGTTACCACTACATGAACTGTTTATAAATAAATTGTCAGAAAAAGAGAACCTCAGTGTAAAACAAGACAACAACAAACTATTACCTTGTAACCCAATTTAAAAAAATATGTAACACACACATATGTGTGTGTGTGTGTGTGTGTGTACCCTGAAATGGACAAGTCCATTTCTAGAAATCATAAAATATCAAACAAAAAGTTCCAGTGCCAGGCATGAGATCTCTTCTTTCAAGTTACTGACCAAGGAATTCCTGGAGACCCATGTACATATCCTTAAAATTCCTCTTTGTTGCCCATACAAAAACTAAATAATATGACACTGTGGTCTAGAAACTATTCATATTGATTGCAAGATACAGAAAATCAAAGCAGGGACAGAGATATAACCTTCCTCCCCATCTGTTAACCTTCCTAGTACAAAGGCAGCTGTATCATAAAGGACATTATGATTATACCTGGTTATATCTCTATGAACTAAAATATTAACTTGCCAGATAATGCATGCCCAATTGTGTAAAACTGATAAGGCTGTGATGGAAATAACCACCTCTTTCTGATGGGACTTGAGGCCTACTCTACCGGAGGGAATGCATTTCTGCCACTGTAAATTCTGATTTAAAAAGTCATAGCTGGGGAAGTAATAGACCCTGGGATGGAGGAATCTATCAATGTTGTTTAGGTAAAATAGTGACAGTATTAAACTATCTCCTAATTATTTATATTTATACTTACAGACAAATGTTATTCTCAACCTTAAACAGAAAGTAAACTAGCTTAATTAAGTAATAAACAGCTTTTAACACAATGTGACAAGAATTGTAGCTGAATAGAAACAGAGCACTTCATGTCAGTGAAACAACAGCTTTGTAATGAAAAGACATTTGTTCCATTCGCTATAAGACTCAATGAATGTTGCAGAAGAGGAGCCTAAAAGACTGTAAGAACTAGAAGAATGGCTGTGGAGTGCCATTATTTGGGCATACAGCCATTTTAACAATGAACTCAATGCAACTGTACCTGTCTACACTGAGCCTGCCCAAAAATGGGCCTTTCTACAGTGGATAGGGGAGGGCTCCAGGGGTCCCTTCCTCCACCAGTGACCTGGGAGCCAATGATAGACATTGGGAATGGAAAGTCAGTGTCATCAGTTGAGTAACCCCTTGTTAATTCCACGAGGCTAAAGCCATTGGCTCTCAAAACAAAACAAAAACATAAATACGGAAAAGGAACTTGTAGGGAAGATGGTGGACTGACAGGAATGGAGACAGGAAAAAAGGAGTAATCCAAATGCATTGTAGACATATATGAAAATGTCAAATAGAAAACTAATTTAAAATAAATCCATTGTGTTTTTATGCTTTAATTAGAATGCTGGTAGCAGTCCAGTGGATGAAACTCAGATGGTTGATCACTTCTATTTCATTATAGCTCTAGTTCTTCACATTTTAATAAATCTAAATTACTTTGCTGGCATCATTTCAAATAAAAAATATCATACTTCAATGTATACTTTGACTCCATGAGATTTAACTATTAAAGCTTAATTCACAGCTGTTGTTTCATTGACTATGAAGTAGTTTTTCTTCCGTGCCATTGAAAAGTTATCACATTATAATACTATTTTCCTCACCTAATTAAACTGGTTTACTTATCTTTGTTTGATCAAACAATGACAGAGTGCCAAGCTCACAATAAGGATGCAATTAATGTTTTGAATGAATCGATATTTATTGAGATTTTTTTTAATTTTTATTTTTCTTTTTAGTTACAATTTGTTAGCTCTGTGTCCCAGCTGTATCCCGCTCCCTCATTCCCTCCCCAACCCCGCACTCCCTCCCTGGTCTCCTCCCTGCCCCTTTCCAAGTCCACTGATAGGGGAGGACCTCCTTCCCTTTCATTTGACCCTGTTTTATCAGGTATCTTCAAGGCTGGCTGCAAAGTCCTCCTCTGTGGCCTAACAGGACTGCTCCTCCCCTGGGGGGTAGGGAGGTCAAAGAGCCTGCCCTTGAGATCCTCTTAGAAATAGTCCTTGTTCCCCTTACTTTGGAAAACTACTTGGTTACTGAGCTACCACGGGCCACATCCGAGCAGAAGTTCTAGGTTATATCCATAGATGGTCCTTGGTTGAGTGTCAGTCTCAGAAAAGGCCCTGTGCCCGGATATATTTGGTACTTGTAGAGCTCCTATCCTTTCTATATCATACTAACTCCCCTTCTTTCATATGATTCCCTGCACTCTGCCAAGGTTTGGTTATGAGTCTTAGTGTCTGCTTTGAAACACTGCTAGGTAGAGTCTTTCAGATGCCTTTTGCGGTAGATTCCTGTCATACATTCAATGCACATCCCATTTGTCTTTCTAAATGAGGATTGATCATCTTCACCCATGTCCACTTTCTTGATTATCTTCTTTAGGTGTGTAGATTTCATTATGTTTATCATATCTTGTAGGTCTATATAAGCAAGTACATACCAAGTTTGTCTTTCTCCTTCTGGGATACTTCACTCAGAATGATCTTTTCTAGATCCCACCATTTGCCTGCAAATTTCATTATTTCCTCCTTTTTGATTGCTGAGTAGTATTCCATTGTGTAAAAATACCACAATTTCTGTATCCATTCCTCTGTTGATGGACATCTGAGTTGTTTCCAAGTTCTGGCTATTACAAATAAAGCTGCTACAAACATGATTGAACAAATGTCCTTGTTGTGTACTTGAGCAAATTTTGGGTATATACCTAGGAGTAGTATAGCTGGGTCTTGAGGTAGCACTACTCCTAATTGTCTGAGAAAGCACCAGATTGACTTCCAAAGTGGTTGTACCAGTTTACATTCCCACCAGCAATGGAGGAGGGTTCCCCTTTCACCACACCTCTCCAGCATGTGTTGTCACTTGAGTTTTTTATCTTGGCCATTCTGATGGGTGTAAGGTGAAATCTCAGGGTTGTTTTGATTTGCATTTCCCTGACGGCTAATGAGGTTGAGCATTTCTTTAAGTGTTTCTCTGCCATTTGATGTTCCTCTTTCGAGAATTCTCTGTTTAGCTCCTTTCCCCATTTTTTAATGGGATTACTTGGTTGCTTTTCTGCTCCTTTAGTTCTTTATATATACTGGATATTAGTTCTCTGTCAGATGAAGGGTTGGTGAAGATTCTTTCCCAATCTGTAGGCAGCTGTTGGAAGAGGTCAAAGTGTCACTATTTGCAGATGATATGATAGTATACATGAGCAACCCCAAAAATTCAACCAGAGAACTCCTTCAGCTGATAAACACCTTCAGCAAAGTGGCAGGATACAAAATCAACTCAAAAAAATCAGAAGCCCTCCTGTACACCAAAGACAAAAAGACTGAGAAAGAAATTAGGGAAACAATGCCCTTCACAATAGCCACTAATAACATAAAGTACCTTGGTGAGACTCTAACCAAGCAAGTGAAAGACCTGTTTGAGAAAAACTTCAAGTCTCTGAAGAAAGAAATCGAAGAAGATCTCAGAAGATGGAAAGATCTCCCGTGCTCATGGATTGGAAGGATTAACATTATGAAAATGGCCATCCTGCCAAAAGCAATCTACAGATTCAATGCAATTCCCATCAAAATACCAACTCAATTCTTTACAGACCTTGAAAAAAAAGATTCTCAGCTTCATATGGAGAAACAAAAAATCTCCAAAGCGATCCTGTACAACAACAGATCATCTGGAGGTATCTCCATCCCCAATCTCAAGCTGTACTACAGGGCAACAGTAATAAAAACTGCATGGCATTGGCATAGAAACAGAAAGGAGGATCAATGGAACCGCATAGAAGACCCAGAAATAAACCCACACACCTATGAATACTCGGTATTTGACAAAGAAGCCAAATCCATTCAATGGAAAAAAGACAGTATATTCATCAAATGGTGTTGGTCCAACTGAATGTCTACATGCAGAAAAATGAAAATAGATCCATACTTATCACCCTGCACAAAACTAAAGTCAAAGTGGATCAAAGACCTCAACATAAAACCAGATACTCTAAATCAGTTGGAAAAAAAATTGGGGAACAGCCTAGAACTCATTGGCACAGGAGAAAACTTCCTGAACAGAACACCAACAGCACAGGCTCTAAGAGCAACAATCAATAAATGGGACCTCATGAAACTGAAAAGCTTCTGTAAAGCAAAAGACACAGTCATCAAAACAAAACGGCTGCCTACAGATTGAGATTTTTTTTTAATCGTGTTTTAAGCTCATAACAAACTTAACCAAATAATTCAGAGTTTTCCCACACATCTTACTTATACATGTGAAATGTCTCCCAGTTGCCAAATCTACCACTACAGTTTCAATATAGTGTGTGTGTGTTATAGGATTTATATGTATGTATATAACGTGTGTATATATATGTATGCTATATACATGCATCTTACTGTAGCTCATTAGGCAAACCATACAGTTTCTAACAGAGTTAGCTAAATGTGGAATATTTTATAGTTGTAGATGAATGTATAATGGCATCTGGTATTATGATAATCATATCATAATATACCCTGTACATTATATAGCTTCTGTACCCTGGCTTTCCATTGCACTCAGTTTCTTTATTCTTCTTTCTCCTTGACACGCATTGACATTTTCAGTGTTTCGTAGCTTTGTGTTCCATAATGCCATAGATTCATGGACTATGAGCCTCTTATAGATTGGCTTTTTCACTTAGTAATATATATTTAAGGATCTTCATAGCTTGATAGCTCATTTCTTCTTAGCATTGGATAATTCCTTACCCAGCTGTACTACCACTTATTTATCCATTTATCTACTGAAAGACATCTTCATTGCTTCTAAGTTTAGCAATTATGAATAGAATTGCTATAAGCATCTATGTGCAGGGTTTTATTTGGACATAAGTCTTAAAATCCTTTGAAGTGTGTTTGCAGGATCATATGATAAAATATGTATAGGTTTGTAAGAGACACCAATTTGTCTTTCAAGTAGCTTGCCATTTTTCATTCTTTCCAGCAATGAATAAATATTACTCTAGCTTCAAATTCTGGCCAGCATTTACTGTTGTCAGAGTTGTGCATTTGGTCATCCTGATATGTACGTAATAGTATCTCACTATTGTTTTAATTTGTAGATTTTTAATGATGTATGCTACAAGGCTTCTCTTCTTATTCTCTCTATTTCTCCACACATGTGCAAATCTCCTCCGATGGCCTGTTTGCTAATATTTGGTTCTTTGTCTCTTTTTCCTCCTCCTTTCCTCATTGTTATTATTATTGTTAGTAGTGGTAGTAATGGATTTTAAGAGTCATATCTACACTTCATAAAAGAGTGCTTCATCAGAAGTGTGTTATAAAAATTTAAATAGCCCATGACTTGTCTTCTTTGAAAAGTAGTTAATTCCACAGAGCTTCTGTTCTTCTGAAATATATTTATAATTGAGGACTTTGAGATTACACTCATGATGTTTCATGAGAGACATCGCAATTTCATAAATCAGTGCTTCTTAGTAAGAAAACACTAGCAGGTAGAATAATAACTCACATTCTTAATCTCAATACTTGGAAGGTTGAGGCAGGAGTATTGCCTTAAGTTCAAGACCAGTCTGAGGTACAGTTTACATTATAGGACAGCCTGAGCCACTGAAGGAGACTCTATCACAATGATAGATAGATAATGATAATAATAATTATTAATAATAATAATACAACCGAGAATATTCTGGAAATTTTTCAAATGAATTTTCCAGTGTGAACCCCCCCCACAGTCTGATTTCGTTAGTTCAGAATGTCACTGAAGTCTTTGTTTTCTTTTTAAGTATATATAGATGTATATAAAAAATGTAATATTCAAAGAAAAATTTTTTATTTTAATTATTATTTATTACAATTTATTCACTTTGCATCCTGGCTGTGATCCCCTCACTCATCTCCTCCTAATCCACCTTCCCTCCCTCTATGCCCTTCCCCTTAGTCCACTGATAGGGGAGGTCCTCCTCCCCTTCTATCTGACCCTAGCCCATCAGGTCTCATCAGGACTCATTGCATTGTCTTGCCAGGCCACAGAGGAAGACAAAGAACACTTTTTTAAAAGGTCATATTTCATCTAAGAATAATATTCAGTTCTCATAGAAATAATATATACAAATACGGTCTGCATGCACAGCTCATTGCATGATTTGTAGATCTTATATAGTATTAGATTTTGTGTTTACAGCAACAACTGAAAAGCTGCATGCTTTTTTGTTTTAGTCTCTATTTTCCTTTGATCTCCAATCTCAAATCAGACCAGGACATACTACTTAGCTTTCTCTGTATTTTGTCATTAACATCTTCGACAACTACAATGGTGCAGTTGAGTTTCTATTATGGTTCAGCACGGTGGTAATACAAGAATAAGAGCACAGTCTATATGTCATAGTACGTAATGTCCAGCACAGATTTTTGCTGGTCTTTATTCACCTCCTATCTGGACCTTCTCACCGTAATTATTACTTTATAAATTACAAATTCTTCTAGAGTGAAAATGACAACTTTCCACTGTCTCCACATATTTCACATATTTTGAGATTTAGTATTTTAGATACGTTTAAACAATAATATATTAAACATCATATTTGTGCCATCCAGAATGAAATTTTAAACATTTTGTTGTCTTTATGAAATATTTAATTTCCAGAAGATAGAAAATACCACAAGGAAAATCCAAATCTTTTTTTTTTTGAAATTTTCTTCTAAACGTATATCCCTGACAACTTATAACCTACATCTCAATGTTGTTCAATTGTTATTAGAAGTTTGTCATATAAAATTATGGAAGTTTCTGTTTTGGTTTTGGGTTTTTTTAATATTCTTTAATTACAACCCAAAAGGAATATATATTTTATTTCTTTATATTTAAAACATGCATAAAATGTTAACATTTTGAACATGTATCAGATGTTTCTCTACTTATCCAACCTTTATTCCACTTTTATCCCATATACGTCAAAAATTATATCCTGAACCTACAACTCTCTTGTAGCAGTTCAAAAGCTTCCTAGCACACCCAGCTTCCTGTATCTGATCATTTTATAATGTATCAGTCTTTCCACATTGGACATGCCATTAGTTCAAGAAGAATGTGGCTGTTAGTGAAGTGAACCCATCTAGATTTCATAATATTTAAAATCAAAATATAATTACACCATTTTCCCTCTCCTTTCTACAACCTCTGCCATCAGAGTGAGTTAGAGCAAGGTGTAGTCCAAACAAAGTTAAGAACAGTGCAACCTATACAATTCTTAGGCATATATCTAAAATATGCTCAAGTATAGAAGAACATTTGCTCAGCCATGTTTGTAGCAGCTTTATTTGTAATAGCCAGAAGCTAGAAACAACCCAGATGTCCCTCAGTTGATGAATGGATACAGAAATTGTGGTACATTTACACAATGGAATACTACTCAGTAATTAAAAACAAAGAAATCATGAAATTTGCAGGCAAATGGTAGGATCTAGAAAAGATCATCCTGAGTGAGGTATCCTAGAAGCAGGGAGACAAACATGGTATATACTTACTTATAAATAGATATTAGACATAGTATATAGGACAATCATACTAAAAATCTGCATACCGAAGGAAACTAATCAAGAAGGAGGACCCTGGGTAAGATTCTCAATCTTCATTCAGAAAGGCAAATGAGACAGACATTGGAAGAAGGAGAAAACAGGGAATGGGACAGGAACTTATCACAGAGGGCCTCTGAAAGACTCCACCCAGCAGGGTATCAAAGTATATGCTGAGATGCATAGCCAAAGTTTGGGCAGAATGCAGGGAATCTTATGAAAGAAGGGAGAGATAGAAAGACCTGGAGGGAACAGGAGTGCCAGAAGGGGAGCAACAGAACCAAAATATCTGGGTATAGGTATTTTCAGAGACTGACATTCCAAACAAGGACCATGAATGGAGATAACCTAGAAGCCCTACACAGAAATAGCCCAAGGCAGCTCAGTATCCAAGAGGGTTCCCCAATAATAGAACCAGGGACTATCTCTGACATGAACTCATGGGCTGGCTCTTTGATCACCTCTGCCTGAGGGGGGAGCAGCATTACCAGGTCCCCCGAAGCCAGTCCTGATGAGACCTGATAGACTATGGTCAGATGGATGGGGAGGAGAACTTCCCTTATCATTGGACTGCAGGAGGAATATAGGAGAAGAGGGAGGGAGGGTGGGATTGGGAGAGGGTCAAGAGGAGGCTACAGCTGGGATACAAAGTGAATAAACTGAAACTAATAAAAAATGCAACCAAAGAGGCCAAAGAGGCTGAGCCTCAAACCTGGTCTAATTTCCATTGTTTCCTTTATCTTTCTACATGGAGAGCAGAAGTGTTGCTTGCCCAGTAATAAACTGTTTCTATATGAAATTTCGAAAGTGTTGACAAATTAAACTAACCTCTGACAGCACCATTCTCCATGTATCCATAAACGTCTTCAATAGCCTAATGCATTCTAGGGAACCCAGCAGCCTCACCTCAAATTTCAACTCTGCTTTTTCTTAATGAAGAGACATAGGACAAGCCACTGAAACAATCCAGATTCAATCTCCTGACGTGTGAAATAGTGTCTACTACTACGACTGTATCCATGGTTGAACGACTTAAAACATGGTCACATTAAAAACATCAGCAAAGACTGCTTACCTGGTAAATTATAAGCAAAATGAGATTTTAAAATGCAAAACCAATTATTTTGTTCAATATATGGCCATCTTACCAAAAGCAATCTACAGATTTAATGCAATTCCCATCAAATTGCCAACACAATTCTTTACAGACCTGGAAAGAAAAATTCTCAACTTCGTATGGAATAACAAGAAACCGAGAATTGCTAAAACAATCCTCTACAATAAAAGATCTTCTGGAGGTATCTCCATCCCTGATCTCAAGCTGTACTATAGAGCAACAGTTATAAAAACTGCATGGTAGTGGCATAGAAATAGAATGGTGGATCAATGGAATCGAACAGAAGACCCAGAAATAAATCCACACACTTACGGACACCTGATTTTTGACAAAGATGCCAAAACCATACAATGGAAAAAAGATAGCATCTTTAACAAATGGTGCTGGTCCAACTGGATGTCTACATGTAGAAAAATAAAAATAGATCCATACTTATCACCCTGCACAAAACTGAAGTCCAAGTGGATCAAAGACCTCAACATAAAACCAGACACATTAAATCGGCTAGAAAAAAAGTGGGGAATACCCTAGAACTCATTGGTACAGGAGACAACTTCCTGAACAGAACACCAACAGCACAGGCTCTAAGAGCAACAATCAATAAATGGGACCTCATGAAATTGAAAAGCTTCTGTAAAGCAAAGGACACCGTCATCAAAACAAAGTGACTGCCTACAGATTGGGAAAGAATCATCACCAACCCTTTATCTGACAGAGGACTCATATCCAATATATATAAAGAACTAAACAAGCTGAAAAGCAACAAACCAAGTAATCCACTTAAAAAATGAGGAACAGAGCTAAAGAGAGAATTCTCTGCAGAGGAATATCGAATGGCAGAGAAGCACTTACAGAAATGCTCAACCTCATTAGCCATTAGGGAAATGCAAATCAAAACAACCCTGAGATTTCACCTTACACCCATCAGAATGGCCAAGATGAAAATCTCAAGGGACAACACATGCTGGAGAGGTTGTGGAGAAAGGGGAACCCTTCTCCACTGCTGGTGGGAATGTAAACTGGTACAACCACTCTGGAAATCAATCTGGCGCTTTCTCAGACAACTAGGAATAGCTCTTCCTCAAGATCCAGCCATACCACTCCTAGGCATATATCCAAAAGAGGCGCAAGTACACAAAAAGGACATTTGCTCAACCATGTTTGTAGCAGCTTTATTTGTAATAGCCAGAAGCTGGAAACAACCCAGATGCCCCTCAACTGAAGAATGGATGCAGAAACTGTGGTACATCTATACAATGGAGTATTACTCAGCAATGAAAAATAAGGAAATCATGAAATTTGCAGGTAAATGGTAGGACCTGGAAAGGATCATCCTGAGTGAGTTGTCCCAGAAGCAAAAAGACATGCATGGTATATACTCACTCATATAAACATACAATATAGAATAAACCCACTAAAATCTGTACATCTAAACAAACTAAGCAAGAGAGGACCCTAACTAAAATGATCAATCCCCATCCTGAAAGGCAAAGAGGATGGACATCAGAAGAAAAAGAAAATAGGAAACAACCTCGGAACCTGCTACAGAGGGCCTCTAAAAGCCAGAAGAAAACAGGAAACAACCTTGAAACCTGCCACAGAGGGCCTCTGAAAGCTTCTGCAGTATAGACTGTCAAAGCAGATGCTGAGCCTGATGGCCAACTGATGGGCAGAGTGAATGGAATTTTATGTAAGAAGTGGGAAATAGTAAGAGCTGGAGGGGACGGGAACTCCACAAGCAGAGCAACAGAACAAGATAATTTGAACACAGGGAACTTCCCAGAGACTCATACTCCAACCAAGGACTATTGGTGGAGATAACCTAGCACCCCTGCACAAATGTAGCCCATTGCAGTTCAGTGTCCAAGTGGGTTACATAGTAATGGAAAGAGGGACTGCCTCTGACATAATCTGATTGGCCTGCTCTTTGATCACCTCCCCCTGAGGGGGGAGCAGCCTTACCAGGCCACAGTAGAGGACAATGCAGCCACTTTTGATGAGAACTGATAGACTAAGATCAGAAAGAAGAGGAGAACCTCCCCTATCAGTGGACTTGGGGAGTGGCATGCATGCAGAAAGGGGAGGGAGGGTGGGATCGGCAGGGGAGGAGGGAGGGGCTTATGGGGGGATACAAAATGAATAAAGTGTAATTAATAAAAAAAATAAACCTAAAAAACATTATTAGTGTGAAAGAAATCACAGTAAAATTCAGAAACATGGAAATGTCATCAATACAGTGTTTGGACTTGTATTATCTGGGCTCATGATCAGTTCTGAATGAGAGGGCTATAACACTGTAAGAGCTGACATAGCATAGACTTCCTCTCTCACAGAGCTTCTTAACACAGGTCCTTTTTTAAAAAAAATTTACTTGTTTATTAAATATATAGTGTTCTGCCTGTATGTACATTTGAACACCAGAAGAAGGCACCAGATCTCACTATAGATGGTTGTGAGCCACCATGTAGTTGTTGAGAATTGAACTTGGGACCTTTGGAAGAGCAGGCAGTGATCTTAACCTCACCCATCTCTGAAGTGGTCTTCAATCCGGATATGTAATGAACACAGTTACTCTGAAAACGTTATTTATAGACACATTCTTCAGGGCTTGGAGAAAAAGCTCGGTGATTAAGAAGAATTGTAGCTCCAGCAGATGACCCTGATGTTAGTCCCAGGCCCCACATAGCAGTTCACTCTTCTCTGTAACTCCAGTTTAAGGGGATCAGACAGCCTCCTTTGTCTTAGCAGGCAACAAGAACACATTTGTTGCATACATCAATCTAGGGAAAACAACCATACTTAAAATAGAAAAGAAGAAAAATTTAAAAAAAATCATTTTCAAGCAATTCCAACAACTAAAGGTAACCACATTAAAATAAAATTGCTGTGACATATCAAATATTATTTGAAGTGTGTTAAATTCAGTTTGGGGTCAGGGAGTTACATAGAAATAGTATAATTGGCTCTCATACAACATTTCTACTTTTACAAAAGAGCAAGCTATATGAAATGAAAATTGAAGATTCACAGAAGATGGTTACCATCTGGTCAAATGCCTTCCTTGTATAATGACAAGTGTATCTATTAAGTCCAGAGCATATGACATGTTTATAATGGGTATATTTACCTAAGCTCTGTCAAAATATACCTGCAAATTATCCCTATTAAAAAAAACATTTAGAAAATATTACTACATTATTGTAGTTTTTGTCAAAATTTCCTTCTTCGATCTTCTAGACATATTTCATAAATCAATTAGTAGTGGTCCATGGCCACTTAAAATATTAGTTTACTTTGGCTGCAGAAAATAGAGAAATCAAGTTGGAAATGACCTGAAAATTTCTTCTCTGCTGACTTGCTTTTATAATGCTAGAAGATGTGATACAAGGTATTAGGAGAGAAAAGGCATCAGTAGTATCCCTGCAGCTAGCCCTGCATGTTTCAGTGCTGATATACCTGCAAACAGGTGCCCTCGAGAACAACAGAGGCATGGAGTTTATGGGGGTAAAGCATTTGGATTGGATGTGAGGCCCTTTCCACAGGAGAGAATTTGTGGCTAGTACTGTAAACTCGGTCAAAAGTCCTATGGTTCTGGAGGTCATGGGTTCTAGGTAGGATCCTACCACTATTCATTTATGAAGTAGCATTTTGTCAAATTATCTTCTAAATATTTATGATTATATCCTTAAACAACAGCCATCACTAATTGGACAACATGGGTAATTACAAAAAAAGAAAAAGGAAAAGTCATGAAGGGGTTGAACTGGGGCTGCCTTGGGGACAGGACGAAAGGGTTAGCTATTCCTGGTGGGAGTGAAAGGAGAGAGTTGGGAGTGCATGTGATCAAGACATATTGTTTGTTTGCCTGTCTAAACTGGTGAAAGAATAACCAAAAGATATTCTATCCCAAATGTAGGCATTTACATTAGCTAGTTGTAGAGTCAAAGATTTGTGCACTTTTCACATTAAATTTTCTTCCATAGGGGAAAAAAAATCTTATTTTGGAATGTCTCCACATTTCAGTTCAATTCCCTGACAGGTAATTGCTTGCTGTTAAAAGGGAAGCATTCTCCATTATAATCAACAAATATCGATCTTGATTATTGCTCACAATATAGATAAATGAGCTATATTCCCATAGTCACTGTACACAAAGATTCCTCCTAAAAGACCCAGGCCAGTGTTTAAATACAAGAATGATCCTCCACAAGATATGGAATGGTATTTCAATATCAGAAGTATAGAGGGAAATGTCTAAAGGTATTAATTCCCATAATGCTTCAGTGAACAGGAAACAAGGTCCAATATCCCTAACCAAATAGTCACTGTGTAACATACACCAGATACTAAATTCAATTTTCTGCTTGGATAAAATAGAATAATAGTTCACCTCCTATTCCTATTTATGGCTAAAATTGCTGATGACACTGAAAATGAAATGTTAAAATTGAAAGATTGAGATACTTTGATGAATTCAAAATTATTACTTAAAAAATATATAAATTCTAAATATGTTAAAGTATCCAGGCATTAATGAACAAAATAATAATAATAATGCTAACTTTTAAATTGCAGGCATTCATTCAGAAGTATCCCACAGTAAACTGATATAACCATTCTGCCCAACCCATTATCTTTCAAAATATATAAAGCATAGCTGATGAAGTGTAAACAATTTTTAAAATTATGCACCTGCTAACTTGGTCAAGAGGAATACATCAGAGTAAAATGAATCACATTAATAAAATTCACAATTGTGGATATAGCAGTAACCAACTTCAGACCTGCATGGTTATTACTCACGTCTAGGTGCATACATCTAACTTTGACTTAAAATTTACAAAGTGGTAGAGATTGATTGTTGGAAATTCAGATATTTTTCAGCATTAATACAAGACTGTAGCCTCTGAAGAAAAAAGGAGCAAGCACAAGATTCGTAGTTATCTTTGACTTCAGACTTGCTCTTCTTGTTATATGGTTTGCATGCAAGGGAAAGGCAGCTGCACAGCTAATTTCGGGCCCACCAGCCTTGACAACACTCCCTTTCACAAGCAGCTGGTGATTAGCCATCTGGGAGAGTGTGATTGAACTCCAGATGGCATTGACTTCTTCATATAGCTCCAGTCTATTTGTTCTGGGGACAGATATCTTTAGTGCTCCTGACTATTGAGTCACCTTTCTCTTTAACATAGGATGAGGATGAGGATGAGGTTTTTAAATATGGATTGGGACTACAGTGATTCTTTTCTAGCTGCTAGGAGCAAGCACAAGATAAAAGAGAGATGGGTGGCTTTCTCCAGGACCAGCTTTGGCTAAGGTACATTATACACCTTAGTTCAGAGATAAAATCCATAATTATATGATCAGTCCTCTACTTATTTGTCTTCATAAAATAAGTTCATGACCAGAGAAATTCCAAAAGGTATTCATGATAAGATGAAAACTACTGTTTAATTGTAATGAAAATAATTAAATGCTTTTCCCTCGTAGGGGACATAGAATACATTAATCAAAATGAATAGTTTTCTAAATAATCATGCTGTGTCTTCAAATAAGATCCAGCATGGCAAAGGCAATCAGACAGCAAAATCCTTTAGAATGAAATAATCAGTTTACTGTAAGTGTTAGATTGATAACCTTTGGATTTGAATGATCATTTCACTCAGAATTTACCAAACATTTGATGACTACATTTTTGCTTTGCACTCTAAATAATCTGATAAATATCCATCATAGATACAAATGCACAAAATTTTAGTGGTATAATTTTTATATTTATCTATGTTCATCATCTATTGTATAAATATCCAATCAAAATTTAACTTCAAGCAGGATTTCATCACTATAATAGAATAAACTTTTCTTATTACTTCATAATTGCAACTATGATATGACATTAATATCAATTTTTACTATTATAATTTTAATTGAGAGAAATACATAACTGAAATGAGTATGTTATGGGACTCTATGTGTGTTGAGACTCTGGATTCAAAGGTCAGTGACCCCATCCTCCACAAAAAAAAAAAAATGAAATAAATTTTCTCTTACTTTCATCTTTTATTTCTAAAAACATTATTTAAATGAGTCTACATGATTCAAAGCCAAAAGCTTAATTTTAAGTGCATGTTTTCTAAGTAATCAGTACATGTACAATTATTTCTTTGTCAAAACTATATCATTCATGAAACTATCTTTTTTTTTAGATTTCTAATCTTTGTACTCATGAAAAAAATAGAAATCTCTAAATTTCTACGACAGATTATGTAAGGTCTGAGAGTAAACTGTTCGTACATTCTGGAGAACAATATATGATTATATATATGTATATGTATATTTATACTAATATATGTTTATCTAATATATTTGTGTTTGTACATTATGGGCTTTGAATAAGTGAGTTTACGAAGTATGTAGTAAGCGATAGTCAAAGAACAAATATCACAAGTATCAGATGCAGGTAATAGCAAAACATCATCAAATTAGCTTGCAACCAAACAAGAGGTCATTGGAGTATGCTATTGAGAGAGCAAAAGTAACGTCATCAAACCAGGGATTACAAATATCTGGCAAAAATTGACTAGGGACGTTTAGGCAGAGGTGGAATTCCCAATTGAGCTGTTTATGGCTGAACACCAGAGAAGAGCAGCTCCACCGTGGATGACCTTTCTGTGTCTGGATTGCTAGCTCCCATCCCTCACTACAAGAATATTTATACCTCAGGATAAACAACGTTTATTGGAAATGGCTTGCCAGCTAGCTGTTCTCCAAGACACAGTGTTTTTACTTGGAGTTTGTTTTGTTGTTCTCTTCACTCCCAAGTAGCACAGTTATCAGAGCCAACTCATCCTAGTATAAACAGTGTTAGAAGACACTGTGACATAAGCATGCTTGGATCAGAAATGGCTGAAGGGGCAAGCAACTCCACTTCCACAGGCATCTTCTCCAAGAGTGCATTATAATTATCAATGCAATGCAAATTACATAGATTTATGCATAATTTGATAGGCACAATAGGTATGCAATTGACTTTTCTCATTGAATATGCCACTTTACTATGAAGACAAACAAGAAAAAGCAAAACTAGCGTCACCAACAATTTCAATGTCAGGTAACATGGATTACATCTCATATAGAAAGAAAACAGATCATATTCCTCCTATAACCACTTTACCACATGTTAAAATATCTTAATGAAATCCATTTGTCATCTATGATCGATTACGCAATTTGCACTTGGAATTGCATATGTAAATAAATCATTTCTGAACAACTAGGCAAATGGTCTGAAAGAAATATTTATAACATATAATAAATAAGACATTAATCAAATTGTGTCCAACAATAATTGGAGACAATAACTAGCATGATAAAGTTGTTGTAGCCATTATGTTAATTTAGCCTTTGTATAAATAAAAATAAACATTGCTCATCGACCTCTATGTTCTCTAAGACACGTTTTAAGACAAAGAATGAGTTTCTTTGCCTTGTGCCTGTGAATCAAGATAGAAGCTCTCAACCACTGCTCTAGAACCATGCCTGCATTTCTGCTTCCATACAGCCAGTCATGATGGTAATAGACTCAACCTCTGAAATTGTTAATGAAAGCCACTGAAGCCAGACATGCAGCAAGCAAGTTCCTGCATTAAGGCCTTAAGAGGCCATTACATGAAGTTCTGAAAGTGTAGCTCATATTGCATTGGAGACCTCAATTGCTAGAGCCATGGGGTGTCTGCTGAGGAGAGCTGAAAACAGGAAGCAGAACCAGCTTCTGTAAAGTAAGAAAAGTAAGTATGTTAGAGTTGGAAAAGCTAGAAGTGAGGAGCCATCTGAGCCCTTTGACATGGAGTTACAGGATTTGGGGGTTGTCCTGGTGGGTTTAGGTCTTGCTTTCATCCAGAATTTCTCACTATGGTATATTCTGTTTCATTGTATGTTGGAATTATATAATCTGGTTTTCTGTATTAAAGGGAGTTATAATTAGGAGGTTGTCTTGCATCTCATAAAAGACTTTTGACTTTTAAGCTGTTGAAACTGTGAAAGATTACGGGGACTACTGAAGTTGGAGTTAATGTATTTTTCATTATACTATCATCAATAACTTTATGGGAATGCAGAGAGCAGAATGTGCTAGTTTGAATGGGAATGTTACCCATAGGCTAATATATTTGAATATTTGGTCCAACTATTTGGAAAAGGTTAGAAGGTGTGGCCTTGTTGGAGGAGGTGTGTCATGGAGGGTGGGCTTTAATATTGCGAAAGGCCATGCTATTCTCTCTCTCTCTCTCTCTCTCTCTCTCTCAATCTCTCCATTTTGCTCTTGCTCTCACTCCCTCTTGTTTGCTCTCTCTCCCTCTCCATATTCCTCTCTCTGATGCAGGCTGCTCAATCAAGCGCTCTGCTATTTCCCCAGCTCCATGGCTATTGGTCTGTTGCCACACACCCCTCCTTGATGGTTATCAACTGACACTCAGAAACTGTAAGCCCAAAGTAAAACTCTTTCCTCTATTAAAGAAGGAGGAAGATGGAGAGGAGGAGGAGGAGAGCATGGAAGAACCATTGAGATAGGCCTACCAATATTTTAGTGCTGTCAAACCCCACCATGCTAGTTCCTCATTTTGTGTTTTTGATACCTTATTTCTCTCATTCTAAATCTATTTCTGATTGTGACAGTCTCTAAATTTACCTCTGCTATACCTCTATTATAATTAAGGCACTATTGATTGCTTCTTCTTTAACTTCTCTGAAAACAAACCTATAATTATTTGCATATATTAAATAATAACTGAAATTCTTATGCTTTTCATTTACCAAACTACAAATTAAAGACTTTGTGTGTGTGTGTAATTTAATTTTTATTGTCTCAGATTCACATGTAATGTCTCTATATGTGTACAAGGGAAGAAACTGAAACTTACAATAAGTAAGAAATAAGAAAGCATCAAATAAAAAGTGAATGCCAAAGCAAGGTCCTAATCTAATAAATCGATTCACACTATTTTAAAATAAAAACCAATTCTTTGTTGAGTGGCTGTCATCTCTGCTCAGATGTAAAACTCAGGTCTCTCACCTATTACTTCATCTGAAAAACAGAGTACGGAATTCAGTGTATATTAAAGACATCGTGCATTATAATGAATCTAGGTAAAGGAAAAGACAACAGTCTTGTCTTCTCTGCTCTATATTCCATCCTTGTTTCTGGCCACATGAACTGAAAACCTCTTTGTAGTTCAATCTGTGCTCAAGTACACAACAAGGACATTTGTTCAACCATGTTTGCAGCAGCTTTATTCATAATAGCCAGAACCTGGAAACAACCCAGATGTTCATCAACAGAGGAATAGATACAGAAATTGTGGTATATTTACACAATGGAATAATACTCAGCAATTAAAAACAAGGAAATCATGAAATTTGAAGGCAAATGGTGGGAACTGGAAAAGATCATACTTAATGAAGTATTCCAGAAACAAAAAAGACACACATGGTATATACTCACTTATAACTGGATACTAGGCCTATAACGTAGAACAAACATTCTAAAATCTGTACACCTAAAGAAACTAAGCAAGAAGAGATTCTGGGGTAAGATAATCAATCCTCACTTAGAAAGACAAATGGGATGGACATTAGAAGTAGGAGAAAACAAGAAACAGGACAGGAGCCTACCATAGAGGACTTCTGAAAGACTGTACCTAGCAGTGTATCAAAGCAGATGGTGAGACTCATAACCAAACCTTGGGCAGAGTGCAGGGAACCATATGAAAGAAGTGGAAGTTAGTAAAACCTGGAGAGGACAGGAACCCCACAAGGACCAAATGTATCTGGGCACAGGGGTCTTTACTGAGACTGATTCTCAAATGAGGGACCATGTATGTATATAACTTAGAACCCCTGCTCACAGGTAGCCCATGGCAGCTCAGTATCCAAGTGGGTTCCCTAGTAAGGGGAACAGGAACTATCTCTGATATGAACTCAGTGGCTGGCTCTTTGACCCTCACCCCCATCCCCAAGGGAGGAACAGCCTTGCTAGGCCACAGAGGAAGACAATCCAGTCAGACCTGATGAGAACTAATAAGCTAGGGTCAGATGAAAAGGGAGGAGGACCTTCCCTCTCAGTGGACTTAGAGAGGGGCAGAGAGGAGATGAGGGAGGGAGGGTGGGATTGGAGGGAATAAGGGAGGGGGCTACAGCTGGGATACAATGTAAATAACCTGTAATTAATATAAAAATTAAAAAGAATAATAATAAAAAAACAGGAAGATGTTTAACATAGTAGGTAAGATTCTCTGTCCTTAAACTATTTGTTTTCAAATACCAAGTCTACAATAACAAGTCACATGACTGGAGAAAAAATGATTTACCTTACTAAACTCCAAGATTCATATATGTAAAATGAGGACAATGTTCCCTAATCTTTCAAATTTTGAAAGTCGAGGAAAGAATTTGCATGATGTATTTATCACAAAGTAAGCTTCCAATCACTGTTTTCTATTATTATCAGCACTGTAATTCATACATATTAAAAAGACGTGGAGTATAATGATGGTAACTGTTGAGTTAAAATAGCATTAACTTGATGTGTTATGTATGAACCACCTCCAATTCTTTAATTCTGGATGAGTGGCTACACCTGTGCCTTAAGGAGATCAAACTGCTTCCTTTACACAGTCATAAACAAATTTTAAATTATTGAGCAAAGCAAACTGCTATATATATTTTAAGAGACTAAGCTCTATAATGGTGTGTTACTTAACAAAAGATAATCTTGAAAATTGGAGGCCAGAAATGACATGACGACACAGCCAAACCTCAACTTTGTATCATTATTTTTAGAACTTGATGAAAAAAAAAATTGGATAGGTCTTGTCTAAAGACTAATGAAATCTTAAGGGCTTTAGCTGTGTGAAAACTATTCCTAAGGACTGAAAAAGAATCAAATATATCTGGGCACAGGGGTCTTTTCTGAGACTGATTCTCCAACCAAGGACCATGCATGGATGTAAACTAGAACCCTGCTCCGATAGAGCCCATGGCAGCTTAGTATCCAAGTGGGTACCCTATTAAGGGGAACAGTTACTGTTTCTGACATGAACTCAGTGGCTGGCTCTTTGACCTCCCCACCCCTGAGGGAGGAACAGCCTTGTAGGCCACAGAGGAGGACATTGCAGCCAGTCCTGAAGAGAACTGATAAGCTAAAGTCAGATGGAAGGAGAAGAGAGCCTCCCCTATCAGTGGACTTAGAGAGGGGCAGGGAAGAGATGAGAGAGGGAGGCTGGGATCAGGAGGGAATGAGGGAAGGGGCTACAGCAGGGATACAAAGCAAATAAACTATAATTAATATTAAAAATTTAATAAAAAAAGAAAAAAAAGAGATTCAAAAACAAATATTAAGAAAAGCAAGAAGAAGGGAACTTTAACAGATGGTTTGAAAAGCCTGCTTTTGGGTAGAAAGAGTAAAGATAGCTATCTTCTGAACTGAGTGATAGATCTTTGGGTTTTTCTCAGAATATTGAAACTGCTACCTGGATTTTTGCTGCTCCATATGGTGAAATTCAAGAGGACAAAGAATGAACATTTTTTAAACTTTTATTAATTACACTTTATTCACTTTATATCCCCCCATACACCCCACCCTCCTCCCCTCCTGATCCCACCTTCCCTCCCCCTTCTTCACGCATGCCCCTCCCTAAGTCCACTGATAGGGGAAGAATGAACTTTTTAATGGAATTAAATGTTAGATATAAAGAAGCCAAGAGATGCTAAATTAGAAAATAAAGGTTATTTCTTTTTCCCATGAAAATGTTTTTTTAGTATGTAATTACACCTTTTTCCCTTCCATTTCCTCCTCTAGCACCTTCCATGTCTTTCCCCCATTGTTCCCTCTCATATCAATGTCCTTTTTTTTGTTATTGTCACACACAAACACACACTGTGTGTAGGCATGCATATATATATATATATATATATATATATATATATATATATATATGCAGAAATACATAAACAAAATCAATTGAGTCTGTTTAATGTTGCACATATGTGTATGATATCAGGGCTGGTATTGTATAGGCAATTAGGAATTTTATCACTGTGAGACTCTCCTTTCTCTTTCAGCAGTCATTAATTGCCAGTAGTTCTCTGTCTGGAGTTGAGATCCTGTGAGATTTCCCACTGCAGTGTTAACATGTCTATTGGTATCATCCTTTTTCAAGTTTTGTTTTGGCAGCCATGTAGTCGATAGTTCATGGGTGTGACTTTCTGACATGTCTAGGAGACATAATCTCACAGCAGACATCCTATTTTTCTGGCTCTTAAAATCTTTCTGTTCCTTCTTCTACAATATTCCCTTAGGTACAAGAGCTAGATTGTGGATAGATAACTTGGGGCTGGGTACCGAATGATCAACTAGTTTTATGCTTTCTGATTGTCTGTGGTTTTCTAGGTAATGGTGTCTAACTGTTGAAAGAGAAAAATTATTGTTGAGGACTCAGAACTGTACATATGTCCTTCTGCATTTTCGTTGGTTTTCTTATTGATCCATTCTGACTGTGCTGAGATGAAATCCCAAATCATTTCCATTTAATTTTTCTAATTGCTACAAATGATGAACACTTTGAAGGATAGATTTTAGCCATTTTTGTTTCTTTTTGAGAAATCTCTGTTCAGATCAATAGCCTTTTGTTTTAACATGTCAGAGGATTTTTTTATTCTGTGTTTTATGAATTCTTTATACAAACTGGATATTAATCCTGTGTCATATATGTAACTACCAAAGATTCCCACTCATTCCCTGGGCTTCTATATTCAATTGATTATTTCCTCAACTGTGCAGGAGCTTTTGAGTTTTATGAGGATAAACTTAAATCTTTAGCAAAAAGATATTATCAAGAGAAAAAGTTCTTAAGAAAATATTTCTAAAGAAGTGCATCTGAAATCTTCATCGATTTTCTCTTCTGGTTTAAATTATGAAAGCCTGAACTCTGAGACTAAAGTCTACAACAGCGTGCGATACTCTCTGGTTTTCAGAAAATTGCAAGTGCCGATGAGAGGCATTCTCACCAAAATGTAGCGTAGATCATGGCAAAACCTATTTTGCAAATGTGCCTATCTACCATCCTTTCTGCCCCTTGCGAAGCTTACTAGTCTTCATCAGAGAATCAGTCTGTGAATTCACTCATTCACCCTGGGTAGGCTAATCTATAGAGTCCATAGAAATCAATACATGACTGCTAACTGGAAATTTTTCTAATACCATCCTGTTCCACATTGTTCTCTTGTAGTGCTCTCTTGTAAAATTCAGACTGACCCACAGCCAAACATTAAGTAGAGTTCAGGGAACTCCACTGAATAGGGGGAGGAGTCAAAGCCGTGGAAGACATCACAAGAACAGGACTTACAGAATCAACTAAACAGGGTTCATAGGGCTCACAGTGACTGATACAACAATCACAGAGACTGTTTGAGTGTGTGCATGGTCTTCTGCTTATACATTCTAGTTGTTCAGCTTGGTGTTCTTGTGGTACTCCTAACAATGAGTATGGGAAGTGTTTCTTACTATTTTGTCTGCTCTTTGGTTCCTTTTCCTCCTACTAGGTTACCTCACCCAGCCTTGATATGAGAGCTTGTGCCCAGTCTTGCTGTAATTTGTAATGCCAAGCCCAGTTGATATCCTGGGGAGTGGAACTGGGAGAGAGTGGAGTTGGTGGAGGGACACTTGGAGGAGTGGAGGAAGAAGAGGATGCTGTGCTCAGTATGTAAGGTATGAGAGAAGAATAAATAAAAAACAAAACAAAATTCAGGCAATACTCTATGAAGAATCCTGTGAAGGCCAGAGAGTTACATATACAAAAGACAAGGTTCTCAAACCCTGGCCTTGACTGAGTGCCCACAGAATAGTGTATACCTTCTTAGACATGTAAGACTTTGAAAGAGATCCCTACACCTCCTGTTCAAGCTACTTGAACACTGATTTGTAGGAAAACATGTAACACTTCTTCTCTTGGGTCACTGGTGTTAGGATCTTCAAAGTGGATTGATTACACACACAAGTTTTCAGTACAGCATAGGTAAATTTTTGTTACAGTGAAAATTCTGCTTTACATTTTATTCCTCAGTTGTATCCTTTCTCTAATATTTCCTCTCTCTATTTTTCTATTTCAAATTACAAAACTAAATTTTATCCCTTTTTTGTAAAGCGTAACATAATAATTTTATTTACTTACTAATATCTGTAAAAATCTTTAGTAATATCTGTCATTTCCTCCCACAATAGAAAAGTAATAAATGTCGGTTTCATTTATAGGCTTTTATATTTGTAATTCTTTGTAAGGTACAAAAAATAGTGTGATTTTCAAAGCTGTAAAGTTGGTGTTTTTCCATTTTGTCAATCTATTAATTCCACCTACCTCAGTCTTTATCTACCAAATGTCTCATATTAAAATAATTCTCTCACTCGTATTCGAGATATCTGTACATTTCACTAAAATCACAATATGGAATATATATCATAAAAGGTTCTTAATCTCCATTTGGAAGATATTTGATGTTAATCCTTAAGAGGTTTAGAGTTTGACAGACTTGTTCTGGCACTAAATCATTGGGAAAATATATCATATGTTATCTGTTGATACCCACAGACTTTATTTTTTTAAACTGTGCATCATTTGTGTGATACCTCATTTTTTACAAAAACAAAAACAAAAAGATTTTACAAGTTGTAAAAAATATGCATTTGTTGGCAACAAATCATATTGAAACATCATTTTCCTCTTATAAATCTGCTGGACAATTTGCATAATTTTATTTATACAAACATAATGAAAAATGTATTTCAAATCGTATTTGTTAAATGGATAATTTTCTTTTCAGTACTGTACAATGAACCCAGGAGCTCCTCATGCATGTGTTCTACCACTGACATGTTCCCAGCTTGGAACATGGTTAATAAGAAAAATATGTGACATCTTCCTACTATCAGTAGTAACAATTCACAACAAAACCTTGTTTTGAGATGGGCAAAAGACTTTGTTTTTATTTGGTGACTTACTGTAACAAAGTATCAAAGACTAGATGCTTTAAACAACAAAAATATGTTTTTCTTCTGGTTCTGGAGGCTAGCCATGGATAATCAATAGACTGGCTCCCAGAGAAGTACATTTTCTCTCTGCTCATGCGATCATTGTTATGTGTGCACTTATGAGTTAAAATTTCTGCTTCTTATGAGGACATCCAAGGCATTGTAGTGGGACCCACTCTAAAGAACTTTTAACTGATTTACATCTTTAAATATTACATCTCCAAAATATGATTACCACTTGAAGTACTGGCAACTAGAACTCTTCAACTATGAACTATGAACTGTGAAAGAAAGACACGCCTTAACCTATAATAGACATGACCAAGTATTTTTCCAAAGAAAGTATATAATTGGCAACAGCACTTGAAAAAGATATTCAACAGAAAAAAAAATCATTATGAAGTGTAACCACAAGCCAGACATAGATTTACCACCTGCATGAAAATGTAATGCCCATTTTAAAAAACTAATTATATAATCACAAATTATTCTATAATATCCTGAGTTACCAACCTACAATAGCTAAACTGGTATAAATAGCTAAACTGGTATAAATAAAGGTTGTCATGGGATACAGAGATGGGATGGGTGGTGTTGTATCTAACAGGTTCAGTTTCCATTTTTCCAGATAAATTCCCTAGAAAGTGAACTAGAGAAGAAAGAAGAGTAATGGAGGGGAGGAAAGAAATTGCGATGAACATGGTCATGATACATAATGTCCTTGACAGAAGTTGTCTGTATGAAACCAAACACTATGTGCAATGAACATATATCATTAGATACAGTTCAGGAGATGGGTAGAGATTATGGTTAGTCAACAATGTGAGTGAACTTAATGCCAGAACTATACATTTACAACTGTGAACATGGTAAATTTTATATATGTGTGTTACCACAATTTAAAACATATTTAACAAAGTACTCAGTAAATATAATTATATTATTGCTTTCCAGGTGTGATAACGGGCACAAAAACATAAAGTTGATACAAGCAGCAAAAGCAGATCTGAAACCTTGCTTTATCTTATCTCACTCTGAAGACTCACATGTACAACCAGAACACACTGACCACGACTTCTCAGCATGCTTCAACCACTAGCTGGAGAAAGTATTAATGATGACCATGAGAGACTATGAAGTACATAGGCCTCTTCCAGGAAACATTAATTTATTAATGTTGTGTGAACCATATTACTGAATTCCATTCTAATGGATTTTCTCCTTCTTGGGCTTTTCTCAACTGTACACTAGTACCAGTGATTATCATGTGATTGAGCAAGCAGGACAAGATTTCATATATCAGTTAAGACAAAAAGCACATCCCATTACTATTTATTTTCCTTTCAAAACTAGGAGTTTTGTTGTTCAGTATGAGAGGAATAGTTATTATACTACTTTTTAATCTGAGTTGCAAACTACCAGATACCTCACTCTGGTATGTAAGAGAAATTAGTGTTGGTATTTATATAATATTTCTAGAAGGCCAACATTTGTGAAGGGGTTCCCATTAATAAGCCTGAATGCAACATTAGACTCTCTAGAGAAATCGGTTTTTTAGCTAGTTTCTTCTTGACTTTATAGTTTATAAAATAAAAGTGTCTGAGATGCAATAAATAAAAGTTAATAAAACACAAGACGAGAGCAACATATCACTTGTGGTGAAGATTTATGCACATAAACTGCCAACTATTTTTTTTCAAACAGACCCTATAGACTTACAGTTGCCATAGTAACTGCAGTTTTATTGGATGCAAAAATGTATAGAGATGAGCACAACCCAGGTAAATAATGAGCACCTACACTGTTGTCTTCAGAGTGGTGGAAACAGCACACCTTGCCACTTCCCAAAATGAAATAACCATAATCATCATTTAAATTTTTTATTTCCTGGATTGTAAACATTTTTCTTCTTAAAATTTTCTTTCTCTGCTGTTAAACTAATTATTAACGAACAGATGGTTCTAATGAATTATTGACAGTTTTGGTGTTGAAACAGATTAGGTAACTACACTACAAATGGGAACTACAGAGAAACCAGACCAACATTCAAACTGCCCTACTATTTACCATGAAAAAAAAAAAAAAAATATATATATATATATATATGATCAGGGTAAGAATTAAAGTCACTGCTGAAAGTACAAGCATCCTCTGAGATAATCACAAGTCATTATTTTTTTAATTTTATTTTTCTTATTAGTTACATTTTGTTAACTCTGTATCCCAGCTGTATCCACTCCCTCATTCCCTCCCCAATCCCACCCTCCCTCTCATGCTCGCCTCACACAAGTCATTTTTGTAGGAAAAGTTCTCAGTTGAAATAATAAAAAAATTATGTTGGTAAAAAACAAGAAGAAAGAGGACAATAATTTTTAATTCCTTGAAAGTTAACTAATGTTTATATAGGGGTTCTTTTTTTTCAAAAGTCCAGTATATATCTATATCTATATCTATATAAATATAGATATAGATATAGATATAGATATAGATATAGATATAGATATAGATATAGATATAGATATAGATATAGATATATGTCTATCTAGACTTGCCTAGAGTAATAATTCTTTGTTGTTGCTGTTGGTGGTGGTGGTTTTGTTTGTTTGCATGTTTGGTTTTAAGGCAGGGTTTCTCTGTGCAACAGCCCTGGCTGTACTGAAATTCACTTTGTACACCAGGCAGTTCTCAAGTTCACAGAGGTCTTACCTGCCATTACCTTCTGAGAGCTCAGACCATGACAGGAGCATTGTCACGAGTTCAACCATGCCCAAGGCATTCTTATTTCTTATTTATGCCTAATCTAAAAGCTTTGGGAAAGCACAGGAACATTAAAACGATAACCAAGCCTCTGCCTTAAGGAATAGGAAAATGATGTGATAAAATACTCAAAAGAATGATGATTTCCTAAAAAAAAATCTTAGCTAGTTCTACAGCTAAGATCTATAAGACATAGTTTAGTTTCTTCTAGGAAGAATTAATATGAATTAGAGTATGTGTTCTCACAGTTGTGTAGTTGTTAGAGAAAGAAATGCTTGATTTTTTTGTCACAAAATGTAGAAAAAGGAATGTCTTAATTGCTTTATTAACATGAAAAATTATAGCAGAGTTTAATAAATGTCTATAAAAATAATAGACACAATAGAATGTATCCATCCATGGGCAGGCTCTCAGGTACTTTTTGTTTTGTTTTGTTTTTGTTTTTGTTTTCACAATTTATTCATTATATATCCGTATTGAAGCCCCCTTCCTCAACTCCTCCCAGTCCCACCCTCCCTCCTTCTTCCCCCCTACGCCCTGCTCCTAGTCCACTGAAAGGTGGAGTTTTCCTCCTCTGCCATCTGCCCATTGCTTATCAAGTCTCATCGGGACTGCCTGGATCCTCTTCCCCTTGGCCTGGAAAGACCTCATCACCAGTGGCAAGTGATCAATCAAGTTTATGACAGAGGCTGCACCCCTTACTCAGGCACCCACATGGAGACTGAGCTCTCAGCAGGGGGTCTATGTCCTGTTTGTGCATAGTCCTTGCTTGGTGCATCAGACTCTGCAGGACCCACTGGACTCAGATTTTTTTAGCTTTGTTGGTCTCCTTGTGGAGCTCCTGTTCCCTCAATATCCTTCTATCCCTCCCTTCTTCCATAAGACTTCCTACATTATGCCCAAAGTTTGGCTGTAAGTCTCAGCATCTTTTGGGAGGAGCCTTTCAGAGGACCCTCTATAGTAGGCTCCCATCCTGTTTCCTCTCTTCCACCACTTCTGCTGTCTATCCTGTTCGCCCTTCTGAATGAGATTTGAGCATCTTCCCTAGGGTCTGTAGATTTTAGTACGGCTATCCTCTATTATAAGTCTAATATCCACTTAGAAGCAAGTGTCTACCATACCTGTCTTTCTATTTCTGGTTACCTCACTCAAGATGATCTTTTCTAGTTTCATCCATTTGCCTGCAAATTTCATAATTTCCTTGTATTTAATAGCTGAGTAGTATTCCATATCTCTCATCCTGCACAAAATTAAATTCCAACTGGATCAAAGACCTCAACATAAAACCAGACACACTAAATCTGTTGGAAAAAAAGTAGGGAAGATCTTTGAACTCATTGGCACAGGAGACAATTTCCTGAAGAGAAAACCAACAGCTTGTGCTCTAAGATCAACAATTAATAAATGGGACCTCCTGAAACTGAAAAGCTTCTGTAAGGCAAAGGACACTGTCAACAGAATAAAACAACAGCCTACAAAATAGGAAAAGATCTTCACTAACCCTACATCAGATAGAGGGCTAATATCCAGAATAATATATAAAGAACTCTAGAAATCAGACACCAACAAACCAAATAATCCAATTTAAAAATGGGGTACAAAGCTAAACAGAGAATTCTAAGCAGAGGATTATTAAATGGGAGAGAAACACATAAAGAAATGCTCAACATCCTTAGTCATCAGAGAAATGAAAATACAAACAACTCTGAGATTCCATCTTACACCCATCAGAATGGCTAAGATCAAAAACTCATGTGACAACACATTCTGGAGAGGAAGAGGAGAAAGAGGAACTCTCCTCCATTGCTGGTGGGAATGCAAACTTCTACAACCATTTTGGAAATCAATCTGGTACTTTCTCAGAAAATTAGGAATAGCACTACATCAAGATCCAGCTATACCGCTCCTGCATATATACCCAAAAGATGCCCCACCATTGAAAGGGATATTTGATCAACTATGTTCATAGCAGCTTTATTTGTAATAGCCAGAATCTGGAAACAACCTAGAAGTCCCTCAATGGAGAAATGGTTCTAAAATATTACTAAGACCAAATTAATTATGGATTACTCTACCACATATCGCATGCATATCAGATATTCTGTTAAATGCTTACAAATATTAAAATGAGCCAGTTAGAATAAGCACACATATACACATATACACAAACACATTCATATACCATATATAGAAGAATTGTATGCAGTGTGCTTTGATCAAATCCACTCCCCAACTCCCTCTCATCCACCTATTCATAAACTGCCCCATTTTCCTTACCAATTTTACATAACCTTCTTCTTAATTCATCATGGACACGTGTGTGTGTGTGTGTGTGTGTGTGTGTGTGTGTGTGTGTAAAGTAAATTATACACCATAAGTGGAGATACAAAAGGAACTGAAGAGGGATATAGAGGATGAAAGTGATCAAAACATAATATGTGTTTGCAAAAAAAAAAAAAAAAGCAAATCTATATCAGTACATTTCTTTAAAAGTATCAATCTGAAAAAGTTACACAAAAGACAGCTGTAACAAAAGAGGCTGTTGTTAAATTAATCTTACCAGCAGTTCCTAAGCTTTTATATGAAAATAAAAATAACTGAGAAAATGGACCCTACAATCAGCCAGGGATTACAAGTGCAAGTCAACTCTTTTCGTCTCTAAGAGCTAGCTTTAGTGTCCTGTGTCTAAATTTCAGATGATGAACCCTTAGTAAATACAGTATATATGAAACATGATCTCCATTGAAACCTTAAGAAATATTTCTTCATGTAGACATCCAGTTGGACCAGCGCCATTTGTTGAAGATGCTGTCTTTTTTCCATTGAATGGTTTTGGCTTCTGTCAAAAATCAAGTATCCAACACCATTCACAATAGCCACAAATGACATAAAGTACCTTGGTGTAACCCTAACCAAGCAAGTCAAAGACTTATATGAAAAAAATTTCAAGTCTCTAAAGAAAGATTAGAGGAAGATATGAGAAGATGGAAAGATCTCCCATGCTCATGGCTTGGCAGGATTAACATAGTAAAAATGGACATCTTATCAAAAGCAATCTACAGATTTAATGCAATTCCCATCAAATTGCCAACACAATTCTTTACAGACCTGGAAAGAAAAATTCTCAACTTCGTATGGAATAACAAGAAACTGAGAATTGCTAAAACAATCCTCTACAATAAAAGATCTTCTGGAGGTATCTCCATCCCTGATCTCAAGCTGTACTATAGAGCAACAGTTACAAAAACTGCATGGTACTGGCATAGAAACAGAATGGTGGATCAATGGAATGGAACAGAAGACCCAGAAATAAACCCATACACTTACAGACACCTGATTTTTGACATAGATGCCAAAACCAAACAATGGAAAAAAGATAGCATCTTCAACAAATGGTGCTGGTCTAACTGGATGTCTACATGTAGAAAAATGAAAATAGATCCATACTTATCACCCTGCACAAAACTGAAGTCCAAGTGGATCAAAGACCTCAACATAAAACCAGACACATTAAATCGGCTAGAAAAAAAAGTGGGGAATACCCTAGAACTCATTGGTACAGGAGAAAACTTCCTGAACAGAATACCAACAGCACAGGCTCTAAGAGCAACAATCAATAAATGGGACCTCATGAAATTGAAAAGCTTCTGTAAAGCAAAGGACACCGTCATCAAAACAAAGCGACTGCCTACAGATTGGGAAAGAATCATCACCAACCCTTTATCTGACAGAGGACTCATATCCAGTATATATAAAGAACTAAACAAGCTGAAAAGCAACAAACCAAGTAATCCACTTGAAAACTGGGGAACAGAGCTAAAGAGAGAATTCTCTGTAGAGGAATATCGAATGGCAGAGAAGCACTTAAAGAAATGCTCAACCTCATTAGCCATTAGGGAAATGCAAATCAAAACAACCCTGAGATTTCACCTTACACCCATCAGAATGGCCAAGATGAAAAACTCAAGGGACAACACATGCTGGAGAGGTTGTGGAGAAAGGGGAACCCTTCTCCACTGCTGGTGGAAATGTAAACTGGTACAACCACTCTGGAAATCAATCTGGCGCTTTCTCAGACAACTAGGAATAGCGCTTCCTCAAGATCCAGCCATAACACTCCTAGGCATATACCCAAAAGAGGCGCAAGTACACAAAATGGACATTTGCTCAACCATGTTTGTAGCAGCTTTATTTGTAATAGCCAGAAGCTGGAAACAACCCAGATGCCCCTCAACTGAAGAATGGATGCAGAAACTGTGGTACATCTATACAATGGAGTATTACTCAGCAATGAAAAATAAGGAAATCATGAAAATTGCAGGTAAATGGTGGGACCTGGAAAGGATCATCCTGAGTGAGTTGTCCCAGAAGCAAAAAGACACGCATGGTATATACTCACTCATATAAACATACAATATAGAATAAACCCACTAAAATCTGTACATCTAAACAAACTAAGCAAAAGAGAGGACCCTAACTAAAATGATCAATCCCCATCCTGAAAGGCAAAGAGGATGGACATCAGAAGAAAAAGAAAATAGGAAACAACCTCGGAACCTGCTACAGAGGGCCTCTGAAAGCCAGAAGAAAACAGGAAACAACCTTGAAACCTGCCACAGAGGGCCTCTGAAAGCTTCTGCAGTATAGACTGTTAAAGCAGATGCTGAGGCTGATGGCCAACTGATGGGCAGAGTGAATGGAATTTTATGTAAGAAGTGGGAAATAGTAAAAGCTGGAGGGGATGGGAACTCCACAAGGAGAGCAACAGAACAAGATAATTTGAACACAGGGAACTTCCCAGAAAATCATACTCCAACCAAGGACTACTAGTGGAGATGACCTGGAACCCCTGCACAGGTGTAGCCCATGGCAGTTCAGTGTCCAAGTGGGTTACATAGTAATGGGAAGAGGGACTGCCTCTGACACAATCTGATTGGCCTGCTCTTTGATCACCTCCCCCTGAGGGGGGAGCAGCCTTACCAGGCCACAGTAGAGGACAATGCAGCCATTTTTTATGAGAACTGATAGACTAAGATCAGAAAGAAGAGGAGAACCTCCCCTATCAGTGGACTTGGGGAGTGGCATGCATGCAGAAAGGGGAGGGAGGGTGGGATCGGGAGGGGAGGAGGGTGGGGCTTATAAGGGGATACAAAATGAATAAAGTGTAATTAATAAAAAATTTAAAAAAATCAAGTATCTAGAGGGAATGAGGGAGCGGGATACAGCTGGGATACAGAGTTAATAAAGTGTAACTAATAATAAAAATTAAATATTAAAAAAAAGAAAGAAAGAAAACCTAACTCCAGTAAAATAAAAACATACTTGTAAACAATATGTAATTAAATGATAAAATCACTTTCAAAAATGTAAAGAACAATTTAATTAATGATACCTGTGCTGGCTAAATAACGGGGAAGATTTTAATCACTGGAAAAAAAAATCAAATATCCCATAGGTGTTTGGGTTTATTTCTGGGTCTTCTATTAGTTTCCTTTGATCCATTATTCTCTTTCTATGCCAATACCAGGCAGTTTTTATTACTATTGCTCTGTAGTACAGATTGAGATCAGGGATGGAGATACCTCCAGATGATCTGTTGTTTTACAGGAACGTTTTGGAAATTCTGAGTTTTTTGTTTTTCCATATGAAGTTGAGAATTGTTCTTTCAAGGTCTGTAAAGAATTGTGTTGATATTTTGATGGGAATTGCATTCAATCTGTAGATTGCTAGAAAAATGAAAATGGATCCATATTTATCACCCTGAACAAAACTAAAGTCCAAGTGGATCAAAGACCCCAACATAAAACCAGACACACTAAACCTGTTAGAAGAAAAAGTGGGGAAGAGCCTAGAACTCATTGGCACAGGAGACTACTTCCTGAACAGAACACCAACAGCACAGGCTCTAAGATCAACAATCAATAAATGGGACCTCATGGAACTGAAAAGCTTCTGTAAAGAAAAAGACACTGTCACCAAAACAAAATGAAGACCTACAAACTAGAAAAGGATCTTCACCAACCCTATATCTGACAGGGGGCTAATATCCACTATATATAAAGAAGTCAAAAAGTTAAAAAGCAACAAATAAAGTAATTCAATTAAAAAATGAGGTACGGAGCTAAACAGAGAACTCAATGTAGAGGAATGCAGAATGGCAGAGAAACAAAGAAAGGCTCAACATCCTTAGCCATCAGGAAAATGAAAATAAAAATAACCCTGAGATTTCACCTTACACCCATCAGAATGGCCAAGATGAAAAATTCAAGTGACAACACATGCTGGAGAGATTGTGGAGAAAGGGGAACCCTCCTCCATTTCTTGTGGGAATGCAAACTTCTACAACCACTTTGGAAATCAATCTGGCACTTTCTCAGAAAATTAGGAATAGCATTACATCAAGATCCAGCTATACTATTCCTGAATATATACCCAAAAGATGCCCCACCATTCAACAAGGACATTTTCTCAACTATGTTTGTAGCAGCTTTATTTGTAATAGCCAGAAGCTGGAAACAGCCCAGATGCCCCTCAACTGAAGAATGGATGCAGAAATTGTGGTACATCTACACAATGGAATATTACTCAGCAATGAAAAATAAGGATATCATGAAAGGACCATCCTGAGTGAGCTTTCCCCGAAGCAGAAAGACACACATGGTATATACTCACTCATATAGACATACAACATAGGATAAATCTACTAAAAACTGTACATCTAAAGAAACTAAGCAAGAGAGAGGACCCTGACTAAAACGCTCAATCCCCGTCCTGAAAGGCAAAGAGGATGGACATCAGAAGAAGAAGAAAACAGGAAACAACCTAGGAACCTGTCACAGAGGGCCTCTGAAAGCCTCTGCCCTGAAGACTATCAAAGCAGATGCTAAGCCTGATAGCCAACTGTTGGGCAGAGTGAATGGAATTTTATGTAAGAAGTGGGAAATAGTAAGAGCTGGAGAGGACAGGAACTCTACAAGCAGAGCAACAGAACAAGAAAATTTGAACACAAGGAACTTCCCAGAGACTCATACTCCAACCAAGGACTATTCATGGAGATAACCTAGAAACCCTGCACAGATGTAGCACATGGCAGTTCAGTGTCCAAGTGGGTTACATAGTAATGGGAAGAGAGACTGCCTCTGACATAATCTGATTGGCCTGCTCTTTGATCACCTTCCCCTGAGGGGGGACCAGCCTTACCATGCCACAGAAGATGACAATGCAACCACTCCTGATGTGATCTGATAGACTAATATCAGAAGGAAGGAGAATAGAACCTCCCCTATCAGTGGACTTGGGGAGGGGCATGCGTGAAGAAGGGGAAGGGAGGGTGAGATCGGTGGGGGGGAGGAGGGAGGCTTATGGGGGGATATAAAGTGAATAAAGTGTAATTAATAATAATAATTAAAAAAGGAAAAGTACAAAAAAAGAGGAAATCATGTTTTTTGGAGGCAAATGGTGGGACCTAGAAAAGATCATCCTGAGTAAGGTATCCCAGAAGCAGAAAGACTCACATGGTATATACTCACTGATAAGGGGATACTAGACCTATAAGATAGGATATACATACTAAAATATGTACTCCTAAAGAAGCTAAACAAGAAGGAGGACCCGGGATAACAAGATCAATCCTCACTTAGAAAGACAAATGGGATGGACATTGGAAGGAGAAAACAGGAAACAGGACAGGCGCCTACCTTAGAGAGCCTCTGAAAGACTGTGCCTAGCAGTGTATCAAAGCAGATGATGAGACTCATAACCAAACCTTGGGCAGAGTGCAGGGAATCATATGAAAGAAGGGGGAGTCAGTAAGACCTGCAGATAACAGGAGCTCCACAAGGACCAAATATATCTGGGCACAGGGGCTTGTCTGAGACTGATCCTCAAATGAGGGATCATGCATGGAAATAACCTAGAACCCCTGCTCAGATGTAGCCCATGACAGCTCAGTAGCCAAGTGGGTTCCTTAGTAAGGGGAACAGGGACTGTCTCTGGCATAAAACCTGTGGCTAGCTCTTTGACCTCCCCAACCCCCACGAGAGGAGCTAGGCCATGGAAGAGGACATTGCAGCCAGTCCTGAAGAGACCTGATAAGCTAGGGACAAATGGAAGGTGAGGAGAACCTTCCCTATCAGAGGACTTGGAGAGGGGCAGGGAGGAGATGAGGGAGGGAGGGTGAGATTGGGAGGGCATGGTGGAGGGGACTACAGCTGGGATATAAAGTAAAAAAGCTGTAATTAATATAAACAATAAAAATTTAAAGAAGAAATATTTCTTTATCATTTTATACAGGCAGTGTGGTAGCTAGTTCATATATTTAGCTTTTATAATCTACAAACAAAATCAGTTGTACTGTACTTTTTCATAACTTCAGATATCTTCTTGGTTCTTCTAGCTTAATTGTAGACATTTTGAGAATTCCTAGCTTAGGTTTAAAAAAAAAAAGCTACATTTTTGCCCATGATACCATACCATTTCAGTTAATTTAGTAGTAACTTTGTTTTTTTTTTTTTTATGGAAGTATTCGTATAAAGACTAATTTTAGCGTTCATCACATTTTTAACATGCAGAAAATCGACTACCTAGATGAATTCTATTGAATAATACATGCCTTTACTTTACACAGGTTCTGAATATAAAATGATGAATAAAATTGATGTCTTCCATCAAGTACAGACCCTTCTTCTTCATATACTTGCTTAGATCAAGCAAGATAATTTTCTGTATCACAAAAGGTTTGATGAGTACAAGGCAATTATTCAATCCTTTAAACAGCACAGAGTGTTTCAGAACTAGTCTCTTCTAAGTGTTTCCATTGCCTGTGGAACGTACCTGATTCTGATTAAGCTGAATTCCAAAACCTCTCTCCTTCGAATATGCACTGATTTCTACTGCTGCGTTCTTTGCAACAAAGATAGTCTGATCAGTTTCAATTATTAAAACAAAAGTTCATTTGCCCACAATATGTTACAGCAATATATTATTTAGCAATTAGCCTCATGATGACCAGCTACAATAACCAGCTTTTAGAAAACACTTTAGTGGCAAAATAAATAAATTCTATACAGACAAATGAGTTTTACTGCTTTTTTTAAATTTTCTGTAAAAACAAACTTCAAAAATTTGCCTAAGTACTCCTTGACTATAATTTCATGGTCTGAGGTTAATAAAACCAAGTACAAGCATAAACATCTGAACATACATTACAGATCACTCTGACATAATCTCTCTATATATTAGGTGTTCAGAAACTTTGAGAAGTAAAAATAAGTTTTTGCTTTTAATAGAGATTTATGCATTCTGTAAACAACTTTAGAAATTAATATTTTATTAAATTGACTTAATTTTCTCATTTGTTTTTGTTTCTTCATAAAATGTATTAGTATCTTACCATTCAAACATCAACACTGAGCATCTGAAAGACTAGGCTTCAAGTACTTCCTATCTGAGCTATAACTAACCATAAAAAGAATAAAAGAATAATATACATGTTTTCAATGAATTTAAAGAGTTTAAAGATGAAATGAATAAACACCTAAATAAACTTTCAGAGAATAAGAATGAACTCTTGAGTAACATCCAAGAAAACACAAATCACTTGATGAAATAAGACAATTTATCATGCTAAAACTAAATTCAAAAAAGAGATTGAAATATCAATGAAAAATCAAGCTGAAATGAAGGGGATAATGGAAAATTCAACAACCCAATTAAAAATACTCGGTGGAAAACACTACTAGCAAAATGGATCACACAGAAGACAGAATATCGGGACTTGAAGGCATCATAGAGCAATTGAATACTTAGTCAAAGAAAGCAAGCTTAAAAAAAAAAAACCTTCCAAATAAAATATACAGAAATCTGAGACACCATGAAAAGACCAAATCTATGAATATAAAAGAATTCCATGATAATAAAAGAATTCCAAATAAAGAATATGGAACAATACTTAAATAGAATCTTAAAAGGACTTTTCACAAAACTAAAGAAGTGTCCTTTCAAATACAAGAAGTACATGGAACACCACCTAGATGGGATCAGAAAAGAATCTCTGATATATATAATCCCATCATATTACAGTTAAAATAATAAACATACAGAGCAAAGACAGGCTATTGTAAAGTGCAAGAGAGAAACTACAAGTTACATATACAAGTAAATCCATTAAAATAACAGTTGAATTGTCAAACAATTTTAAATCAGGAGTTCTCAGATTAATTTAACTTGAGTATATTATTAGAAGCACTTAAAAAAGACCACAGATCTTGTCAACATTGGGTTTTTTTGTCAGTGACATAAAGGAGGGTTATTTGAAAAGGGGAACATCAGAAAATCAGCTCACCCTAAGACACATCTATAGGGTGTTTGCTTCATTGCTGATTGATGTGGGAAGGTCCAGCTTATTGTTGGTGGTACACTCCTGAGCAGGTGTTCCTGAGTCATACAAGAAACAAGACTGAGTAATTCAACAAGCAGTGGTCCTACATGGCCTCTGTTTCGCTTCCTGCTTCCAGGTTTCTGCCTAGATTGAATTTCTGCCTCGATTTTTCCTCATGATTGTCTGAAATGTTCAAAAAGAAATAATTACTTTACTACCAATATTGCTTTTAGTCAGGTTTTTTATCACAGCAATAGAAAGGAAATCTTGACCCCAAATAATTAGCCATCAAAATTCTTTTCCAAAGTTTGGTTATGAGTCTCAGCATCTGCTTTGATACATTGTTGGGCAGAGTCTTTCAGAGGCCCTCTATGGTAGGCTCCTGTCCTGTTTCCTGTTTTCTCCTTCTTCCAATGTCCATTCTGTTTGTCTTCCTGAGTGAAGATTGATCATCTTACCCTGGGTCCTCCTTCTTCTTTAGCTTCTTTAGATGTAAAGATTTTAGTATGTTTATCCTATCTTATAGGTCTAGTATCCACTTATAAGTGAGTATATACCATGTGTGTCTCTCTGCTTCTGGGATACCTCACTCAGGATGATCTTTTCTAGATACCACCATTTGCCAGCAAATTTCATAATTTCCTTGTTTTTAATTGCTGCAGGGAGTCTTATGAAAGAAGGGGGAAATGGAAAGACCTGGAGAAGACAGGAGCTCCACCAGGAGAATAACAGACCAAAAAATCTGGCACAGGGGTATTTTCTAAAAATGATACTACAACCAAGGACCATTCATGGATATAACCTAGAACTCCTGCTCAGATGGAACCCATGGCAGCTCAGTATCCAAGTCTGTACCCAAGTAAGGGGAACAGCGACTGTCTCTGACATGAACTCAGTGGCTGGCTCTTTGATCACCTCTCCTGAGTGGGGAGCAGCCTTGCCAGGTCACAGAGAAGGACAGCACACCCAGTTCTGATGAGACCTGATAAGCTAGAGTCAGATGAAAGGGGAGGAGGACCTCCTTTATCAGTGGACTTAGAGAGGGGCATGGAAGGAGATGAAGGAGGGAGGATGGTATTTCGAGGGAAGGAAGAAGGGGGCTACAGCTGGGATACAAAGTGAATAAACTGTAATTACTATCAAAAATAAAAATTTAATTTAAAAATTTCTCTTCCATAGTTAAAAAGAAAAGAAATAATCATGGCAGAAATAATCTCAAAGAATTCCTGGCCATCACACCAGAATATTTGAAGGAATGCATAGAATTGAAAAGAATAGTACACATAGCCAAAGGACTACAGGAAGAAAGAAAATCACCTTGCAGTAAAAATACAAAGTGGAACTAAGAATACTGTCAGCATGAAAGCAACACAATGTCAGCAACAAGAGCACAGCTTTCAATAATAACTTTTCATATTGATGGCTTCAAATCCTAATCAAAACACATAGCCTAACTGAATGGATTAAGAAACAGAATCATTTATTTGTTGCCCACAAAATCACAACTGACCTTCGAGTAAAGATGCCTTAGAGTGAAATGATAGCAGGAAATATTACAGGAATGTTGCAAGGGGCTATAAGAAATAGGAAGAAAAGATTTTAAGGGAAGGACATAATACAGCAATGGTGGTATGAAGTGGGCATGGGGAATAATAGTGGGATGGAGGATTAAGTGTAGGGAGAGAAAGAAGTTTAAACAAGGGCGAAAAAAGCATTTAAAACATTTGAAAAGGCAACGTGCAAACAGTCTATTAAAATAAATAAATGCCATGACTAAGTTTTACGAGACAAAGAACTTCCAAAGATGCAATGAGTTTATTTTGTGATGGCCATCTACTGATGGGCATGGGGCCTTACCTGAAGAGTCATTAGTGCCTCTAGTAACCCTCTCTTGGAAAGAACAATTTTTTCAATGTGGATCTCTTCCTTTTGTTCCTGACTACTGCAGGAAGAAACATCTCTGATGGTGGCTAAGCAAGATACTGATCTATGACTATAGTAATATGTCATTAGGAGTCATTTTAGTGCTACTTTCCTTTAGCAGAACAGTAGTATTTTTGTTTGTTTGTTTTGCTTTTGTTTTTCGGTACGTCCCTGACTTATCTGGCTTCATGTTCTTGGACATCTGAGGACTTTGGGGTATGGGTTCCATTTCATGGAGTGGGCCTTAAATCCGATCACATATTGGTTTGTTACTACAACAAGCTTTATGCCACTGTTGCCCGAGTATGTCTTGAAGGCTGTTCATCATTGTAGATCAAAGCGTTTGTACCTGAGTGGCTGTTTACCTTTATTTTTCCTCTACTAGTGGGCAGTATAACATCCAATCACATTAACATTAGTCCACAGGGGAGAAGTCTCCAGATAGGCACTAGCTCAATTTTTAAAGGTGCAATGATGTGTATTGATGCTGTCTCCAGCAACAGAGCCTTAAGCTCAGTTTGTGGTGAGCAGCCTTGAAAATAGCCTGGGTTGTTTGAGGAGTTACCATGGGGCCCCTTTGGCCAACAACTCGACTGGAAGTAGCTCGTTGTTGGTAGTAGAGGCTTCAATTTGTGAGAAAAAATGTTCATTAGGGACTTTGTCATCCAAATTACTTGAAATTCCATTTATATTGCTTTCATGTACATATATATATATATATGTATATATATATATATATATGTATGTATGTATGTATGTATGTATTAAAAGATTCTACTGCATTAAGTTTCCCTACAACACTTCAAATAGATTTCAACTTCTGTTGGTGAAAATCCTTTCCCAGTCCGTAGGCTGTCGATTTGTTCTGACAACAGTCACTTTTGCTTTTCAGTTTCATTGGGTCCCATTTATCGATTGTTGATCTTAGAGCCTGTGCTGATGATGTTCTGTTCAGGAAGTAGTCTCCTGGGCCAATGAGTTCTAGGCTCTTACCCACTTAGTGTGTCTGGTTTTATGTTGAGTTATTTGATCCACTTGGACTTTAGTTTTTGTGCAGGGTGATAAATATGGATTTTTTTCTTTCATTTTTCTGCATGTAGACATCCAGTTGGACCAGCACCATTTGTTGAAGATGCTGTCTTTTTTTCCATTGAAAGGTTTTGACTTCTTTTTTCAAAAATTACATATCCATAGTTTGTGGGTTTATTTCTGGGTCCTCCGCTTGGTTCCACTGATCCACCATTCTGTTTCTATGCGAAGGCCATGAAGTTTTAATTACTATTGCTCTGAAGTACAGCTTGAGATCAGGGATGGAGATACCTGCAGATGATCTGTTGTTGTACAGAATCGTTTTGGAATTTTTGGGTTTTCTGTTTCTCCATATGAAGTTGAGAATTTTTCTTTCAACTTCTGTAAATAATTGGTTGATATTTTGATGGGAATTGCATTGAATCTGTAGATTGCTTTTGGCATAGTGGCCATTTTCACTATGTTAATCCTACCAATCCATGAGCATGGGAGATCTTTCCATCTTCTGATATCTTCTTCAATTTCTTTCTTCAGAAACTTGAAGTTTTTTTCAAATAGGTCTTTCACTTGCTTAGTTAGAATCACCCCAAGGTACTTTATGTTATTAGTGGCTATTGTGAAGGGTGTTGATTCCTTGATTTCTTTCTCAGCCCTTTTGTCTTTGGTATACAGGAAGGCTTCTGTTTTGGGGGGTTTTGTTGTTGTTGTTTGTTTTTTGTTTTGCTTTGTTTTGAGTTGATTTTGTATCCTGACACTTTGCTGAAAGTATTTATCAGCTGAAGGAGTTCTCTGGTTGAATTTTTGCTCATGTATACTTTCATATCATCTGCAAATAGTGATACTTTGACTTCTTCCTTTCCAATTTGTATCCCCTTGATCATCTTTAGTTTTCTTATTGCTTTAGCTAGGACTTCAAGTCCTATGTTGAAGAGATATGGAGAGAGTGGGCAGCCTTGAAGTCTCTGATTTCAGTGGGATTGATTTAAGTTTCTCTCTATTTAGTTTGATGTAGGCTATAGGCTTGCTGTATATTGTCTTTACTATGTTTAGGTATGTGCCTTGTATCTTCGATCTCTCCAAGACTTTAAACATGAATGGGTGTTGGATTTTGTCAAATGTTTTTTCAGCATCTAATTAGATGATTATGTGTTTTTTCTCCTTCAGATTGTTTATATGGTGGATTACATTGACGGATTTCCATATATTGAACCACCCTTGTATGCCTGGGATAAAACCTATTTGGTCATGGTGGATAGTATCTTTTATGTGTTCTTGATTTCGGTTTGCAAGTATTTTATTGAGTATTTTTGCATCAATGTTCATAAGAGAGCTAGGTCTGATGTTCTCTTTTTTGGTTGGGTCTTAGTGTGGTTTAAGTATCAAGGTGGCTATGGCTTCATAAAATGAGTTGGGTAATGTTCCTTCTCTTTCTATTTTGTGGAATAGTTTGAAGAGAAGTGAAGTTAACTCTTCTCTGAAGGTCTGGTAGAATTCCTTGCTGAATTCTCACTGAAGCCCATCTGTCCATGGGCTTCTTTTGGAAGGGAGACTTTTGATGACTGCTTCTAATTCCTTGGGGAATATAGGACTAGTTAATTGATTTGCCTGTTCTTGATTTAATTTTGGTAAATGGAATCTATCAAGAAAATTGACCATTTCATTTAGATTTTCAAATTTTGTGGCATATAGGCTTTTGTAGTAAGATATAATGATTGTTTGGATTTCCTCAGTGTCTGTGGTTACGTCCCCCTTTTCATTTCTGACTTTGCTGATTGGATAGTTTCTCTCTGTCTTTTAATTAGTTTGGCTAAGGGTTTTTCTATCTTGTTGATTTTCTCAAAGAAACTTTGATGAGAATGAAGTGCCCCTCCTCATCTTTTTTGATTAATTTTGGTTGAAAGTCTATTTTATTAGATATTAGGATAGCTACCCCAGCTTGTTTTCTGGGTCCATTTGCTTGAAAAACATTTTTCCTGCCCTTTACTCTGAGGCAGTGTTTATCTTTGTTGCAGAAGTATTTTTCTTGAATTCTGCAGAATGGTGGATTCTGTTTCTGCAATCTTTCTGTTAGTCTGTGTCTTTTTATTGGAGAGTTGAGTCCATTGATGTTGCTGGATACTAGTGACCAATAATTGTTATTTTTTTTTTTTATTGTCGGGTTGGTGGTACTACTGTGTTTCATTGCTTGTATTCTTTTGATTTATTTTGTTGTGTAGTTATCTATATCCTATGTTTTCTTGGATTTAGTTGTTTTCATTGCATTGGAATTTTACTTCTAGTATCTTCTCTAGGGCAGGGTTGCTCTGTAGATATTGTTTAAATTTGGTTTTGCCATGAAATATTTTTTGATATCTCCATCTATGTTGATTGAAAACTTTGCTGGGTAGAGTAGTCTGGGTTGGCATCTGTGCTACCTTAAAGTCTACATGACATTTTCCCAGGCCCTTATGGCTTTCATAGTTTCTGTTGAGAAATCTGATGTGATACTGATAGGCCTACCTTTATATGTTACTTGGCCTTTTCCCTTGCTGCTTTTAATAGTTTTTCTTTGTTCTGTAGGTTTAGTGTTTTGACTATGATAAGACATGAGGAGTTTCTTTTCTGGTCTAGTCTATTTGGTGTTCTGTAGATCTCTTGTATGTTTATGGACATCTGTTTCTTTAATTTGGGAAATTTTTCTACTATGATTTTCTTGAAAATATTTTCTGGCCCTTAGAGCCTGGTATCTTCTTTTTCTTCTACTCCTGTTATTCTTAGATTTTTGTCTTTTCATGGTGTCCTTGATTTCTTGGATGTTTTGTGTTTGGAACTTTTCCAATTTTACTTTTTCTTTGAGAGAAGTATCAATTTCTGCAAGTGTATTTTCAGCACCTTAGATTCTCTCTTCTATCTCTTGTATTCTGTTGGTGATGCTTACTTTTGTGGTTCCTGATCTTTTCTCTAAGTTATCCACCTCCAAGGTTTTCTCGGTTTGTGTTTTCTTTATTGATTCTAATTCTGTTTTCATGTCTTGTACCATCTCCTTTGTCTGTTTGAATGTGGAGTGCTGCTTTTCTATGACGGCTTCTATTTTTCTGTTCATTTCCTCTCTATATGCAGCTAATTGCGTCTCTACTTGTTTGGGTGTATTTGTCTGTATTTTTTTTCATGTCTTCTTTATTTGCCTCCATTTGTGTGGTTATTTCTTTGACAGCTTTTTTTGTTTTCTCTTTATTTGCCTCTACTTGTGTAGCTATTTCTTTGAGAGAGTTCTTTGTTTCGTCTTTATATGCCTCTATTTATGTGGCTATTTCTCTTGAGAGATTTGTTCATATCCTCTTTACAATCCTCTAATAACTGGATAAGTATAGCTTTAAAGTCATTTTCTTGTGTTTCTGATGAATTGAAATGTCCATTGATTGGGGGTGGGAGTTTCCTAGTGAAGCCATGATGTCCTGATTTTTGTTGGGTGTGTTCTTATGTTGGCCCCTGGCCATCTGCTTATCTGTAACTCTCACTGTTTATTCCTGGAGTCTGTAATTCAGACTGGGTCTGTCTTTTTCTGTTTTCTGGAATGTTTTTCAGGAAGATAAGAGAGGTCCACTAGTTTGAGAGTGTGCATTGGTGTTGTAGCTGTACCTAAGTGAGGAATGTGATGCTGGCACTATTTCGCAGGCACTATTAGAGGGGGCAGAGCACAGGTGCCAATTCCCTGGCTACCTCAGTGGCCTACAGGCCACTGGTATGCAGATCTGTCTGGGCTCCAGGAATTGTTTTCCTGGAATTCACTGGACCCGCAGAGCAGGGGCTTCAGTGTTGAGAATGCTGTCCCAAGAACCCCTATGTTGCCCACAATAGGGGTGTGTGTGGTAGGGATCTGTTGTCTGGTTGCTTGTGTAGAGGGGCCCTGGATCTGGGGCTCTGCAAGCACTAACTTGAAGGCACACTCACTCTCTAGCAGGACCAGTCAGAAAACACAGGGGTCCCTTTGTTCTCTACTCTCCAATTTGATCCTGCTGGGACAAATGCGGGTGTAGGCTAACAGTCAGCTCAGTAGTGCTGTAGCAGCAAGTCTTGGTGTCCACCAGCACTGTGCACTGTGCTGGGAGCCGCCAGCACTGGGGGCCAGTCAGTGTGTTCTGTGCTGGACTCTGCAGGCCGCCTCTGTATCCTTCACCTCTGCCAGGGAAGGATTATGGCAGCTGGTCCCAAGGGAGTGTGGAGTGGGGGTGGGGGCTGAGTATTCTCTGTCCCAGATCAAAAGACATGGTTTCTTTGCTAGGAGCCACTGGCACTGGGGACTGGCACCACCGTGCTCTGTGGTGGAATCTGTTGCCTCCACCAAAGAGGGAGTAGGGAGGTAGATAAGGGGAAGTGCCTAAGGATTGAGCCCCCAGGAGAAATACATGGAGGAGCCCACGGGTGACCCAAATCTAAATGGTCTCAGTTCACTGTTAGTCCCCTTTCTCCCTGGAAGCCTCGATATTGTCGTTCTGGGTTCAGCAGCCCCTCCACTTACCAATTTCAGAGTTTCAGATCCTTCGCCTCTCAGATATTATGCATTTGGTCGCCGCCATCTTGGATCTTTCCAAAAGATTCAATTTTGTATACAAACACTGACTGAAAGGTTCTCTGGGGAAGGCTGACTTCACCAAGACCCAGCCACAAGTCTGACTTGGCTACTAGGTGCTAGAAGAGCAGCAAGCTGTGCCTTCACACTCCCGCTACTTCCCAACTAGGACCAGAGCAGATCCAGCAGCTGCTGTGAAGAGGAATTGAAGCTGTGTGTCTCAAATAGATTTTATTGTGTTTGGGATTTTTTTTTTTGGTTGTTTTTCGTTTTTTACTTTTTGTATTTATTCTTTTATTTTTATTTATTTTGTTTGATTCCTTAAAGGTTCTTTGTGTTTATTATGGCTTTTATGATTTTTACTTTTATGGGATTTCTATTTATGTGAATGTATGTGTATCTGCCATTATATGTATTTCTTGTGCTTTTTCTTTGACTCTTCTTCTGGATTATTGTTTGTTATTTGTTTGTTTTGTTTTTTCATACTCCAATTTGTTTTTTTATTATATAATTATTAATATTTAGATACAGGTTTATTTTCTTTTTTCATCTTTGTTTTCTAAGGATATACACAAAGGGCATATATTTGAATAGAGGGGAGATGGGAGGATCTAAGAGGAGTTGAGAGAGGGGAAGCCATAATTAGAAAATATTTTATAAAAATCTATTTTAAATAAGATAAAAAACACACATTTAAAAATAATTTAATTGGAATTTTCTCATGTGGGTGAAGGGAGATAATGCTCCTTCTAAATACCAGAGGCTCAAACAAAAATCTCAGTTCTAGGCATGGGATACTTTCATTTGAGTTGTTGGGCAACTCAAAAGTCTAAGAGACTCCCAAAACAATGCAGGCTATTGCTATTATACAGGACTACCTGCAAGAACTTAAATAAGATCCTATCACTAAAGATACCACATACATTGGTCAGAAGGCATAAAGAGATCAAACCGAGTCTTAACTGGAAGCCTCCTCTTTGATGGTCGGCCTTTATAGTGCCACAAGGTGCTAAGAAGGCTGCTTCAACAACAATGGTACCATCAGTCTTACTCAGCTGTAGACCTTTGAACTACATTAATAACTTGCTTGGAAGGATTTGCTTATTTTTGCAATAGTGACAAGAATGTGTTACGGGAAAACAAAAACTATCTAATGGATTTAAGTCCTGCTTAACAGAAGAGACTCAATGTGTGGTATTGTAAACCTGGACAAGAATCCATGAATAAAGAGGTAATAGAACACAGAAGAGCTTACTGCTATCATTTTGATACATCAATATCTAATCTAAGAGCCTTCTAACTGTGTATTCGCATTCATAGGTTAGTCTGTCTCATGCTGCTCAATAAAGAAGCTACTTCTGGCAGTGAACAGAGAACCACAAATGATAAACTTGCCAAAAAGAAAATACTCCATGACATAATTAATTTAAGCAATATCTACACAGCAACCCAGCCCTACAGAAGATACTGGAAGGAAAACTCCAATCTAACAAAATCAACTACACCCAAGAAAACACAGGATATAGATAACTTCACAACAAAAAATTAAAAGAAAACAAGCACACAAACACTAATACCACCAACTCAACAATAAAAGGAATTAACATTAATTGATCACTATTATCTATCAACATCTATGGACTCAATTCTCCAATAAAAAGGCACAGATTAACAGAATGGTTGCTGAAACAGGATCCAACATTCTGCGGAATTCAAGAAACACACCTCAGCAACAAAGACAGACAGTACCTCAGAGTAAAGGGCTGGAAAAAGGTTTTCCAAGCAAATGGATACTGAAAACAAGCTGTATTGCCCATTCTACTCTCTAAGTTATTAACAGTGATTAGAAATATAAACATATAAAATTATGTTTATTTGGATTTCTTTAATTTTAATTTGTTTTATTTCAAGAGTCTCTTTAGTTTATTCCTTGCCCATAACTTCCCTAACAAGTTACAGAATCTTAACTTTCTCTTGGAGAAAAAATATGATTTAGAAAAATAAATTTTAGATATAATATACTGGGTTTTTTTGGATGTGTGTGGGTGTACTGAGCTTTATTGATGGTATCCAAGAGAGTAGGGACCTCTGCACCCTTCCCACTATTCTGGGGGTTTGGGATGGAAAGTATGAGGGAGATGTTCAGTGTCATGGGCTAAGTTGGGACAGGGACTCCTCAGCAGCCAAGAACTTCTCTCTTGCTCTCATGTCTTTGCTGGGGTGGGTGGTCCAAGGCTTCTTACTCCTTGGAGGTCATGTAGGCCATGAGGCCCACTACCCTGTTGCTGTAGCTAAATTCATTATCATACCAGGAAATGAGCTTTACAAAGCTGTCTTTGAGGGTAATGCCAGCCCCAGTATCAAAGGTGGAAGAGTGGGAGTCACTGCCAAAGTTGCAGGAGACAACCTGGTCCTCAGTGTAGCCCAGGATGCCATTTAGTAGTGGGCCCTCAGATACCTGTTTCATCACCTTGATCTCATCATACTTCAAAGGTTTTTCCAGTCAACATGTCAGATCCACAGCAGATATGTTGGGGGTAGGAACACGGAAGGCCATGCCAGAGAGCTTTCCGTTCAGCTCTGGAATGACCTTGCCCACAGCCCTAGCAGCACCAGTGGATGCAGGGATCATGTTTTAGGCAGCCTTATGGCCATCACACCACAGCTTTCCAGAGGGGCCACCCACAGTCTTCTGGGTAGGAGTGATGGCATAGACTGTGGTCATGAGTAGTTCCAAAATGCCAAAGTTGTCAGTTGTCATGGATGACCTTGACCAAGGGATGCTAAGCAGTTGGTAGTGTAGGAAGCTTTGCTGACAATCTTGAGTGGGTTGTACTTCTCATGGTTCACGCCCATCACAAACATGGAACCATTTGGCGGAAGGGACAGAGATAATAACCCTTTTAGCCCCACCCTTCAAGTGGGCCCCAGCCTTCTCCATGTGACTTCTCCACAGCATACTCCGCATCAGTATCGCCCCATTTGATGTTAACAGGATCTCGCTCCTGGAAGATGGTGATGGGTTTTGCAATTGATGACAAGCTTCCCGTTCTCAGCCTTGACTGTGTCATTGAATAGTCATACTTAAACATGTAGACCATGTAGTTCAGTTAGATTAAGGTGTCATTGATGACCACAGTCTCCACTTTGCCATAAATGTAGGCAGCCCTGGTAACCAGGCGTCTAATACCATTAGCCAAATCCGTTCACTCCAACATTCACCATCGTGTCTAAGGGACACGGCTGGCAATGCGCGAAAAGATGTGGCTGTCTCTGGAACAAACAGGAGCAGAGACAATATAGTACAACGTTTAAACTAAGAAGTAATACAAAATATTAGCATGCTGCTAATATTACTATGTTGATGACTCCGTTAAGAATTCTGTTGCTGCAGTAAAATGTGACCAAAAGCAAAATGGAGCAGAGGGGATTTACTTGGCTTATACTTCCACATTGTAGTCAATCATTAAAGGAAGCTAGTGCAGAAACTCAAACAAGGCAGGAAACTGGAAGCAGAGGCCATGGAGGGGTGCGGCTTACTGGCTTCCCATGATTTGCTCAGCTTCCTTTCTAATAGAACCCAAGACCACCAGCCCAGGGACAGTATTACCCATAATGTATTGAGCCCTTCTCCATCAATCACTAATTAAGAAAATGCCCTAGAGGCTGATCTTATGAAGGCATTTTCTTAATTGATATTCCTTCTTTTCAAATGACTTTAGCTTATGTCAAGTGGACATAAAATTTTCTTGCATAATTGATCCTTGTCAATTTGACACATAAATACATCACCATTAAACTACAACCTTTTCTTTCTCATTCATCTTCAAAATCTCTCATTAAAATATAACTAATTTTTAAAATCCCACAGTCTTTACAAATTCAAACAAAAAAGTTCAGTCTTTTAGAACCTGAGACAACACAGATGTCAGCCCAGACTACTATACCCAGGAAAACTCTCAATCATCATAGACAGAGAAAACAAGATATTCAATAAAATAATAATAATAATAATAATAATAATAATAATAATAAACAAATTTAAGCAATACCTAACCAGAAATCCAGGCCTACAGAAGATACTACAAGGAAAAATACTACCCAAGAAGGCTAACTACACCCAGGAAAACACAGGAAATAAATAACTTCATTATAAGAAAAAATGAAAAGTAGATAAGCACACAAAGACACTACCACAACCAACATCAAAATAAAAGAAACTAACAGTCACTGGTCATTAATCTCTTCAACATCACTCAACTCTCCAAAAACAATTTTTTTTTCCAAAACCATGTCTTTTAAAATTAAAAGTCTCTCAACTGTGGGCCCCTATAAAATCAGAAAAAGTTAAATACTTTCTTTCTTCACAAGGGAAGAACTAGGGCACAGTTACAATTAAATCAAAACAACACAAATTTCCAAAAGTGTAAGTAACTCAATGTCCAATTTCTAGAATTCACTAATGATCTTCTCTGTTCTTCTGAGGGCCAAGGGGTCGCTTCTCCAGCTCTTCCCTTTGCAATACATGCTGCTTGTCCTCAAGACTCCAGCTGGGTCCACCCCAATAATGCTGCTGTTCTTTGTGATCATTCTAATTGTACTGGAATCTCCAAAATGCTTGGATCTTATGCTGCAATCGGCTGTACTTTCACAAATAGCCTCCCATAGGCTTTCTCCATGGTGGAAAGCATCAACTTCTCTGTATGACTCCTTTAACCATTGGTTTTCAGTTGCCACTGAAGCTGCATGTTTACCAATGACCTCTCCTGACCTCTCACAGTGCCAAGCCCCAGGTCTTTTCCATGACCCCTTTATGCCATCAAAACCAGTACCACCAGGCTGGATTTTAAATTAACAAGTTTGGCTACCACCACAAGGTCTAACCTTGGATGTATCTGGAACACAGCTTCTCTCTGCTCTCAGGAAACACTTTCCAGAAGATTTCACCTCAATTAATCTGGTCTCTTCTTAATCACAGCCAATTTCTCAGCTCAAACATCAAGTATCTCAACAAAGCAAAGGTTTCACTTTAATAGCTCTGATATCTTGTTAATCACAACTGACTCTTCACATCAGGTAGCCAGTACTACAGAATCTTAATACAAAATAGCAAATGACCATGATAGAGTCTTTAAGCTTTCTTCTTAAATTTCACAAGTGAGGTCTCCATCTGTGTTTATCCTCATCCTATTCTCTTTCAAGTTCCTACAGAGAAGCTCACTAAGTACTGAACTCTGGGTGGCTTTTCTTGTACAAAGTTTCAAAGTCCTTCCACAGTCCTCCCCCCAAAACAATACAGTCAGATCTGTCACAGCAAGTACCCCACTCCTGGTAAAAAATTGATTTACATAGCGTTTCTATTGCTACAATAAAACATCATGACCAAAAGGCAAGTTAGGTAGAAGAGGAATTATTTGGCTTATACGACATATTTTAGTCCATCATGGAAGGAAGCCAGAACAGAAACTCAAACAGGGCAGAAACCTGGAGGCCATAGAGGGGTTCTGCTTACTGGCTTGATCCCCATTGCTTACTCATGCTGCTTTCTTATAGAACCCAGGACCACCATCCAGGGGATGGCAGCAACCACAATGGGCTGGCCCTGCCTCTGTCAATCACTAATTAAGAAAATAAAGGCCTTCCAGGCCTGCCTACAACACAGGCTTATGGAGGCACTTTTCTTAACTGAGGTTCCCTCCCCTCAGGTGACTTTAGCTTGTGTCAAGTGTCAAGGGTTATAAAGCTATTGACACAATTGGTGACTCAATATATACTAGATATCCTCATCAGACTCAACAGTTACATACAGGGTTGTATGTGATGCCTGTACGGTACAGATGCCTTTTAAATAAATCACTACATGTTGAAACATTCCATAGATGCTTCAGAGATCATTAACCACACTTTCATAATATAAGATTCTACAATCTCTCTTCTAATCTCTTTCTTTAATTAATTTTTTTATTTTTTAACATTAATTACATTTTACTCACTTTGCATCCTAGCTGTAGCCTCCTATCTCATTCCCTTCCAATCCCAAACTTCCTCCCTCATCTCCTCCCTGTCCTCCTAAAGTCCACTGATAGGGGAGGTCCACCTCCCCTTCCATCTGAACCTACCTTATCAGGTCTCTTCAGGACTGGCTGCAATTTCCTCCTCTGTGTCCTGGCAAGGCTGCTCCTCCTGGGGGGGTGGGGGGTCAAAGAGCCAGCCACTGTCAGAGACAGTTCCCCTTACTAGGGAACCTAATTGGACACTGAGCTGCCATAGGCTATATCTGAGCAGGGGTTCTAGGTTATATACATGCATGATCCTTGGATGGAGTATGAGAATCAGAAAATACTCCTGAGCCCAGATATTTTGTAGCTCTGTGTGGAGCTCCTGTACTATCCAGCTCTTAATAACTACCTCTTCTTTCATATGATTCCCTGCACTCTGCCCAAAGTTTGGTTATGAGTCTCAGCATCTGCTTTGATATACCACTAGGTAGAGTCTTTCAGAGGCCTTCAGTGGTAGGCTCCCGTCCTGTTTCTTATTTTCTCCTACTTCCAATGTCCAACTCATTTGTCTTTCTAAGTGAGGATTGATCATCTTACCCCAGGTCCTCCTTCTTCTTTAGCTTCTTTAGATGTGAAGATTTTGGTATGTTCATCTTATCTTATAGGTCTAGTATGAGCTTATAAGTGAGTATATACCATGTGTGTCTTTCTGCTTCTGGGATACCTCACTAAGGATGATCCTTTCTAGATCTCACCATTTGCCTGTAAATTTCATAATTTCCTTGTTTTTAATTGCTGAGTAGTATTCCATTGTGTAAATATACCACAATTTCTGTATCCATTCTTCCATTGATGGACATCTGGGTTGTTTCCAGGTTCTGGCTATTACGAATAAAGCTGCTACAAACATGGTTGAACAAATGTCCTTGTTGTATACTTGAGCATAATTTGGATATATGCCTAGGAGTGGTATAGCTGGATCTCAAGGAAGCACTATTCCTAATTGTCTGAGAAAGCACCAGATTGATTTCCAAAGTGGTTGTACAAGTTTACATTCCCACCAGCAATGGAGGAGGGTTCTCCTTTCACCACAACCTCTCCAGCATGGGTTGTCACTTGAGTTTTTGAACTTAGCCACTCTGATAGGTGTAAGGTGAAATCTCAGGGTTATTTTGATTTGCATCTCCCTGTTGGCTAAGGACATTGAGCATTTCTTCATGTCTTTCTCTACATTCTACATTCCTCTGTAGAGAATTCTCTGTTTACCTCCGTACCCCATTTTTAATTATATTACTTGATTTGCTGTTTTTAAACTACTTTAGTTTTTTATATATTCTGGATATTAGCCCGCTGTCTGATATGGGGTTGGTAAATATCCTTTCCCAGTCTGTAGTCTGTCAATTTGTTCTGACGATGGTCACTTTTGCTTTTCAGAAGCTTTTCAGTTTAATGAGGTCCTATTTGTTGATTGCAGTTCTTAGAGCCTGTGCTGTTGGTGTTCTAATCAGGAAGTTGTCTCCTGTGCCAATGAGTGCTAGGCTCTTACCTATTTTTCTTCTAACCAATTTAGTGTGTCTGGTTTTATGTTGAGGTCTTTGATCCACTTGGATTTTGATCCACTTTAGTTTTGTGCAGGGTGATAAATATGGATCTATTTTCATTTTTCTGCATGTAGACACCCAGTTGGACCAGCACCATTTGTTGAAGATGCTATCTTTTTTTCCACTGAGTGGTTTTGGCTTTTTTGTCAAAAATCAGGTATCCATAGTTTTGTGGGTTTATTTCTGGGTCCTCTACTCGGTTCCATTGATCCGCCATTCTCTTTCTATGCCAATGACATGAAGTTTTAATTACTATTGCTCTGTAGTATAGCTTGAGATCAGGGATGGAGATATCTCCAGATGACCTGTTGTTGTACAGGATCGTTTTGGAATTTCTGAGTTTTTTATTTTTCCATATGAAGTTGAGAATTTTTCTTTCAAGTTCTGTAAAGAATTGTGTTGATATTTTGATGGGAATTGCATTGAATCTGTAGATTGCTTTTGGAAGAATGGCCATTTTCACTATATTAATCCTACCAATCCATGAGCATGGGAGATCTTTCCATCTTCGGATATCTTCTTCAAGTTCTTTCTTCAGAGACTTGAAGTTTTTTTGTTTTTTTTTTTTTTTTAAATAGGTCTTTCACTTGCTTGATTAGAGTCATCCCAAGGTACTTTGTGTTATTATTGGCTCTTGTGAAGTGTGTTGTTTCCCTAATTTCTTTCTCAGTCCTTTTGTCTTTGGTATACAGGAGGGCTTCTGTTTTTTGTTTTGTTTTGTTATGTTTTGTTTTGTTTTGAGGTAATTTTGTATCCAGCCACTTTGCTGAAGGTGTTTATCAGCTGAAAGAGTTCTCTGTTTGAATTTTTGGAGTTGCTCATGTATACTTTCATATCATCTGCAAATAGAGATACTTTGACTTCTTCCTTTCCAATTTGTATCCCCTTGATCATTTTTAGTTGTCTTATTGCTTTAGCTAGGACTTCAAGTCCTATGTTGAAGAGATATGGAGAGAGTGAGCAGCCTTGCCTTGTCCCTGATTTCAGTGGGATTGATTTAAGTTTCTCTCTGTTTAGTTTGATGTTGGCTAAAGGTTTGCTGTATATTATTTTTACTATGTTTAGGTATGTGCCTTGTATCTCTGATCTCTCCAAGACTTTAAACATGAATGGGTGTTGGATTTTGTCAAATGCTTTTTCAGCACTTAAGAAGATAATCATGTGGTTTTTCTCCTTCAGATTGTTTATATGGTGAATTACATTGATGGATTTCTGTATATTGAAGTACCTTTGCATGCCTGGGATGAAACCTATTTGGTCATGGTAGATAACATCTTTTATCTGTTGTTGATTTTGTTTTGCAAGTATTATATTGAGTATTTTTGCATTAATGTTCATAAGAGAGATACTTTTGAAGTTCTTTTTTTTTGGTTGGGTCTCTGTGTGGTTTAGGTATCAATGTGACTGTGGCTTCATAGAATGAGTTTGTTAATGTTCCTTCTCTTTCTATTTTGTGGAATAGTTTGAAGAGAAGTGGAGTTAATTCTTCTCTGAAGCTCTGGTAGAATTCTTTGCTAAAACCATCTGGCCCTGGGCTTCTTTTGGAAGGGAAACTTTTGATGACTGTTTCTATTCCCTTGAGGGATATAGGACTATTTAATTGATTTACCTCTTCTTGATTTAACTTTGATAGATGGAATCTATCAAGAAAACTGACCATTTCATTTAGATTTTCAAATTTTGTGGCATATAAGCTTTTGTAGTAAGATATAATGATTGTTTGGATTTCCTCAGTGTCTGTTCTTATGTCCCACTTTTCATTTCTGATTATGTTGATTTGGATAGTTTCTCTCTGGCTAAGAGTTTGTCTATCTTGTTGCTTTTCTCAAAGAACCAGCTCTTGGTTTTATTGATTCTTTGAATTCTTTTATTTGTTTCCAATTTATTGATTTCAGCCCTGAGCTTCAGTGTTTCCAGCCATCTACTGCTCTTGAGTGTGTCTGCTTCTTTTTGTTTCCCTAGAGCTCTCAGGTGAGCTATTAAGTTGCTTGTATATGATGTTTCAAATTTCTTCTTTAAGGTACTTAGTGCTATGACCTTTCCCCTTAGCACTGCTTTCATTGTGTCCCATAAGTTTGAGTATGTTGTGCCTTTATTTTCATTGAATTCTAGAAAGTCTTTAATTTCTTTCTTTATTTCTTCCCTAACCCAGCTGTCATTGAGTAGTGAGTTGTTCAGTTTCCATATATGTGTAGGCATTTTGCTATTTCTGTTATTGTTGAGGTCCAGGTTTATTCCATGGTGGTCAGATAGAATATAAGGGATTATGTCAATCTTCTTGTATCTGTTGAGGCTTGCTTTGTGACCAACCATATGGTCCATTTTGGAGAAGGTTTGATGAGGTGCTGAAAAGAAGGTATACTCTCTTCAATTTGGTTGAAAAGTTCTGTAGACATATATTAGGTCTATTTGATTTAGCACCTTCATAAGTGCTCTTATTTCCCTGCTTCACTTCTGTCTGGAAGATCTGTCCCGTGGTGTGAGTGGAGTGTTGGGGTGTTGTGTGAACCTGCCACAATGGAATCCAAGATCTCAGAAATAACTTATTCTGTAAAACATTCCCACATGCATATAGATTTGGTTTCTTTGCACATGGCAATAACTGTTTTTCCCAAAGCAGATATAGAAGCAGCCCTTCGTCAGCATCTTTTGAAATCTAAGCCTGGCTTATGTATTTATAGAAATAGACATCCTAGTGATACTATAAGTTGAACTGGATGAGTCTTATTTAGAGACCCTAGTTTTGCTCTATGAAGAATCAATATGAATCTGCTAAT